>NC_057865.1:79667005-79970219 GCF_019393635.1 Dromiciops gliroides | reverse complement strand
ACCTAGTACAGTGCCTGGAACATAGTTGGCACTTAATAAATGCTTGGGTTTTGTTTTGGTTTTGTGTTTTGTCTTGTTTTTGTTTTGTTTTGCAGGGCAATGAGGGTTAAGTGACTTGCCCAGGGTCACACAGCTAGTAAGTGTCAAGTGTCAAGAGGCTGGATTTGAACTCAGGTCCTCCTGAATCCAGGGCAGGTGCTTTATCCACTGTACCACTTAGCTGCCCCAATAAATGCTTGTTGATTGATAAAATGGAACTCTGGCAAGATTCTAGGTGCTTCCATTCTTTAACATATTCCAGAGTACCTCTATAAGTTTATCCCTTCATTGTTACAATGAAATTTACCATCAGCTAGGTCTACAGGATAACAAGAATTAGAAAAGTGAACCATTAATTCCATTCATCAGTTTGGGCCAAATGAGACCAAATGACCATTTGATTTATTTTCCCTACTGAAATTGAACCGTTTTTTGACTGACTTGGTTGGTGGGGTTTGGAACTGAGCAAAAGCATTCATAGACTTCTCCCTTCTCTCCACAACTGCGCACCTCCAGACCAGGAGGCAGCTGGGTGATATAGTAGATAGAAGTAGGTTTGGAGTCAGGAAGACCCGAGTTTAAATCTGCCCTCAGACATTTACTAGTTTGCATCCTGAACAAGTCATCTTAACCTTTGTCTGCCTCAGTTTCCTCAATGTAAACAGGGATAATAATAACACTTAAGTACTTAGAACAGTGGCCTGGCACATAGTAGGCACTTAATAAATGCTTGTTCCCTCTCACCCCTTGCAGATTTCAGTTCTATATCATAATAAGAGGGTTGGACTGGGTGATTATAAGGTTCTTTCTGCCTCTGACATTCTCTGAGTCTGTCTTTGAAAAATTAAGAGTTGAGGGCTAGGTGGAGTCACAATCAGCAGCGTTCAGAGCATCTTTCTAGTCAATGTGGAGGGATTCTTAACCTTTTATGTGTCATGGTGGGTTTTGTTGTTTTGTTCTTTTTTTTTTTTTTTGCGGGCAATGAGAGTCTCAGTGACTTGTCCAGGGTTACACAGCTAGTAAGTGTCAAGTGTCTGATTTCGGATTTCAACTTAGGTCCTCCACTGCACCACCTTAGCTGCCCCAGAATAATGTATTTTTTTAAAAATCATTCATTGAAGGAATAATAAACATCAGTTAGAAGTTAGTGAAATAAAGAAGCATTTTTTTTTTCCTATCAAGGTCACTGGCCCTCCTGAAATTTACCCAAGGATCATTTGAGGCGTCTATGGACATCATATAAAGAACCCTCCGGTGTTATGTTTTGAGGAATTATAAAGTAAAACTCCCTCGGAACCTGAATTATTCTTATGTAGACTCCAATGTACTATGAGTTAAGACGTCCTCAGACATTAAATGAGATTAACAAGAGAGTTTTGAAGAACCCAACTTATAAAGTAGTATTGTTTTTTTTTTTTTTTGGTAGGGGCAATGAGGGTTAAGTGACTTGCCCAAGGTCACACAGCTAACAAGTGTCAATTGTCTGAGGCTGGATTTGAACTCGGGTCCTCCTGCATCGGGCTGGTGCTTTCTCTACTGCACCACCTAGGTGCCCCAGGTAGTATTCCTTAATAAAAAACCTAATATAACCTGAGAGGCATAGCATAGATGGGAACACAGAATAGATAGACCTCAGAATCAAGAAGACTTGGGTTCAAATCCCCCTGCTGTCTGTTTGACTTAGGGGCAATCACCTAACCTTTAGTGCATCAGGTAACTCTTAAGATTGTATATGTTTCTGGGCAGCCCTGTTAGAGGGAGTTGCTTCTCAGGAGTTGTCATACCAAAGAAATTGTAGGTCAAGTTGTAAAAAAACCCCTCACTCTCTGATATCCCCTCACAGTGTAGTTATAAAGGGATTCTACTGTACATTGTCTGTATTTATGTTTAGTACAGATATTAAATGTCAAAGGCATACCCCCTTAAGGAAAAAAAAAACAAGAATGACAGAAAATGATTGGCAATTAATGGTTTGAGAAATCTGTTTGTCTCCCCCTTTAGGATGGACGAGGCACCTCACTCCATTAACAACTCAGTCTCCCACATCAAAGAAAAGAATATGAGGAACTGGATTTGATTGCTAAGCAGCCCCTATTCTTTGACTGTAAGTGTCTGACATGAAGGACTTCTCACAACTAACAAAGCCAGGAATAATGAGAATATAAAGCCAGCATTCATGAATTAATTCAAAGGGCCGAAGACTTTAAATGGAGCAGTTTTCCTCTTGTAAGCAGCAAACTGATGCCTTTGCATGTGTTCTTAGTCCTATGTTCTCGGGAAGTAAAGTGGGAAGTCACATTTTGTAAATGACCGAAGTGGAGGAAGGACTTCATTAGGAGTCTAACTTCTTTTGAGGATCAATGTATGCTTTGCTTATGGCTTTATGGATCTTCTGACCTGTAGGGAGTTTGGTGTTTTAACTGATATTGTCTGTTTCACTGATGACAGATCAGTGATAACACGATACACATGGCCCCAGCCCCCGAGTTTACCCATGCTTCAGTCAAGAATGTCCACTCATATGATAGGTTCCCTGGCTAAGAGTTGGGCCTCTCTCTTCCTCATTTACATAGAGTCTACCACTAAAAGGTATTTTCTCTTGCCCCTGATGTAGCACTGCTTAGTACCTTTTGCACCCTCCATGATGCTCACTGAGCACCCTGAACCTCTTACCTGCATCTTTGTGACAGCAGGAGACTGCCACCAGAAATCCTTACCCTTTCCAAGGGCCCTGTTTCCACCTTTTATCCCTTTCTGGAAATTACTGCTACTGCTGTTTATCCTTCTCTAAACTGTAGATCCTTTTGTTCCCATTTCCCATCCCTTCTTCTCTCATCAGAGCTCACGTCTCTCCTTGCTGCTTGAATAATTCTCTGGTCCCACTCCTTACACTCTTTGGAGACCTTGTCTCAGCCCCTCTCATTCTTTAATTCTGACTTCTGCTAGCAGAGCCTTGTCTAAGAGTGGTGATAACAATAATGATAATAATTTTGTTGTTATTATTATAGATACCATAGTAACTCACCAAAGAAAACCCTCTATATTAAGCTCTGAAATAGATGCTAAGGAGACCATGACAGTGAAACTATCCTATATTGGATTATAAGTTAAGGGACCTTGGCTTTCACATTCAGTAATAGGATGCTTATCTGATAATCTATCGTTCTTGTGTTCAGTTTGGGGATCTACATTTTAGGAGAGACTGTCAAAGTGAAGCTCATCTAGACAACCCATGTCTTCTATGGTATTGTGAGGATCCTTAACACTATATGACATGAGGATTAGCGGAGAATCTAATTGAGGATCTTTAAGAGAGGAGAAGACTTTGAATATTTGAAGGGTTATTTGTGGAAGAGAGGTTCTTAATTCTATGGATCTCTGCAGGAAAAAAGAATATTTCTTAATGATTCAGTGTGTGTGTGTGTGTGTGTGTGTGTGTGTGTGTGTGTGTGTGTGTGTGTGTGTAACTCAAGTGGAAGACACCAAGAGACAGATTCTATTCAATATGAGGTAGAATTTTCTAAAACAATCAATAGGTATCCTAACATAGAATGGGCCATCTCATGAGTAGCAAGTATTTCAGTACATAAAATATTCAAGTAGAAGACAGATGGCCATTTGTCATGGACACTGGAGATATATCAAAAAGATGTTGAACCAAATGACCTTTCAGGTCTCCTCAGTGCTGAGATTGTATCATTCCTCTCATTAAAGGAGATTCAAGAGGTAGCTCCACATAAAACATTCACCCCATTTCAGCCACAACCATAGGTGTGGTGATGCTTTTATGGAGCACGAAGAATGGTATTCCAAGAAAGCAAAGAAACAAAGTTATTGGTCCTTTTTTTTCCCTTTCTTTTGATTGAAGTTTTTTTCGGCAACTAGACTTCAGTAGAGATTAGTCATTGAAAGGCCTGTTTGTCTTCTCAACAATGCAGCAATACAGAGTATTTGGGGTATTCTGGTGTGCCCCAAGGGTAGGAAATGGGGAGGCCTGATGTCCCATCATTTAGAGTTGGAAAGGATCTTCGAAGAGCATCTTAGCCTATTGTGTCATTTTACTGGTGATATCGAGGACGCAAGGAGATGAAGTATATTTCCATGTGCCACAGAGATTGGTAAGTAGCAGTGGGAGGATTGGAACCTACTCATCTGATACAGATCTAGTACTCTTTCTGGACCATCAGACTGCTTGCTCTAAGCAGAAAATTGTTTTTCTCTCTTCCTCTTTTATGTACGCAGTCAATTTCTAAGATAAACTGCACTTATAAAGGCAGAATTAAGCAAAGAGTGGCATATAGATTTCTCCTACTGCCACAGCATTTGCTAGTTAGCCAGTTAACATTTATTGTGAAAAGCATCTGGGACCAACTCTCTCCTTCCTATATCTCTTCTGCTTGGCTTCAAGGGAGGCTACATATAGTAAGGGTATCAGTAGCATCTTCCTGGTGCATAATAGTGGGAAGTAGAGTATGATCTAGCCCCCGCATTTTATAAAGCTCAAATTCACCAGTTTAATTTAAAGGGCCTACAATCATTGCCAGTCAATATTTCTTATTGGCTTAGATGTCAGACTTATGAATCTTACTATGCCCAAAAAGATCCATGGAGACATATCATCAACTTTAATTTCTCTGTATTCTACTTAGCAATTAAGATCAATTCATTGAGATACAGATGATAATTTGCCATCTTTTATCACAGCATGCAATTGCTATTTAGGGGCTTTTTGTCCAATTCATATCTTGTTCTCCCCCCCACAGGAGACATATGAAAAGACCTCTCTGTTTGATTTTAAGATCAAAGTGATTGTCAGCTATATAGGAAAGAAAGCAAGAAAATTGGATTGGGAGAGAAAAAACTATCTACTAATAACCTTCCTCTACCAGGCCCCTGTGAAGATGAACTTTTACAAATGCTACTCAGGTGATGACAAAAGATGTTTCTGACTGTATTTAAACTGTCAGGATTTATCAAGTGTAAATGGGAAAACAATTTTTAAATACCAGCTTCTTCGTGCTCGCCATAATGACTTGATTTTTTTTCTCGAAGTTAGGAGCATGCTATGGACAGGATAATAGACAGAAATCTTTAGTGTCTGGTAATTTTCATTGTAGAAAAGAATGCACTCATGGATCTTCATAACTCAACTTTCAACATTAGATTAGAAAGAATATAGTGTTCCATCATTAAGAAGCTGGGATTGTCTCCATGTTTCCTTCAAAAAGACCCTTTGCCCACAAGCATTCTGGGGGTAAGTCACTTTGACATGTGGGTTATGAGCTAGTCTAGGAAGGTTTCATGAAGTTTAACTGTAACAATAGGTTAGGCCTTTGATATAGGGCTTGATTCAGTCATAAAGTAGAAATTTTGGTGACTGAAGTAAATTTACTTGTGGGGGATGTGACCTTGTTCTGGGAGCTATTTCTCCCCCATGGTATCCAAAGGCTTTCTTAGAGCTTTATTTTCCCTCTTCTCTTCAGGCAGAAGATATTGAGAGACACCTAAAGTACTGTCTTCATGGGTGCCATGTGATCTAGGATCCATACTCTTGTTTGTCCATTGTTCCTATCCCGCATGTGTACCTCAAAACTGATGGAATAACATTTCTCTAGTTCACCATGTCCCTTCCTACTCCCAATCTAAGAATGATCCAGCTGGACAACTGGCTTCTCCAGCTTTTCTTCCCACCTGTGCCCACTGCCCTAATGATTACTTTTGGCCTGCCTACCTGGAAGATAATAGTTCAAAGTACATTTTGGCATTGTTCAAAAACTGTACTTTTCTCTTAAATGTCCCTAATTTTTTTTATCAGTACAAAACCTTTCAATACATATGTTATCTGGTTTATAACTGAGTTAGAATAAGCAACAAACTGATCAAATTCATTCAAATAACCGGTCAATATGAATCAACCAGTTTGAAAGGTTACTACAAATAGGCACAGAAATAATCACCAATGGTTTGAATACAAGTAACAGATAAGGTATTTATTATGTAACTAGTTGTTTTTAACATAACTGATAGGATTAGATAATATTCCCCCCGACCCCTGAAATGGAACCTTGTATATAACACAATCTTGATTGTCTATCGATTGCCTGCCCTCTTTCTTCCCTGATGTCATGATCCCTGCACATAAAATAGAATTTTTGTGGGAGATGAAGATCTAACCTAACCACTCACTGCTCTTGGGCAAATGCTGGTAGTCCTTCCTTATTAACAGCTCTGCTCTTCTGTGGGAGCCAATCTGGATATAATAGTTAAAGGGGGTGTGATGTCAATGATTGAAGCTTCAGGAAAGTGATCTTGGCCAGGACATGCTTGTGAAAGAGGTTGTTAAAAACTAAGCCTTTCAATCCAATTCGGGAAGTGTCACGAAAAATCTTTCGGGCCCACTGCCCTAATTATTCTTTTGGCTGCCTACTTGGAAGTAAGAGTTTGTTAACTTTTTGTGTACAATACATTTTGCATGTTCAAAACTGGTATTTTTCTCTAAAGGTCCCTAATTTTTTTTATCAGTACAAAACCTTTCAATACATATGTTATCTAGGTGATGATATGTGGTTATCCATCTAGGGAATTCCAGAATCTCTAAAGAATCAAGCTTGTAAGTGATGTAGACATCACTAGTGCATGCAAAGAGGCTGCAGCATATCTCCAATGATGACCTTCATGCAAGGACTGGCATAACATTGTGATGAAATAATGAGATTTAAGCAGATACTCAAAGACCCACGTGGAGATTAATCTAGACTGACTGAATCAAGTGAGAGTGATTAACGGCTGATTAGCCTACTTCAAGTTAACTGGATTGTAATCACACCTGAGAACACCTTCAGAACCAATGGATTTGATGACGCCAACCAATCAGCTTGAAGCAGTGTGTAAGGACCACCTCGTTTCCAGACTATAAAAAGCTTCACAATCAGTTTGCTGGAGAGAGTTCTGATTGAAGCAGGCTTGTGGCAGAGGACTTGAGGAGGAACCAGACCAGCCTGAAACTCTAGGCTAAATAGGCTTTTTTCTTAACTTTCTGAACTCCATGGGAATATCTATATGCTTTAATAAATGTTTAATTGCCCAAGGACTGGTGCTAAAGCCTCTAATTAAGGTGACCACGATTTAGATTTTAAACATCACAACATAAATGATCTTACTTGAAACATGAATGGTCAAAACTGTAGTACCAAGTGCAACCTTGGTACCCATGATGGAGAGGAAGGCCTCTACAATTTGGGTAGATCCTCTTGGAAGGGCCAAAACTTAAAAAAAAATGTCATTGAGTAAAGTATTTAGAGCAGTCAGCTCCATAGGTGGTGGAGGGGAAGGGATATATTAGATAGGTGATATAAAAACAAAATATATCAACTAAATTTAAAAAACACTCAACATTGTTGTGAGTTCACATGACAATGTATACAAAGTTAAACTTTGAAGCATCATCTCAATGTCAGCAACATTGTTTTTGCATGTAGGAGTGGTATAGATCATCAAGCACATTACTGGAACTGTCAGCTGGGATGCAAAATTGTATTTTCTTGTTGCTCTTAATTTTGTTGTTGAGTTGTTTTTCAGTCACATCTGAATCTTCATGTCCCCATTTGTTGTGTTTTTTTTGGCCAGGATACTGGGGTGGTTTGCCATTTCCTCCTCAGCTCATTTTATAGATGAGGAAACTGAGGCAAACAAGATGAAGTGACTTCCCTAGGGTCACAAAGCTAAATAAGTGTTAGAGGCCAGATCTGAACTCAGGAATATGCATTCTATTTATTGCAACCAACCTAGCTCCCCTTTGTATTATCGTTAGATGTTACAATAATATATCATAACCACACAGTGGCTACCTCCAGATTTGCAGGTGCTTGTATTCATATGGGACAAATATAAAGATCATTGGCTGGATTCTTTTCTTTCTATCCAGATTGTTTTTGCATCTGCAGACTCCAAACTTTAAACTCTTAGAGTAGGTTTATAACTGAGTTTAGAATAAGCAACAAATGATCAAAATCAATCAAATAACTGGTCATTATGATATCAACTGGTTGTGAAGAGGTTTACTACAAATAGGCACAGAAATAATCACCAATGGTTGAATACAAGTAACCAAAAGGTATTTATTAGTGATGAGTTGTTTTTAACATAACTGATAGGCTTAGATAATAATTCCCCCCACCCCTGAATGGAACTATGCATATACACACAATCTTGATTGTCTATCACTGCCTGCCCCTCTTTCTTCCCTGATGCCATGATCCCTGGCACATAAATAGAATGCTATCATGGGAAGGAAAGCTTTCAGCTAGGCTTTTCCTCGCTAATTTGGAGTCTGACATAAATCACTCTGGTGGTAGCATAAGGGAAAACTGATAAGTCAATTCAGGCCATTTCTAAATCCCAGTGGTAGAATTACTTGCCTTCCTCTACAGTGGCCAGTGCCTGTAATGAAAGGGGCTCTTACCTTTCTTCTAGTTAATGAATATTCTGGACTAAAATGTCCTCCTGTGTCCATCCCTGAAAGACAACTGTGAAATAATGAGTGGTATGGAGAAGGAGTGATTGAAGACACCTGCCAGGAAAAACTTCCTCCTTTGCCATCCTGTACTAGGCAGACTTGTTGAGCCTAATGTGATGAATGCAAGACCCGTAGAAAACCAGGCAGAAGAAATAGCAGATGCGATAATAGATTTTCTCTCCTCTGTAATGATCATCTCACATCAGGACTTTGGCATGGGGATGAGAGGAACTATTATGCTTTGACCCTTCCTTGCCAATGTGGACTATGTCTTTTTCCCTTAATGACGCTTTGGAAAACAGAAATTATGGAAACGAGCCATAGGCATTAAAGCTCTAAGTGAATTTGAGGTTCAATGAGTATACCCCATTCATTTTACAGAGGGGGAAACAGACCTAGAAGAAGCAAGGCTAAAAAAACCAAAGTTATAAATAGAAAAGCCACGAATGGAACCCAGACCTTCTTCCTCCAATCTGTTGCTGTTTATGCAGCTAGGTGGCATAGTGGAAAGAACAATGGACTTGGAAACCCAAAGACCCCAGTTTGAATCTTAACTGAGAAACTTATTGGCTCTGAGACCTTGAGCAAGTCATTAACCTCTTTCAGCCCCAGTTCCCTCCTCTGGAAACTGGTAATGATAATTGCACTAGATGATGAGATTATTGTGAGGACAAATGAGATAACATGTATAAAGTGTTATATGTATATAATGCATGCGATATATATGTATATATGCATACACACAAAATATACACAATATGTATATATCTATCTATATACATACACAAAAATATATACATTAGTATATGTATGTTCATATGAGATGTATATCCATCCATCCATTCCATCTATGCTAGCTATTATTATATCATAAAGAAAATTAGCTAAGGAAGTAGAGAGAAGAAGAAAAAAAGAATGGAAGAAGAAAAAAAATGGAATATAAAAATAATAATGGCCAGGCAAAGGCAGAAAGGCATTTCCATATGGGTCTGCAACTGTTCTGAAGCATGGTAAGGAATGAGCAGCTTCTGAAGGAGTGACATGCTATTTCCTCTCATGCACACCCCCTTCCCTTTGCTGCCCTGGCTCATGCCCTTTTCCCCATTCTCACCTCCCCCAAAGCAAGTGCTGTCTCCCACAGTGCCTCTCACTCTGTACAAGCCTATGTGTGCTGGCTGCTGCTGAGCGAGACACACAATACCACTTGGCCAGTGGGGAAGGAGAGAGAGCTGCCCTAAAACACCATCAAAACCCCCTCCCCTTGTCACAGAAAGGTCATTTGCACCCGGGCTTTCATTCACCTGTGGAAGTGGCAGCCATCTGCCAGGCTCCCGATGGCAAAAAACTGGGCGGCTGAATGGTCTCTTTATTTATTTGTCGCAGAACTGAGAGTCCAAGGTATCAGGGCTCACTTACTGGGGGGGGAGGGGTGGGTGGGGAAAGAAAAGGAGATTTGTTCTTACCTATAAATCCTCATCAGCTATTTGGTGACCTTGTCTAACCTTAGTTTAATGATGCCAGCTTAAAAAAGAAAAGACAAAGGACCTCAGCCGTAAACTTTTCTTTAGAAAGAAAAGGGAGGGGGAGAAACGTTCAATATAATAAGAAAACCAGTTGCATATTTGCTTTATCTTTTATTGTGGGAATAGAGATATTTGCATAATTATTTTCTAAAATGAGATTTTTTTTGAGACTTTGCTTTAACTTTGGGGGCTCCTTTTCTTTTTCATTCTTTCTGCTTGTTGTCTTTTCAGGCCATTAAATTTCCTTACTTGTAAAATGAAGATGTCAGACTAGATGCCTTCTAAGTTCTTTATCACTCTAGAACACAGTAATCCCCCATACTCTTTGAACTAATCCAGTGCCATTGAGTATGTGTATCAATTTCCTTAACCAAAACTAAAGATCTCCCTATTGTGTGAATTATTTGGACTCCATCTACTATCTGGCTGTTTTTTCAGTATAGGTTATTTATATGCACCAGGTAAATAATCATCTTTCCCATCTAGGATTGAAATCCCATCATAAAAGGAGAAAAAAAAATGAGTTACCTTTGTCATGACAATTCCTGCCAGAGATTTGTGGCGGGGCATGCATGGAAGCCAGGTTGTCCGTCAACTCTTGAAACTTCTGTGTGACCAGACTGGTACACGGAATCAGCAAACTCCTGGAAGATACAAGCACCAGGATCTTTTTAAACATGGGTGAGAAGAGCAGATGGTAGATGGACAGTGAATTGTCCACTTTTGACCCTCCTTTCTAAATTCAGTTCCTTCTGTGAGGACCACCTAGAGCATTGGGGCTGGCTCTGAGACAATGAAATTCACCCTTGTGAATTTCCTGTGCCATTTTAAGAAGTGGGATCCATTATTGTTCTTTCTCCTGCCCCAGAAACCTTGGCAATGAAGGTGATTTTGTGTAGCATTGGTTCATGTCAGTGAGAAGAGATCTCATCAATCTTTCCTGATGTGGTGATGGAACAGGGTAGAAAGTGAGTCTCTTTGGACATTTCCTGAGGAGGTGGACAACAGGGAGATGTCCCAAGTAAACATGAGGCTCGTGTCTTGTTAAGAAACAGATCAAACCTGTCCCTCCCAAGTGGGATTGCTGTCCCCCTCTCAGATGTAGCCCTCAGGCTAACTTTTGTAACATTTATCAAAGTATGCCTTTATTTCACATGGATCAAAGTCCTACATTGGAATGGGTATTGAGTAAGACATGCTGTGTTTCATTCCTATCCATACATCTCAGGCCTGGCCCTGAATTTAGTGCAATGAGAAACTGGATTTAGAGCTGAAGAAGAGATCTGTGTTTGATTCTGGATCGGCTACCTACTCTGTGACCTTGGATATGTTTTTGACCTTATTTGGTGGCTATCCTCTGCAAAGATGAATTGTTATTTGAGATTTTTATGACCCCATTTTTTGGCTAGAATTTTAAAAACCCGGGCGCGCACTGGCCTGGGGCCTCAGGCACAGCGCCTCCGCAAACGGCAAGGTGCTCCACCTACTGGTTGTAGCCTTCACCATGGTGCTGGCACCTCACGTCATCACCATTTGCCCATGCCTACATGGGCCTGGCAAAATTATAATGGCTGGCAGCCCTGACTGACAGTCACGTGACTGCCCTCACTGGCTTCCATGTAGGCGTGGGCGAATGGTGGTGATGACGTGAGGTGCCAGCACCCATGGTGGATGGCTACAAACCAGTAGGTGGAGCACCTAGCCGTTTGCGGAGGCGCGGTTCCTGAGCCCCAGGCCAGTGCGTGCCCGGGTTTTTAAAAAATTCTAGACAAAAAGGATGGGGTCATAAAAATCTCAAATTACAATTCATTCTTTACACCTCCTTTCATGTAAAATTCAGAGAGTTGGAATACAAAAGTTCATATGTTCTTCTCCATACCTGTGATGCACCTATGACTCTTTGGAGCTAATCCTGTAGCCATTTAATTTGTGGCTGTCTGTTGTTCAGTTGTTTTAGTCATGTCCAACCTTTTTTGTGCCAGCTTTGTGGTTTTCTTGGCAAAGATACTGGAGTTGATTTACCCATTTCCTTCTCCAGCCCTGAGGTTTGCAGGTGAGGAAACTGAGCAAATAGGGTTAAGTGATTTACCCAGGAGGGTCACACAGCTGGTAAATGTTTGAGACCAGATTTGAACTAAGGAAGATGAATCTTCTTGACTCCAGGCCTGGCACTCTATCCGCTGTGCCACCTAGCTGCCCATGCCATTTAATAACATATGCTAAATTTCTTAGCCAAACACTAAAAATAATTCACTAAAAGGTTTCTAGCTTCATAACTCTTTGGACTTCTTGATTTCGAGCTATGCGGTAGGGAGAAAAGAAGGAACACTTGAGGACAGATACAAATCTTCATCAAAAGACCACCAGAGGGTAGTACATTGGTTACTAGGTTGAGCTTGTCTGGAACAAACCTGGAGGGCACGAGAGGGCACCTGGATGCCCAGGACCATTTGCTTTTTGCCATCTGACTTTTTTTTTTAGCTACAAGGACAAAGTCTTAAAAAATACTAACATACTTACTCATATCCTTCTAACCAAGCTTCTCCCCATCCTCATTTATACTGTTAAGGATCTTGATTCCCCCTCTCCAGAACATACCTAATGTGCAGCTACTGCTCATGTATAACATTACCCTCTTTGCCAGCAAAAGACTGGATGAGAAAAAGAAATATCAGAGTGGAGTGATAAAGGTATAACATCTAGTCTTCTTCCCGTCTGTCTATACTCCTGTAATAATACCACCACCACTAACAATAACTAGCATTCATATGGTACTTTAACATCTACAAAATGCTCTAGAATATAAGCTCATTGAGGGCAGGGGCCGTTTTTCCCTTCATATCCTCGGGATGTAGCAAAGGGTCTGGAATACAGTAAGAGATTAATTAATGCTTATTGATTTGTTTTATGTATGAAATCTCATTTGATCCTCAAAACGACCCTATGAGGTAGATGCTAGTATTATCTCATTTAGGAAACTAAATGAAGAAACTTAGGGTCAGAGAAGTTAAATGATTTGTCCAGGTCACACAGCTAAGAAGTATTGGAGGTAGGATTCAGACTCAGGTCTTTCTGTCTCCAAGTTCTGTGTTCTGTCCAACACTCTAATTTGCTGCCTAGTATTACAAGTTTGTGATATTAACAGGTAGTTTTAAGAAAAAGAAGTTAAAACTATCTGTAGTCATATAAAAATTGTCTAAGTCACTATTGATTAGAAAAATGCAAATTCTTAGGTACCACCTCACAACTATCAGATTGGCTAAGATGATTTTTAAAAACTAAGGGCAAAGGTTGGTTTCAGAGGAGTATAGGGTTCCTATTCTGAGGTTCACAGACTTTCTGAATTATAAGGGATCTCACTGACCATCCTATCCCATATCTGGCCAAGAATCTGTTCTACGACATAAAGCGTTGTCATCCAATTTTCTTTTAAAAAAATGTTGTTTTTTAAAAATAGTTATTTCTTTTTAACATTCAGTTTTTAAAGAATTTGAATTCTGATTTCTCTCCCTCACACCCTTCTTTGTGAAGGCAAGGAATGTGATATCAATTATACATGTGCAATCATGCAAAACCTACTTTCATATCAGCCATATTGCCAAAAGAGCAAGAAAGATAAAGAAAGTTAAAAATATGCTTCAATTTGCATCCAGATTCTATCAACTCCTTTTCTGGAGGCGAATAGCTTTTTTCATCATAAGTCCTTTGGAATTGCCTTGGATCAGAATACCTAAGCCATTTATAGTTGAGCATTGTACACTATTGCTATTACTGTCTACAATAATCTCCTGGTTCTGCTCAATTCACTCAGCAGCAGTCTACTTAAGTCTTTTATGATTTTTCTGAAATCTCCTGTTCATTATTTCTTATAGCACAATAGTATTCCATTATAACCATATACCACCACTTGTTCATTTGTTCCCCAAATGATGGGCATTCTCTCAATTTCCAAATCTTTGCCACCACAAAATGAGCTGCTATAAATATTTTTGTACATACAGGTCCTTTTCCTTTGATCTCTTTGGGATACAGACCTAGTAGTGGTATTGCTGGGTTAAAGCATATCATAGATTTATAGCCCTGTGGGCAGAGTTCCAAATGGCTCTCCAGAATGGTTGGATCAGTCCACAACTCCACCAACAGTGCATTAGTGTCCTAATTTTTCCACATCCTCTCTAACATTTGTCATTTTCCCAATATGATAGGTGTGAGGTAATAACTAAAAGTTGTTTTAATGTGCACTTCTTAATCACTCTAATAGTGATTTAGAGCATTTTATATGACTATAGATACCTTTGATTTCTTTTTCTGAAAACTTCCTGTTAATATTCTTTGACCATTTATCAGTTGAGGAATGAATAGTATTATTATAAGTTTGGCTCAGTTATCTATTTGAGATAGGAGGCCTTTATCTGAGAAATTTGCTGTAAAATCTTTTCCCTAGTTTCCTTATAATCTTGGTTGCATTAGTTTTGTTTGTATGAACCCTTCTAAATTTAATATAATCAAAATTATTTTACATCTCATAACTCGTTTGTTCCAGTTTTTTTCTTGAAGCTCTCAAGTGAGGGACAAATTATTGTCTTTGGAAGTAGCCATTTTTTTGGACAGTTCTCATTGTTAGAACATTTTTCCTTGCTTCAATTTTAAAGCTGCTCCTCTTTAAGTTCCACCCGTTGTTTCTGCCAACTGAGGCTAAGCAGAAGTTTAATCTCTCTTCCACATGACAGCCCATCCTAAACTCAAAGATTGATATCATGCACCCTGTAAAGTCTTCTCTTGTTTCAAACATTCTCAGTTCCTTTAACTGATCTTCCTATGTTGTAATCTCAAGATCCTTCACCCTTCCACTGATGCTGATGCATCAATGACCTTCCAAAAATGTGGCACTCAGAGTAAGATCTCATTTAAAAAAACCCTGTATCCTTTCTCTTCAGAGACTCCATGACTAAGTCTGCATATAACCTAGCCAAGCCAATTCAATATAAATTTGGATGAAAAAAAAATCAGGGAAACTTGCTCTGCAGCAATTATATTTATTTGATGGGTTTTCCTATGAAGCTAGGTGTATTGGTACTATGGAGACAGTTCTGGGGATAAGAATGAAAACCAGAAAATATAAATGAGGATAGAGTTTAGGTTGGTGATTTCATTCATACAGAGAATTTCCTCTACTAACGTAGGTTGGTGCCTTCTGAGCAAGCTATTATCTTGAAGAAGCAGCTAGAGCACTGAGCCCATTAGTAACCATTCCTGGGTCACACAGTTAGCAGATCTTTTTGACTGTAAGGCTAGCTATATTCACTACAGCATGCGGACCCTCGTTTTTATATAACTAAGTATAGGAGTTTAAAAAACAATTCATCCTTTGAAAAGTTAAATGAGTTTATGATCATGTGAGCTCTGTTGAAACAAAAACAGTTCTGTCTCCTGGAAGGAAAACCTTCCCAGACAGATTTTTGTCTTCCCTCTTCCCTCTCCCACCTAGAAAGGGTGCAAAAACACTCACAACAAAGTGAGTCTCTTCCCTAAGTGCTGTCTCAGAAGGTTAACAGCCTTTCCCATATGTTGTTGTGGTTGTGATAGCAAATGCTCATTATTTTTACAATTGTTCTGTAAATACATATGGAAAACCCATATAAATAATAAATGTCATACAAATTAGGCTTTCCTTGGGTGGGTGTAACAAACATGCATTTCCCTCTCTTGGATAATGGCTCTAGATTTCTTGGTTGGCATATGCAAGTATGCAGGAAGGCAATTATTTAGGAAGTACCATGTCTGGTTAATGTGTTTTCTTATTTATCGATTTATTTACTTTGGCTCAGCACCTTTGCCCACCGTGCTTGAAATATAAACTGTTGCTGTAATATAAGAAGTTTGAACAGAGGGCTATTGGTTGAGCTCCTAAAATGCCTGGGATTGTGTGTGTGTGTGTGTGTGTGTGTGTGTGTGTGAGAGAGAGAGAGAGAGAGAGAGAGAGAGAGAGAGAGACAGAGACAGAGACAGAGACAGAGACAGAGACAGAGACAGAGAGACAGAGGATTCCATCATAATAAGACCAAGTTGGCCTTATGAATGAGGCAGATGAGTCAACCAGTTATATAGAGGGGACCTCTTATATAGCTAGGATTGTGCTTGCTCCTATGGGAGATATAGAAGAAGCATAAGTAATAGTGTCTGCCCTAAAGAACCTACCTGTCAGTCAGGTCGATCAACTTGGCTAGAAGCAGCTTAAAGAGCTCCTTCTCTCCACCATCCCAAACGGTTTCTTTTTAGTTCCTATTCTTCAGTCCTATTTTTTCTGTATGAGAAGTTTAGACCAAGCTAATTGCATTTCCAATTAGAGGAAGAAAGAACCTTCCTCTTCATTCGGTCCTCTACTTTGAAGATGAGACAAGTGAGACATATAGACATTGGGTTCATTCCTGGGGGAGGGATCATTGGATTGGGAGTTGCCTAAAATTGAATCCCGGCTTTGTTATTTTATATTTTATAGCTGTGTTGGCCTTAGGCAAGTCATTTCACACTAAGCATCTGTTTTCTCATCTGTAAGATACTGAAGTTGAACCTGATATCCTCAGTTAAAACAGTTATGAGGGATGAAGGAAAAAGCATTTATATAAAGTGCCTCATATGTACTAGGCATTGCACTAAGGGCTTGACAAATTTTATCTCATTTGATCCTCGCAACAACCCCATTTGACAATTGAGGAAACTGAGGCAAATGTAGGATTAAGTGACTTGTTCAGGTTGCTACAGCTAATTAGCATCTGAGGCTGGATTTGAACTAATTTCTTCCTGGTGATGCCCTGGAATCTCTCCTTTGTGCCACCTAGATGCCAGTAATGAGTCAGGGAAGAGATTTTTGAAGGAGAATCCTATTGGAGATTTAGAGCTGAAAGGGTTCATCATTTCCACCCCCCTCATTTAGCAGATAGGAAAACTGAGAGTTTGATTAACTTGTTTTAGGTTATTCCATTAATAAATTGAAGAGCTGAAATTTGAAGCTGAGCTTTCCAGAATCAAATCTAGAGTTCTTTATGTTGTACTCAGTGCATTCTTCAAGTAGGGGTTACAGACTAGGGTTGGAGCTAAGAGAGCCAGAATGACTGCTGAGCATGGTCATAGTACAATCCAGGACGAGAATAGAACACCTGGGGGCCCTGTCTCAGATGAGAGAGCATGTTCAGCAAGGGTCAAAAATTCCATCAGATCTAACAGTGGGGCCAACTTGGTTCTTTCTTCATTGTTGGAAGTTGAATTAGCTTGGTCTGCCTTCTAATCCAGACAAGGAAGAAATGAAGAATAGAATTGAGAAGGGCTGTTTTGGGATGGGGGAGACTAGGTGCTACTTAAATCAGGCTGGCCACGTTGATCTGTGACTAGACTTCAGTTATTATGAGAAATCTGTGCCATCAGGCTCCTCCTTGCTTCTTCTTTTGACTTTTTCCCAAGGGGTCTAACTTTTAAGACAAGTACCAGAAGATTTAGTCAGTGAAAGAGGATAGGGGCAGCTAGGTGGCACAGTGGATAGAGCACTGGCCCTGGATTC
Source organism: Dromiciops gliroides (assembly GCF_019393635.1). Taxonomy (NCBI): domain Eukaryota; kingdom Metazoa; phylum Chordata; class Mammalia; order Microbiotheria; family Microbiotheriidae; genus Dromiciops; species Dromiciops gliroides. The sequence goes on along the minus strand of NC_057865.1, from coordinate 79,952,587 downwards.
AGGAGTACCTGAGTTCAAATCTGGCCTCAGACACTTTACACACTTACTAGTTGTGTGACCCTGGGCAAGTCACTTAACCCCAATTGCCTCACCAAAAAAAAAAAAAAGAAAGAAAGAGGATAGCTATAAGAAGTTATAGACCTAACCCCAATACCACACTAAGCTTTGAAGACTTGTAGTTCTGTAAGTTTAAATAACACCTTAGTTTCTTATTTTCTTATTTTTCTCTGTGAAAACACATGTACAAATAAATGCACAATGCTTCAGGGCAATACTCGGGACTGTAATTTATTATCTTTTCTATTCGTTTGACAGACTTTTGCTTTTTTTTAAATCTGTAGTTGGCTATTTGCCAAATCTCATATTTCTACATTGTGACAGCCATGTATACTGCATGCATATATATGTGCATCGATATGCATATATCATATACATTTCCATGTATATTTAATGTATAGAAAATATACCCACGATATAACAATGTATACACATTATGTACAATGTATATTTCATGTATATATAATATACATATACATATATGTGTGTTGAAAAGAGTGATATTCAGTGAAATAAAACTCCCTTAAATTCAGTAAACATACACACAACATACTGAGAATAATATAATTCACTGAAGATTTTTAAAATAATAGGAATTCAGATTTTTTTTCCTACTTGGAATTTGTTTAGATGAATCTCAAATAATAACTTGTTCTGATGTCTCAGTGTTCAACTTTGGCTTCTCAGCTAATTTAGCTACCTGATACTAATTTATTTGAACTGTCCAGGGTTATTTAATTCAATTCAACAAAGATTTACTGAATTTCTATTATTAAATATTATTTCTACAGTCTAGGTGATATTGAATAATTGTGTACCTCCCATATATATATGTTTATATTATATATAATCATTTGCTTTAAATACACTATTTTCTAGAATAAAGACTTTATATATTCAAGAGGTGGCAAGACTGTTGCAGCTCAGCTCAGTGAAATATCCCAGGAATGGGATGTGGCAAAGTTTTTAGGAAAAAGATTCCTATTGCTCCTGAAGTTTAATCTGTGTTTTGATGAACTGATGGATCTGCTGTATTATTATATAGTTACTCCTTCTAGTGATGCAGATAGTAACCCAACTACATCTTTTCATCTAATGAAACTCATTGAGTTTCTATAAGTTCCCTGAAGGGGATCCATCCAATGTGCTTGGGCCTTGCTCTAGATTTTTTCTTGACATTTAAAAATACCAATTGAGGTCAAATCTGTCAATAATAATTAAACAAATATTTACTAAGCACCTAATCTGTTCACTGTGGGAAGTACTGCAGATACAAAGATAAAAACCAGACTGTCCCTGTCCTCAAGTAGCTCACGGCCATTGGTTATCTTTTATGGTCCCTACAGGATTAACTCACCTTCTTTTCTGGAGGATATTATTTGGAAGACAATATCCTCTATTCTGTTTCTCTTTCTGAATTTTTTGTTGCTCATATGCTTCAGGCTACATGCAACCACCAGGCATTATTTCCTTTGTCTTTTGGCTGACCAGTCACTCTAACCCTTCAGAAAACATGCTGTTTCAGGCCATATAGTCATATGGTATCACTAAAAGACTACTGACATTAAAAAGCAATGGGCTAGGGGCAGCTAGATGGCACAGTGGATAGAGCACCGGCCCTGGAGTCAGGAGGACTTGAGTTCAAATCCGGCCTCAGACACTTAACACTTACTAGCTGTGTGACCCTGGGCAACTGATTAACCCCAATTGCCTCACTAAAAAAAAAAAAAAAAAAGCAATGGGCTTTGAAGGGGTGAGAAGTTTAGGACCAGCTGTCTCCCTCTTCCTCAATTCTAGGCCTTTTTCATTGTCTATCTACAGTGTCTCTAGAAGGTAACTGATGCATCAGCTCTTTGGGATTTTCATTCAACTTCATGTTGTAGTCTGGACAATAGAAATTCTTAACCCTTTTGGCTTTTCCTTTGTGAATTTACCAAGGCCTCTTCGCCTTCAATTTGGTTTCTTGAAGAATGCACCAGTAGAGAACAAACAGCCGCATTTTCTACCGTGCTGCAAAAGCTTCAAGTAGAGTACTACTAACAGACTATGTCTGCTTTCTAAGGACCACACTAGCTCAGTATGGAAGATCTCATCAGGAATAGGCTAGCCACTTAAGAATGAATTCATTGTACTGGAAAATAATAAAATGCTGAACAAGAAAAAAAAATAATAAATTCATTGTCCATCACAACTCATGAGTCGGTGAAAAATGCAAGGTATCGCTCAGTCCTCTATGACTGTCTGCTTCTGATTTTTGGTGGCAAAATGGTAGAAAATGAGGAGGACAGTAAAATTCTCACAGGTTTTAGACAATGTATTTACTTTTACTATTGGTTCTTTAAATATGAGATCTTTGTCCTGTGACCAATGAATACCTCTGGAGGACTGTGAATCATTTGAATTCTTGAATACATGAAATCAGGAGATATAAAGATGTTGCAGGTAAATGGAAATCTGCCATATAGATTTTCCTTGAAAAGGCAAAGTAATTGGTAAGCAACTTCATTTGGCCACCTCATATTATAGCACTAGACATAACATTTGTAAAAAGCCCACCATAATCACAGATTATGTGTCAATACATATTACAGAGGATGAAGAGGTCCAGAAATCTTCCAAATAATTTGATAACCTACAAATTAAATCTATGTATACTTTAATGCTTGATGACTTCACAAAAATATTTATAGCACTACTTTTCTTAGAAGCTAAAAATTAGAAACAAAGTAAGATGCCAATTGGCTGGCAAATTGTGGTACTTGAATGTAATAATATATTACTGTGCTGTAAGAAACAGTGAAGATGATGATTCCAGAGAAGCATGGGATAAACATATGAATTTAAGTAAAGGGAAGTAAGCAGGACACAATTATTCAAACAGTGTAAATTGATAGAACAACCCCCCCAAACTGAATTTTCTACATAGGGTCCCATTAGCTGTACTCTGGCCCCCTCGGAGCATGCTCAGCAGGCATTCTTGTCAAGCACATGGAAGCTTAGGCGTAAGTGTGCTTCAAGAGATGCATGATGGAGCAGACCTCCTCCCTGCTTCAGAGAAGGCACAGATATCCAGTGAATGATTCCTATTGGTCATGATGACTCGAGGGTTCATTTTGTGTGCTGAAAAAAAGTCTTTTAATTGGATGATGAATGGCAATTCCATGGATATACCACAGAGTCATCTCTATACTTCAAAGCTAGCATGAAGAGGAGACCTAGTGCCCAAGGACCGTAAGCACACAGAGACAGATTCTCTTTTTACAAGATGGTATAAGTAAGGAAGCTTCCATAGGGCACAGGTCTGATGACCTCTATTTAGAAGAAAAGATCAGCACTCTCCACTTAAGAATGATGAAGATGCCTACTATTACATAGAAAACAATCAAATGACTCTCCTACTGTTACAACCCAGTTTAGTCCTGCCTGGCTGGCTTCTTTTTGTGCCTTTTCGGGCCCCTCTCCCCAGGTGCTCTGCTCTCATTATGAGCTAATTAACCTCAGCCTCATCTAGCCGCTAATAGAATCATTTGAAGAAATGCAGAAACAGGGCAAATTATTGGATTTGGACCTTCTTCATGGCCACAAGGCATTTCAACTCTCTAGGGAAAGAATGTCTGCAACGAAAGTTATTGCTTAGCACTATGTTAGAAAGTCCACCCAAAGGAAGGCTCCCTCAACCACAAGGAAAGGTTGTAAAAATAATGTCTAGGAGTGTTTTTTTTTAACTTAGGAAGTCTGGGAAGCAATTGAAATCTGGGGATGCTACTCTGACATGCCATAGTTGACATTATCATTTGGGAGATATAACACAGGTACCACTATATCTAATGACAAGGTCAGTAATTACAAAATATTCCTGGCCACCCTTACCCAAATGTACCATCTTCATTTCTGACTACAGGCCTTTCCTTGTACTATCCCCTTTATCCCCCACTTCCCCTTAAGCCTTCAAAGTGAAATATCCTTCCCATTTAATTCTGTGTATGTGTGTTCTGTTCATGGTTCAAGATTCATACCATTTCTTTGGGGACTCTCCTTCATTCTGGCCACTTTTCTTCCTCCAAAAGTACCCTAAATATTCACATTACCACTATTTCTCAGACAAGGGCCTTGCAAACCTTAAAGCTATATTAAATGTAATGCATAGGGTACCCGACTTGGAATCAGGAAGACCTGGGTTATAATGTCACCTTTGACTATTATTAGCTGTGTAATTTGACAATTACCTTGGGAAAGTCACAACTTAAATGGCTCTCATTTTCCTTATCTGTAAAATTATAAGGTTGGACCCAATCATCTCTGAGGTCCTTTCTAGTTCTAAATCTATTGTTTATAACCATCACTCTCATATCCCTTAGTTTACCAGTTTAATGTTTAAAAGTCCAAGATGATAATAATCATCATAATAACAATACATTTGTCATTATTATCATAGCTAGTATTTACATAGCACCTACTATTTGGAAGGCTATTATTCTCATTTTACAGGTGAGGAAATGTGGGCAGGCAGAGGTTAAGTGATTGTCCAAAGTCATACATCTAATAAGTGTCTGAGACTGAATTTGAACTCTAGACCCAGCAGTCTCTCCACAGTGCCACTTAATTGCCCCCAAAAGGATGCCCGTTGATTTTTTTAGCTTGTTAATTAACTAGAAATGATTGAAATTTAAAAGGACCATTTCTATGAATAAAACAGAAATGTTCATCATGGTCTAAATCATGAGTTGGTTTCTCAGTAAGATAGATATAGTAGAATAAATTCCTACAGAAAGTTTTGAGTTGGAAAACTCTACTATCATTGCCCCAGTCTGTGCTCAAAGGCTGTAAGTTAGAGAATAGCTGATGACCTGAATTGGGAAAAGGAGCATCCTCAGTGGGACATTATATAGATGAAATCAAAAGAGTTCTAGCCAAGCACTCCCCTTCAAATAAAACAAAGCCAAATCCAAACTCCAGCAAATGTCTGGAATTCGGAATGTTCAAGGGAATCAAAACTATCACCCCCCCCACACCCACACCCACACACATACTTATCCCATTATAGCACTGAAAACTAGCAAACCTCATTATAGCTATTTAAGTGACCAAGTGATAATTAAATCACATTCATGATTTCAGCTCTGTATCTGGTTTCATCTCAAGAAGTATGCATATGTAAAAGACACTTCACTTGATTACAGAAGGAGTTCAGAAGGCAGAGGAGGATTAAAAATCCAATACTGATATATATTGTATATATGCCTACCATCTAATTTAAGCATAGGAAATTTTAATTTTTCATTAATTGAAATTTAACATATATTATACAAGTTTGATTAACTTGAATCCAATTCATCAGAACCCTAAATTAGATTTCTTCCACCATCAGTACTTAGATTAAAAAAAAGTTAGAATGCCTAGAATAGGGGGCAGCTAGGTGGCGCAGTGGGTAGAGCACTGGCCCTGGATTCAGGAGGACCTGAGTTCAAATCCAGCCTCAGACACTTGACATGTATTAGCTGTGTGACCCTGGGCAAGTCACTTAACCCCAGTTGCCTCACCAAAAAAAAATGCCTAGAATAAAAGTTAACAAGTGACTCCAGAGCACAACCGAGGGGTTGTGTGTGTTCAGTCCAATTTGCTTGTGCAACACTACCCAGAGATTATACAATCTGATTCAATTCAAAAAGTTTTATTGAATACCTAATATGGGTCAAGCACCCTGCTAGGTCCTGAGAAATAGGCGATCTATGACATGGTCTTGTCCTGAAGGAATTAATCTCACTGGAAATTAAACAAAAACAACAACATGTGCTTATTCTCCCCACAAATACCTACTGAATACCTACAATCTGTCAAGCAGTTGTCTGGACACTAGAGAAGATTGCTACCACAGGGTAAAAAGGTAATATTTTACTCTTCCTTCAAGACCCATCTAAAAATCTGACTTTGTTTGGGAAATCTCCGACTGGCCCAACCGTAGCAGTGGCTCCTTTCTTTGAACTCTGGTAGCACCTGTGTTTCTGTCCAGTACTTAGGATCAGCTAGTTTGGACCATATGTTCTCATGTATCTGCTTCCCCAACAAGACCGAGCAGGTTGGATACTCTGTCCTTGGTACTATGATACAATGTCCTATTTTCTTGGTATCCCCACAATCTAGGATGGTATCCTACATATAGCTAAGATTGTTTATTGTTGATGGTGAGGATGATAACTATAAAACAGGGGAGGTCTCTTGATAGAGTACTGAACTTGGCATCAGCTAGACTGCATTTCAAATCTTGCTTCAGATACTTCCCAGCTCTGTGACCTTGGGTAAGTCACTTAACCTCTCTTAACTTCAGTGTCATCTACTGTTAAATGAGGATAATAAGAGGGGCAGTTGGGTGGCACAGTGGATAAAGCACTGGCCTTGGATTTAGGAGGACCTGAGTTCAAATCTAGCCTCAGATACTTGTCACTTACCAGCTGTGTGACCCTGGGCAAGTCACTCATTGCCCCGCAAAAAAATAAAAACAAACAAAAAAAATGAGGATAATAATAATAATAATGATACTTCACAAAGTGTTATGAGGGTCAAAAGCCCTTTGTAAACCATAAAGCGGGATACTATTACTACTATGACCACCATCAAGATGACCACCACCACTACTGAGACCAGCACCACTACCCCTACTGCTGTTGCTGCTACTATTGCTACAGCTACTACTACCACTGCTGATGATAAATGCTATAGGAAGTTGGACTGGGTAGAGAATATTTCTGCCTAAATAAATGATTCAGGGAAGAGGTAGCAATAGAACTGGATCTTGAAAAATGGGTTGCCTTTTGACAGGAGATGGGTGCAAGAAACCATTTCAACTAGGAAGGCTGCATAAAGCATGGTGGAAGGGAAGAACAAGGTATGGCAATGGGATTGTGATCCATTTGTTTGGAATAGAGGATTCACATAGGGCAATAGTATGTCTTAAAGTTGAAAATGTCAGTGAGACAGAGAGCCTTGAATACAAGGTTATAGGGTGAACTTGATACAGTAGAAGTCAGGAAAGGTTTTTGAGCAGAGAAGTCATGACTTCTAATAGATTCTGGTGATGATATGTTAAAAATGGCTGATGGGTCAAGACATTAACTTTTTTTTGTGGGGTAATGAGGGTTAAGTGACTTGCCCAGGGTCACACAGCTAGTAAGTGTCAAGTGTCTGAGGCCGCATTTGAACTCAGATCCTCCTGAATCCAGGGCTGGTGCTCTATCCACTGCACCACCTTACTATCCCCCAAGACATTAACCTTTAATAGTTATTGACACATTAGGATGACTGAGCCTAATGAAAAGCAGTGTGGCACAGTGGAAACAGTCTTAGAATCATACTAGTTCTTTGACTCTGGGCAAGATTCCTTTAATCTCTTAATTCCCCAGGCAACTCTCTAAGACCCTAAGCTACAGAACAGTTGCTGCTCTTCATTAAGAGTTTCCTCATTTTGTATGCCATTGAAATGATAGGTTTGGCATCTTCTCCTTCTCCCTCTCCCTCCTCCTGGATATGCTTGCATGTGTGTAAAACCATCATTTCCAACTCTAGTTCCAAGTATAGATTGTATTAAGACACTGTGTCATCAAATTAGGGAAAAGGTCCAACATGAAAGCTAGGAACATTCAGGAACATCTCAGACTCCAGCTTCATTTTTTGCTTCCTGTTTCCATGTCTCACTTTGTTCTCATAAATTCATAATTTAGGGCAATCTTTAGTGAGGAAGGCACAGTTAAAAACCCTGGTGGGAAGTCACTGGTAGCTCCCACTGGGAAACATGAGGAAAAGATGGGGAAGGAAGGGAGAAGAGGGGACAGGGACTTGGCAGCATGGAAGACTAGGGGGAAGTGGGGAAGGATATTATCTGTTAAATTGAAATAGCTGAGGTAGTGTTAAGGGAGGATCAGCTGGGTGGTAGCTAAGGGTATATATGCTGATAGGTAATTATCAATTCAGGAACTCTGAACACGATTAAAGAGGAGTTGATGTTATAATTCCACATGGTTTCTAACCCTCTTTTTACCCTTACAAAAAGCCTTAGCAATCAACTGAAGTATAATTTACAACGTACTTCTTTGTTAAATATGGAAAAGAGAGACACCCAGCTGCAATCATTATTATGGTTGATTTAGCAATTTAGAAAACGCTTGCTAAATGGTCCCTTGGTGGCCCCAAAGGGTTAACTTGGCTTCTACAAATCATTCACTGACTTCTAGGGAATAGTTTACACTGTGAGAAAATGTGATGCCAATAATTCCACCTCCATGCTTATAAGGAATTATCCTGAAGGTGATGACAAACAACACAAACCTTTATTAAAAGCAGAGCTGAATAGAGTTGGGGCCAGGCTTAAGGGGTGGAGTTTCAAGAACTATAACTAGGAATTATCATCACAGAAGCAAATTCACTTGGGCTGCAGTGATAACATTGAAAAGAGTCAAATTGTGGGCACAGTCATTCCAGGAGAAGGGGTGATCTGTCTCCCAGAGAATCTGGCACTTGCCCCTGTGAGACTCAGGGGGGAAAGGAGAGTCTTGGAAGAATGCTGTCATGGCAGTGGGTCTATGGGTGTAACATCCTCAGAGGAAGGTGCCACTGGAGGAAGTATAGATCAACAAAAGACTGAAAGGCAAAGCTTGTGGATGGCAGTTACATGAAGAAGAAAGATACTTCCTACATGAAGGCACCTGAGGGCAAAGTTCGATTCACCCCAGTATAGTTATGGTTCTTTATCTTGCTAAATGTCCCAAAGGAAAGAACATTCCCAATTCCTTAAAGTCTTATATCCCGGCTTTGGGGCTATTCATTTATAAGCTGGCAGTGGCTGGCCTTTGGGAATGCAAATGGTCAGAGGAGAGAAGCTGTTGGCTATTGAGTTAAATGATAGCTGTAACCAGGTACTCTGAGGTTGGACAGGTTAAGTATGCAGAAATGAGGACTGTAGCCTTTGGTGGTGATACTCCCTGCTGCCCTCAGACTAGCTGTCCTGATCACAAAGTGTGATTACTAACACTTCTCTCACACACACAAAAAAAACCCTTAAACTTTAAATCAGAACATTAAGCAACTCAAACTTTATTAATTTCTAGCACTAATATTTTGGATGGCATAAACAAATAAAATGTGTTCGAATTTGCAATGGCAGTCTTCGGGGGAAAATTGACATTCAACAGAAGTGGTAAGGATATTAAAATCAATAGATTATAAAAGAGAAAGCCTTTAGTAAATATTTTCCTGTTGAAATTCTGTCTTTGGGTTTATAGGGCTGAAATATCAGAAAGGTTAGATTTGCATATGGGTGGGGTAAGGCTGGCTTCTTCAAAGGGATACTACCAAACACTCTATTTCCTTCCTTGTTCTTTTCTTCTTTTCATTACAAACTTGACAAACCTTAACAGGCTTGGACATTCCTATATACAGCCAACATAAAAACAGGACTGCATTTGAAACTAGAAATCCTTCTCCTCCTCCTCTTCCTCTTCTTCCCCCTCACAATTATCATTACTATCTCCCTCCCAACAAAGGCTGTTCTTTGTAACAAATAAGCACAGTTATGCAAAATAAATTCAGAAGGCTGTGTATGAAAATATTGATATTACTCTGCCCCTGTAGTCCATTGTCTTTCTGCCAAGTGGCAGAAGTGGTATTCAGCACCCTTCTTCTGGGTTGTGATTGTCTCTGCCAATTGGTCAGAGTTCTTAAATCTTTCACAGTTGTTTCCCATTCAGTGTTATAGGCCAGATACTCTATTTCCCATGTCTCCCTAACACTTCTTTTCTCATCAAATGAATAGCAATTGGTAGGGGAGGAATGAAGCCTGGAACGTAAATTGTGGCCAGATTGAGCAGGGCTCTGAATGCCACACTAAAGAGTTTAAGCTAGTTTTTAGTGAGGATCTACTAAAACATTTTGATCAGAGAGTGATGTGATTAAAGCCATGTAATAGGAAAATTAATTTGGCACTATCATGGAGGATTTATTGGAAAAGGAAGAGAATGGAGGTAGGGAGGCTGGTTGCAATGAGGGTTCAATTTAGAATGGTGGTAGCAGGAAGAGAAATGAATGAATGTGTGCTGCAAAGGTGGAAGTGACAATAATTGCACCAAGGGAAAGAGCCTTGGGAAAGCCTACATTTAGTATTTAATGCGTTTAAGAGGAGCCAATGAAAGAAAATCAGAAAAAAAGGGCGCAATGCAAGAAGTTTGCTGAATTTTTCTCTCTCCCCCTTGGTGGGAAGAATGGAAAATAGTAGCATCTTTCATTGGGGAGAGTGAAAAGGTGAAAGATGAAAGGGATCATACAGAGAAAACTTTAGTTCCGATTAGAGTAAGGATTTGGAAGAAATGCTTTTAGAAAAGATGGAGACCACAGAGGAATTTGCTACAATAAAACTGATGTTTCATAGAATATTATGGAAGCAACTAGTAGAGGGCTGGATAGGACTGGTCAGGGATCTAGTGAAAACTGGGCTGTACAGAGAGGTAAAAGGACAGGGGATGATCATAGGGGTCAGAGATTACTGTCTAGGCAGCAAGAAAAACTGAGCTAAGGGCAGTTAAGTGACTTGACCAATTTCATATAGTTGATTGACAGAGAGAGGTTTTGAATTCATCTTCTTAAGCCAAATATAGTGTTTGTAGCTGAGGGGGCTTGTTTGTTCAGGATACTGTGCTCCTTCATTACAAAGTGATCATTTGAACTTATTAGGACTGGCAGATAGATTCCCATCTCTCTATTTGATGTCATTAATTTTTGTAGATTCCTCTGCCTGTTTTTGGCTACTTTCCTGCTCACATGCCCCTCTTGTAGAGGATGAGCAGGATGGTTAAAAAGAACTTAAACCAATTAGGTTAGCTGTTCATAGGGGCTCCCCTAAAAGTTATGAGGGGAATGAGGTTTTCTTTATTAAAGTGGGGTTTGGGAATAACCTAGTACTGTCCCTATTAACCTGTATAATTGAGTGTTAAGGGCTATGAATGTGTCTCTGTCTATCTCTTAGTCTATTACCTATCTTCCAACCAACCTGTATCTATATGTCTGCATTATAACAACATCAGTTTCCTTGTTGCTTTAATACCCCATTTCAAATTGGAACACCATGGAAAATAAAATGCATAAAGTAAATACATAGTGGGGGGGTATAGAAATAAAACTCAGTTGCCCTGAATTTTAGAAAACTGGTGCTTTCTGATTTATTCATTAAAACATTTTGTGTCTAGCTTTAATTAGAATCTTTAAAATCACATTAGTGTGTTAATGCAAGGATGCTAACAGATGAGATCCTCTGTTCAGGGTTGATTCATTGCTATTTGCATTCATCTCAGTTTAAAAAGATGTAAACAAGAAGCACCATTTCAATGAATTTAGAGAAAACAAGATTTCCCACTGAAATAGCAGTTGTTCCTTAAAGGAGGTAATATTTAGTTTCCAGGCTTTTGCTGCTACATCTAAGAACAGTTTTGCAGTTATTGCTTAGGTAATGAAGAACATCAAGGCCTATTTTGCAGAATCATTCTTGAAGTCAATACTGTGCTTGCTAACAAATACCAAAAAGGATAAACCTTTTTTTTCTTCCTCCTCAATCCTTAACCTGAAAATCTGTTCCTGGGGAGACACATGAGACTGGCTACAAGTGCTGAATAATTCAAAACAATGCGTCCTGTGAATTGACTGAAGTCACTGCAGGGCCACCATCAATCATTCCTGAGAACCCACAGAGGAATAATAATAATAACAATACCGTATGTTTATAAAGCATTTTCTAGTTAACAAAATACCTTACATACCTTACCTCATCAGATCCTCACCACAACTCTGTGATATGGTCAGGACAAGCATTATCATCTCTATTTTGTAAATGAGGAGACACTCAGAAATGTTAAGTGACTTGACCAAGGTATGTAACATAGCAAGTTGATTCTAGTCAAGTGTGGTTTCCCTTATATGGAGTGGAAACTAAGAAAGTGTTTGAATAGTGAAAAAGACAATATATTATACATGCTTACATTTATAAAAGGAAAGAATAATGTTAGGACAAGCTATAACTTGCAATGAATACTAACTATAATAAAAAAAGGGCTTTTTCAACTATGTTGTGGGCAAAAGGAAGCTTGAGAAAGGGGTGGTTGGTAGCATTTATATAGTACTAAGCAAATTATATAATGTAAATCTCATTGGAGAGCTACTGTATGTACTGCTTGGGGTGGATGGGAGTGATGAAAATTGATAGTCACCAGTTACCATTTGGCTTTTATTTCCTTTATAAAAGAAAAATCATCTTCAACCTGGGAAGTCTGAAACAATAGTGGGTAGCTCCCATCCTAGGGTGGTCTGTGATCTCATTAATTGGTATACTTTCTGTGATAGAGATCATAACCTCTCTGTGTCCTGTGCAAATCTCATTGACTGCTTCCCATAAAATCTCAGCAAAGGATAAACTTGACATTGTAGGGGAGCTGCTTCCAGATCTCTTTAATTTTTGTGGATACCATTTGAGCACATGGGCTGTCCATCAGTTTTCACTATTTCTAGCCAAAGGACTGACTCACTGTATCTGTTTGCATATGTTTTTGGTGACATCGTTTATTCTATTTCTGCAGAGTTCTTGGTTGGGTATGTGTTGTAACTTATTGAACCCCTATAATAAGCTTCTCTGTTCTCTTTTGGGTGACTCTCAAGCTTAATGCTTTAGAGAATGTTATTATTAGAGTGTTTTAAAAAGAAGTCTATCGGGGCAGCTAGGTGGCACAGTGGATAGAGCACCGGCCCTGGAGTTAGGAGGAACTGAGTTCAAATCCAGCCTCAGACACTTGACACTTACTAGCTGTGTGACCCTGTGCAAGTCACTTAACCCCAATTGCCTCACTAAAAAACCTGTCTATCTACAGAGAAAAAAGTGGATGAAAGATGCTTATGGTTCTGACTATAGTATTTAGGTAAATGACAAACCACTGGACAGGCATTACACATGGACAGGGGTCTGGGGAAAAAATTTTGAACATGAGGAGGAAAGTGAGACTTTCCTATGTCAGTGGACTGCCTTTGGGAAATTGGTGCTTTTAATAACTTTAAATTTCATTCCAAAAGGGCTTTTTAATAAAAAAATATTATTTTGACAGTGTATGGTTACAAGTTATGGAGAACTATAGACATTCTCCAAAGAATGGCTAACATGGCAATTTTATGATAAGCGAGATGTTTAGAGGGTAATTACCTGCTCTCAATGAGTTCAAATCAATGTGGCCTAGAAATTTTTTTTCCAATAATTCTATTAGAACTTGTGAACATATTCACTCAGTCTTAGCCAATGATCTTTGAATAATTATGCAGAAAGGGAGAAGTATCTCATGATTGGAGATGGTCAGGTATGGTATTGATTGTCCAAGGGGCCTAGAAAATGAATCCTTCAAAACATTAGCTGGTGAGCTTGGCTTTGATTCTGGGAAAATTTTTAAAAGGTTTTATTAAAGTAATGCTTTGGAATCTCATATAGGTTCATCAAGAATAAGACTAGCATACTTTTTCTTTCAGTAGGGTTTAATAGAGCTAAAGAATGCCACAGATATAACACAAACCTGATTTCTACAAGGCATTTAGTAATTACTCAGTTATTTTTGTGAATAAGAATATAGAGAAGTACTGTGAATGAAAGTACAGTTAGGTGTTTTCAGAGCTGGTGGAAAGAATGGAGTACTAAAAGTTGTGAACTGATGTGATTGATATCAGCCTAAATAGAGGACATAATGAAGTCTGATAGGAATGTGACCATTGGTCTTGTTTGGTTCAATATATATTTTCATCTCTGACTTTGATGAAGGCATTCATTTCATACCTGTCAAATTTGAAAGTGTCTTGAATCTAGTAGAGACAGAAAACACATCAGTTAGCAGAATTAAGATTCAAAAAGATTTTGAAAGTCTAGAATGATTGAATGAACCTAACAAGGTGAAACAGGGATAAATGTGAAGTCTTACACATTAGTAAAAAAAAAAAAAATCACATATTTAAGGCCAGGATGTGGCAGATGTAATTAGACAGTGGTTCTTGTGGAAAAGATATAGAGTGTGTCACAAGATCCCAAGGAATCCATAGATAGATTTTAGTGAGGTAAGAGTCTGTGAAATTGGACAGGAAAAATTGTACCTTTATTTTCACTCACCTCTAACTGAAATTTAGCATTTTCTTCAATTATAATTGTAGGCATCACAAATTAATCTTACATGGCCCACATATTTCACCAGTCTACCAAAGGAGTCCATGACAAAAAAAAGGTTAAGAGCCCTTGAAGGGGGTTTTTGTTGGACTACAAGTGCAATATAAATTAATAGTCTAACAGAGCAGCCAAAAAGGCCATTGTGATCTTGGGCTATATCAGCAGAGGCACATCGTCCAGAACAAAGGGAATGGTAGACTCACTGTACTCTATACTGGTCAAACTAGCCTCTGGAGTATTGTGTTCAGTCTTCTGTACCACATTTTGGGAAGGGCAAGCAGTGTATTCAGAGAAGGGTGATCTAACATGATGAGGGACTTCAAAATTCCCACATAACTGATCATGTGCAAACACCTCCTGTGGGGACAACAAATGGATCAGTTTCAAGAAGGACAATAGGTTAAAAGATGAGACATGCAAAAAAATCAAACAAAAACTAAGCCCTAAACACTACAACGTGATACTGTTATATTTACAAGGAAATGCTCCTAGGGAAATCAGAATAAAATCTTCATTTGTATTATGTGTTCTATGCATAGTAAGTGATTTATTGACATAAATGGTTGTTGAAGGAATGGATTGATAAATCGCTATTCAGCAATGGTCTTATTTTTAGTAGGTTAAAGTGTCCAGCTCTGGGTTTGACACATAGTCACATAGGAAACTGGAAAGGATTAAGGAAGAAGAGGAAAAGCTATGCATTATTAAAAGATTGGAAAAATAAAATCTATAAAGAAGAGTAAAAGGAATTGGCTACTGTTTAGCTGGGAGTTAAAGCAATAGGGAGTGTTTAACTCAAAGAGTACTGGTCACTTTCCTTACACAACAGTAGAAGTATATCTGTAATGCATTTGAGAGAGATATAGATCAGTCCTTCAACCAAACAAGCAAACAAGTAACAAGCTTGAATTAAGCACCTACTGTGTGTCCAGGAGTGTGCAACTATAGGCACTAAGGACACCAAACCTGAAATGAACCAGTCCCTGACATCAAGGCTTTAATATTCTATGGGGGGGGGCAGCTAGGTGATGCAGTGGATAAAGGACTGGCCCTGGATTCAGGAGGACCTGAGTTCAAATCCGACCTCAGACACTTTACACTTATTAGCTGTGTGACTCTGGGCAAGTCATTTAACCCTCATTGCCCCACAAAAACAAAAACCAAAACCCCAACGTTCTATTGGGGGAAAAAATAAGCACAAATATAAATGGATATAAATACAAGGTCACTTTGTTTGGTGGAAGGAAGGACCCAGTAGAAAGTAGACGAATCAGTAAAGAGCTCATGTGAGAGCTAGTTCTTGAGCTGAGTATTGAAGGAAGCCAGAGAGTTGAAGAATTTCTTGAATCCACTACTAGAGTGGTGATTGTTAGACATAGCTGGGTTAACAAGAAGGATTGTTAAATCTTCAGTGAAGGACTTGAAAAATAGATTTTCTGCTTCCTGGGATTAGACAAGTTTCTGCCTGGAGGCAGGAAAATGAACTGGATGACCTTTGGAGGTGTCTTCCAGACCTTGAGATGCCCTGGTTATTTCTAACAGTGATCAGTTTGCAACTTGGGGTATGCTTCAAGATGAGTTTCAGGTGTGGCTCTGTTGTACCAGGGCTATTAAATTAGCACAAATGGGTTTTCTTTAACTAGGTGAAAGCTCTATAAAGCCTCTAGCCACTGGGAATAATGGACTGGCCAATGATATTTATAGCCTCTGCAAAAGAACTTGATTGTAAATTCCCATTATGGGTCCTGGCTCTCTAATAAAGTGTGTTTTTGTTGTTGTTTTATCAGGCTTGCTCTTTTAAGTTCCTGTTTTATTTCTCTGTCTGCCTGTCCCCCACTTCCCAACTCTCAGGCATTAATGAGTGTCCTTCAGATACCGAGAGCAAGAATAAAGCAGTCTTGTCACAATTATTATCATTGTCTCTTCAAGGCTCCCTCTTAAAACATTTAAGACTTACTAGGTAGCTTCTCTATGGGAGAAGTATCCCAATTGACATAAAACATATTGCCTGGTAGGAGTATCCAGGGATGACCACAGGTGGCTCCCCAGGTGGAGAGGTAACACCAGTGTATTCATGCTGTCTACTCTGAAGTTGGTCTCCAATGGTATTACATACCACACATGCATTTTATCATATGAGACAGGATAGCAGTCAGTTTAAAAAGCAAATCATTATAAACCTCATTGACTGAACTTAGCAAGACAGCCCTTCTCTTCCTCTACAGCACTATTAGTCCACATGGCTGTGAGCAAGTACTGCCAAAAGCAGTCATCACACATTTGTTGTTCAGTCATTTTTTGGTTATGTCTGACTCTTCATGATGCCATTTGGGGTTTCCTTGGCAAAGATACTAGAGTGGGGCAGCTAGGTGGCGCAGTGGATAGAGCACCGGCCCTGGAATCAGGAGTACCTGAGTTCAGATCCGGCCTCAGACACTTAACACTTCCTAGCTGTGTGACCCTGGGCAAGTCACTTAAACCCAATTGCCTCACCAAAAAAAAAAAAAAAAGATACTAGAGTGGTTTGCTGTTTGCTTCTCCAGCTCATTTTACAGATCAGGAAGTTGAGGCAAATAGGGTTAAGTGACTTGCCCAAAGTCACACAGCTAGTAAGTATCTGAGGCCAGATCTGAACTCAGGAAGATGAGTCTTCCCAACACCAGGCCTGGCACTCTATCCTCTACACCACCTAGCTGCTCCAGTTACCACAAATATACTGGCTTATTTTGCTGTTCATTATTAGGGTTTGTGCAATTGTTTATTATAATCAGCCTGCTTTCCCATTTTTCTCATTATCGTTGTTTTGCCTCTTTCTTCTCGAAAGGGTGAAAAGGCCATAGCTAGATATTTGGACAACAGCAGCGTGCCTTGCACTTAGTAGGTGCTTAATAAATACTTCCTATCTTCTTTCCTGAGCTCTGAGCTAGGAGAGTGATTCAGGCAATATCACATTGGGAGGTTCAGCTCACCAGTGCCTTCTTAGCTCATTCTGAGTTCCTCTAGTAAATGAAAGGCTGGGGAGGTCTCAAACCCAGCCATTTATCTATTTCCATTTTTCAGGAGATACTTGATGGTTTTCCCTGTGGGTATTGTTTTCACCACTGTGTGTATTGAAGTACAAGTTGCCATGGTTCAGAGAAGTCATGATCTGGTGGCAAGCTTTCTGTTGCTGAGCCTCTCTGTGCTTCCTTAGTCTAGTTTTTGAGAGACAAACAACCAATCCAATCCACCAAACATTTCTTAAGCACCTATGACATTCAAGATCATCTGAAAATAGAATGCCCAGTGGACTCATCTTCCTGAGTTCAAATTTGGCCTCAGATACTTACTAATTATGTGACCCTGAGCAATCACTTAACTCTGACTCAGTTTTCTTATCTGTAAAGTGAGCTTGAGAAGGAAAGAAAACCACTCCAAGCATCTTGACCAAGAAAACCCCAAATGGGTTCATGAAGAGTCAGACATGACTGAAACGACTAAACAACAATCCCCTACTAGAAGCATTTTTTTTCTTGGTAGAAATCCCTAGCTTCCTTCAAAGCACAGTGTAAGTGACTCCTTATAAACAAGACTTTTCTTTATCTCCATAGTTATTAGCCTGTTCTCTCTCTTGACATTATTATTATTTTTTGCAGGGCAATGAGGGTTAAATGACTTGCCCAGGGTCACACAGCTAATACATGTCAAGTGTCTGAGGCTGGATTTGAATTCAGGTCCTCCTGAATCCAGGGCCAGTGCTTTATCCACTGTACCACCTAGCTGCCCCCGACATCACTTTTTTTTTAAAGCAGTAAACATTTTTATTTATAGTTTTGGCTTCCAATTTTTATCTCTCCTTCCTTCCCTCCTCTACCCCCTCCCTAAGGGGGCAAGTAATCAGATATAGGTTTTATACATGTATGATTATGTTAAACATCACCACATTAGTCATCTTGTATATGAAAACTTGAATAAAAGAAAAAATGAAATAAAGTAAAAATACCATGCTTCAGTCTCTGTTCAGTCAATATCAGTTATTTCTTTGGAGGTGGATAGTATGTTTTATTGATAGTCCTTTGGGATTGTCTTGGATCATTGTATTGCTGAGAATGGCTAAGTCTTTCACAGTTCTTCATCAAATAATATTTCCGTCTCTTTATACAATGTTCTCTTGGTTCTGCTCTCTTCACTATACATCAGTTCATACAAGTCTTTCTGGGCCTTTCTGAAATCATCCTGCTTGTCATTTATTTTAGCACAATAATATTCCATCACCATCATATACCACAGCTTATTTAGCCATTCCCCAATTCATGGATATTCCTTTGATTTCCAATTCTTAGCCACCACAAAAAGAACTGTTAGAAATATTTTTGTACAAATAGCTCTTTTCTTTTTCTTTCTGGGGATGTCTTTGGGATATAAACCTAGTAGTGGTATTGCAGGATCAAAGGGTATCCACAGTTCTATAGCCTGTTGGGCATAGTTCCAAATTGCTCTCCAGATTGGCTGGATCTTTTCACAACTCCACCAATAGTGGATTAGTGTCTCAGCTTTCCTACATGCCCTCCAACATCCAATATTTTCCATTTTTGTTATGTTTGCCACTCTGATAGGTGTGAGGTGATACCTCAGAGTTATCTTAATTTACATTTCTCTGATCAGTGGTGATCTAGAGCATTTTTATATATGATTATAGATAGCTTTGATTTCCTGTTCCTATCCTTTGACCACTTATCAACTGGAGAATGGCTTGTATTTTTATAAAATTGACTCAATTTTCTATATATTTGAGAAATGAGGCCTTTATCAGAGCTATTTATTTCAAAAATTCTTTCCTGGTTTTCTGTTTCTCTTGTAATCTTGGTTACATTAGTTTTGTTTGTGCAAAACCTTTTAAATTTTATATAATCAAAGTTATCTATTTTACATTTTGTTTATTCTCTATTTGACATTACTTTTTATTTCCTCACTTGCCTAAGGGTAGTATACTTCCAGGAGAACATAAGCTCTTTGAGGGCAGGGATGAGACTTGAGCCAGTGGAAAGAACTCTGAATTTGTAGTCAGACAAACTAAATTAAAATCCCAGGCTATTATTTTCTGTGTGGCACTGGGCAAATCAATTAAGTGACTTAGTTTCCTTATCTATAAAAAGAGTTAAAGTAGATAATTTCTAAAGTCTTTTCCAGATCGAGATCTATGATGCCATGAAAGTTTCAATTTTTTCTTTATTCCTTAGAGTGTTTAACTAACATAATTCCCTCCTTCCATATAGGAGGTAAATAATGTGTATTGACTTGACACTCTAAGTAGAAAAATAGTAGCTGTTCAGTAAATATTGAATTAAATGAATTGAAATGTAAGGAAGAATGTATAAAACTTGGGAGTGTTCTGTGCTTTGTCAATATTATCTTCTATGGCTAAGGCTATTAACTCTCCTCCCCAGTAGACTGCAAGTTCCTCTAGGGAAAAAATATTTCATTTCTCCCAGTATATTCACAATATCTAACAGTTCCCTGCTCACAATCCATCCAACTATCTAACTATCTGCCTATCCATACCTACCTACCCACCTATCTATCTACCTACCTATCTATTCACCTCCCTCCCTCCCTGTCTATCTTTTTATTTATTTTTGTGGGGGTGAAATTTAGGATTTGTGATTTCATCAGTGTTGGGGAAATTCTATTATAGAAAATCTCCTAATAGCCAGTAACTGATGTACTCTGAGAGTGTTCTTGGGGGACTTAGAGGATAAGCGCCATGCCCATGGTCACCCAGCTAGTATATGTCAGAGACAGGGCTTAAAATCCAGGTCTTCCTGCCTTAAGAGCCAGATTTATATTTATTATTCCAACTAGCTTCTCCATCCATTAAGCCACACACTTAATACTTTAAAAAGTTTGCTTTATTGAATTGACCTTGTTCTCCTGACACTACCAGAAGCAGATTGTCTTTCTGTACAACTCTTAAAAAGACCCAGAGAAACACAGTCCTGGCTATGCATTTCAGGCACAAGTGCTTTCTTTGATTCTCTTGTAAAGTTTGGGCTTTACTTCAGTGTCTGATCATCATTTTGTTTTCCTGTACCCACTGCTTTTTGGGTGAGTTGCCTAGGCAGCCTCCACCTCAGATTTGATTGTGTTTGAGTGGCAAAGAAAGCCATGTGCATTGTGAAGTGTTTTGAAAATTTATAGCATAAAACCTTCCATATAAAATGGTCTTGACCTTATGAATGATAGAAAAGGATTTAGGAAAGATAATGATGACAATTAGCCAAAGCATATTTATAAATAGACTGTGATATATTTCCCTTCCCAAGAAGTTCTCCTTCCAAATTATGATGTGAATGGAATGTCTTCCTTGACCCAGTGAGTATCCTCATTAATACTCCCTCCTTTCCATCACCCCCCCCCCACCATCCACACAAAGAGACATCACGATTTGTCCTCAAGTTATAATACGGTGCTTGCTACATAGGATCACAAGGCTACTCTATCAAATCTCCTAATGGTAACAAATGTTGAATATCTGCCTCTTGGGAAGATTTAAGGCAGGTCTGCAGCTTGTAGCTTTAAGACAATTGCTTGCTCTTAGCACACTTTACACAATGTCCATAACCCAAAGGGCAAGGTGATAAATCGCACATAGAAAAAAGAGGCTGGCAACTGGAGGTAACCTGTTTCCCCAGCAAAGCTCCTTGTTAAAGGATTACTTCTGACACGAGGACTTGCTCTGCCCTTTTTTCCCCTCAAACTACAAAAGTAACTTGGAAAAAAATCTCAAACCCACCAAAGTATTGTGGGTAGCACACGCGTTGCTAAGATACATAAAATTCTTGGACTGAAGAGTTGAATTCTTCCTGCAAAAGTATATGTCACGGATGGCCTTTAAAAAATCCCAGCAGCAAAGGCAAAGATGCTGCGAAGCAATTATATGTGCAGGAAATACAATTCCTCCTTCAGCATGTTTTGGAAGCTATTAATCCAATCCCTACTTTTGCGATTTTCCATCTTTGTCCTGCATTTTAAGGATACTAGTGGGAGGGAATTGGAAATACTAGACATACAATTCCAATTGAGGTTCATCCAGTTTATGATAAAAACTCAGACTAATTTAATTTTTGTTAATATCACACTACTTCAACAAAGTTTCCTCTAGAGATTTTTCTCTCCATTCTTATAGCCTTTCAACTAAATGTCCTTTCTCTCTCCTTCCTTCCCTCCCTCCCTCCCTCCCTCCCTCCCTCCCTCCCTCCCTCCCTCCCTCCCTTCCTTCCTTCCTTCCTTCCTTCCTTCCTTCCTTCCTTCCTTCCTTCCTTCCTTCCTTCCTTCCTTCCTTCCTTCCTTCCTTCCTTCCTTCCTTCCTTCCTTCCTTCCTTCCTTCCTTCCTTCCTTCCTTCCTTTCCTTCCCTCCCTCCCATCCCTTCTTCCCTCCATTCATTCCTGTTTTCGTTTGGTTTTCTTTTTTCAACTGATGAAGGAAAAAAATCTAATGACAACCTGGGACAATGTAGTGCATGTAAGATTTTTTTCTTTTGGATGTGATAAAATCTTGCCCAAAACCACGTCCAACCTTTTCAGCAGAAAGTCCAGATGGCTTTACAGCCTGTATGACAGACTTTACTTGGTGATGCTTCTCAGAGTGTCAGCAGGGCAAAATCTTTCTAAACAAAAGACAGTATTTGTGGTTTTGAAGGGGAGATTTGGGAGAGGAAGGGAAGAAGAGAGAAAGAAATTGAGAAAGAAAGAAAAAGAAAGATCAAATAGTCTGTGAATTAAAAAAAAAAACTCCAGAGAGAAGACACATTTTAATAGTTTGGGGGGGATGGTAGTGGAAGTTGGCCTGAGAACAACTATACAGAAGATAGGAATAGACTGTTCTAGATAGTTGAAACTTTAGCTTTTTGCTATCGAAGATGACTGGCCCCTGACAAGATTGGTTAAGTTTGTTCATCTTATCTCTCAATCTAAGAATTTCCATGGTGTCTACTATGTGAAATGCTATTTCTGATATTAACCAAGAGCTATGTTCTACAATTCATTATCAAGCCCATATGTGTAAGGAAAGAGAGGTCATAGAAGGCGGCGAGGGTGTGAGTGATAGGAGCTGGCAGCACTGAAATCTTGGGTGAGAATTTCATCTGTTGTCAGAATGAATAACTCCTCTTTTCTGTTAGCCACAGATCTCAAGTCCTGGGAAAAGAATTTGCTTTCTAAGCATAGGTGATGAACCCCTTCATTCCTTCTGTGAGGCAGGCAACAAGCATTATGATGCCTCTTTTACAGATGGGGAAACTGAGGCCCAGAGAGGACAGCAACTTCCCTAAGGTGACACAAAGAATCCACAACTCAGGATCATCAGGTCCTACTCCCTAAATTAGGTCCTTGTTCTCCAGGTTGTGGAGACCATTAGTAGCATGGTGATCAGTGGTCCTCATTTTCTTCTGCTCTTGTGAATTGTTTTCTTGACATCTTCTCCCCTTTCTTATTTTAACACTGATTTTTCATATCATCTGCCAAAGTCCACCACCTTTAGTGAAAATATGTCCTGCCTACGAGTTCTTTTATTCCAAATTGGATCCTTTCATATGGGATCCTGTGATGCCCTCTCCTCTTTAGTGTGCCAAAACACATTGTGGTCCTCCTGTCCCGAACCCTGCTCTATGAATCCTTCCCCATATAAACCCTACCTTATGTAAAGATCATAGGATTATCCATCATGGCAGGATCTTCAAAGCCACGTAGTTCAGCACCCTCATTTTGCAGATGAGCAGAGGTGTAGAGAGTTGATTTGCCCAAGTTCACAAGAATGTAAATGGCAGCGCTGGATTTGAACTCCATACCAGTGTCCAACATGCTTTCTTTTCTACTACAGAGCTTCCTGAATAAAGGGGTACTTCTGAATGCTTGAAAATAATTTCCTCTTTTAACTTTATTTCCCTTGCAATGTTGTTTAAATATTAATTTCCGCAGCAAGTAACATTTTCTACAGGTGGATGAATTCTACTTCAGCCTAAACCTGCCTAAATTAGAACACATTTCACTTTTGTGGGTGAGGAAATCAGTAGGTCTTACTATATAAATATGACTCACATTTATGAATTTGTCCCTTTTTCTTCTCAGCTAATGTCAATAGCCACTGCTTTCCACTTTGAGCAGTAGCATGCACAAATTAGGAATTGCATGCACAGTAGGAATTGTAATTTGTGCTTTTATAGGATAATAGAGTACCCTTTATTGCTGTCATAGTCCTTAGGGCCAAGTGCTGTGAAGGACAGCAGCTGCAATTTGACAGGTAAGGTACTTAATGTACATGCCACATGTCATGTCTTACATCTAGTGAAGTCCTAGCTCACTTACAGGCGAGAAAGGAAACAAGCATTTATTAAAGGCCTGCTATATACCAGGAATTATGCTAAGTGTTTTATAAATATTTTACTTGTGACTTGCCAAGGGTCACACAGCTAGTAAGAATCTGAGGTCAAATTTGAACTCAGGTCTTCATGACTCTGGTACCTGTCTAATGCTTCACCTTGCTGCCTTTTTACTTATAAGACTATAAGCTTCTTGCAGAGACCATATCACACTTCTGTGTTCCTCTGCCCATTCCCTCTTAAGGAACAGAGTAGGTAGGCATTCTGTAAATACTTGCTGAGCTAAACTGAAGATGAGTAATCTCTCCATTATTAGCTCTTGCAGCCCCTTGTTCTACTTTTCTTAGACACGCCCTATGTTTTATTTTTGGTTATAATGGTGTCTATACATGTCTTTTCTCTTTCATTATAGTCTTTAATTCATATAGGCCATCCTTCATACCTGGGACACACTACTTTTTCATCTGTGCCCATTGAAATACTACCCTTCCTCCAAGTACCACTACTTGTGCCACCTTATCCATGCAACTTTTCTTGATTCCTCCAGCTCATATTACTTCCTCCCTTTACAATACTTTTGGGGGAGTTTGGAGCTCTCCTTTGCTCTTTCTGCACTGTAAGTTTTGAAATGTCCTATCCATTGGATTATAAGTTTTTTGAGGGATGCTTTTCAGATCTGTATCTCTGCCACAGAGAACAGTATCTGATAAGGACTGACAGACTGGCATAGTAGATGGAGTGTCAATCTCAGAGTCAGGAAGATCTGGGTTCAAGTTGTGCCACTGCCACAATACTGTGTGACTCTAGGTAAGTCATTTAACCTCTCATTGCCCCAAGACTCTAAAACTCTAATTGCAAAGAAGTGTCTGATGTGTTTGGGTTGAAGGAGGTTTCACAGAAAGAGAGCTCTCTATGCCAGTAAAACCCAGGTCTGGCCAACTATCTGTCCATCCATCCATCCATGCATGCATGCATCCATCCATCTTCCCCCTCTTCCTTGTAAATAGATATAGAGATAGATACAGATATGGATATATAGGACAGCTAGTGACACAGTGGATAAAACCCTGGGCTTAGAATCAGAAAGATTCATGTTCATGAGTTTAAATCTGACCTCAGACACTTATTAGCTGTGTGACCCATGGCAAACAAGTCACTTAACCCTGTTTGCCTCAGTTTCCTCATCTATAAAAATGACCTAGAGAAGGAAATGGCAGACCGCTCCAGTATCTTTGCCAAGAAAACCCTAAATTGGTCACAAAGAGTCAGGCATGACTAAAACAACTTAGCCCTAACAAATAGATATGTCTGCCTGTCTGTCTCTCTCTGACAAATTCAAAGTCTTACTGGAGGAGAGTGGTAAAATACCAAAGGCAGAAGTACAGTATGGGGGAAGTATGCCTAGAGAACAACTAGTGGGAAATCTGAAGTTTTAATACACTAGATTGGTAGGGATTGCTAGTGTGATTTAGTAGCTGAAAATGCTAATGTGATATTGGGTAGCATTAATACACAGCAACTAAAACTAGGAAAGTGATTATTCTGCTTTACTCTGCCTTGGTCAGAACAAATATGGCATAAAATGTTTAGTTCTGGGTTTCACATTTGGAAATGAGTTCTCCACGAGCTAGTGGCATCTAGGAGAGAGTGACCCAGATTATGATATTGATATTAATTGGATAGATATGGCCTGACCTGAACAGATTACTGTGGGGCTATCATTTCTCCCACTTTAGACAGTTAATTGAGTTTAAGACTACCTTAGCCTTTTTTTTTTTTGCCTACTAGGCCATTGACTCATATTAAGCTAGCAAGCCTATTAAACCCCTTGATCTTTTTCACATGAATTCTTGCTCAGTTCCATCTCTCCATGCTATACTCAGTTGATTTTTTAAAAGCTTGACATTATGTTGGCTGTCTGTCTCCCATGTTGGAACTTTCTCCTTATTTCTACCTCCTGTTTCCTTCAAATATTAGCTGAAATGCCACCTTCTTCAAGAAGTCTTTCCCTATCTTCCTTTATCTTCTTGCCTTTCTTCTGTGTCTCCTCCCCACCCTTGTCCAGTGAGTCTTATGTATATCTTGATTATACATAGTCGATAGCATGTTATCCTTCCTATTTGAGTTTTTTAATGGAAGGAACTGTGCTTTTTTTCTTCCTCTTTGTGTCTTAGCAGTTAGCACAGTGTCTGGCACATAGTAAGCACTTAATAAATGCTTGTTGACTTATTAGACCCAGTTTGTTGTTCTAGCCTATAGAAACTAATTGGCTACTTATTGTCATCTAATGTATGATATGTTCCTTTCTGTTTTTGCATCATCTATAAATTTGTGTATGATACTTTTGCTTTCATCCTATGACCAAAAGTCATGTCATTCCATTAAAGACTTTGATTCAGGGTGACATAAATTGATCACTTCATTTGACCATCCAACCAATTCTGAATATAACTAACTCGTGTATCTTCCAGGTCATACAGCTCCATTTTGCTCAGAAGGATCAGATGTGGAACACTGTAAGCCAATTAACAGTAAACCAGTAAAAAACACAAAAACAAGATTAGTCAGATGTGATTTTTCTACTACACCCATGATGGTTCTTAGGAATCATTACTTCCCTTTTTAAGTACTCATAAGTTATTCTTTTAACAATCCATTCTGGAATTTATCAAGAATCAACATTACAGTCACTGACCCAAGCCACTAGATATGCTTTCTCTCTTTTCTCCCCCATCCCTCTCCTTTTTTTTAGATTAGCAAAAGATTTGCATACCTCTAATCCCATAGTGTCTTTTAAAACTTCTCTAAGATAGCTCAGAAATGAATAAACTAGTTTAGCAAATACATTTACAAGGCTTTTTAATGCTTTAGGATAGAATTCATTTGTGTCAGATGATTTGGTCTCTTTGAGAGTGGCTTGGCATTCTCTTATAATCTCTTATTTTGGGTTTTAATTCCCTATTAGCCTGCTTGCTCTCTTTTTCTCAGTCTAAAGGTGATTCTCATTTAATTCTAATAGCAACAATAACAGAAACAAAATAGGAGTTGTGTGAGTATACTTTATCAATTTTTGTACTCTGTTGTACCTCCTTTATGGGACTCAGCTGTATTCTTTTTTTGTTTAGTGAGGCAATTGGGGTTAAGTGACTTGCCTAGGGTCACACAGCTAGCAAGTGTTAAGTGTCTAAGGTCGGATTTGAACTCAGGT
The DNA here is from genome assembly GCF_019393635.1 of Dromiciops gliroides. Lineage (NCBI taxonomy): Eukaryota > Metazoa > Chordata > Mammalia > Microbiotheria > Microbiotheriidae > Dromiciops > Dromiciops gliroides. The sequence goes on along the minus strand of NC_057865.1, from coordinate 79,925,745 downwards.
CCTCCTGACTCCAGGCCTGGTGCTCTATCCACTGCACCGCCTAGCTACCCTTGCATTCTTTTAAAATTATAGTTACAGAGATATATTTCGTTTCTCTTCTCCTAGATTGTAAGTTTGATATGGGTAGGGATCATGAAATTTAAATATCAGATCTTGACCTTAGACATTATCTAATTCACTTCTAGTTGAATTCTATTCAAGAAGCATTTTGCAACCACATACTAGGGATACAAAGTGGGCAGCTAGGTGGAATAGTGAATAAAGTGCTGGGCTTGGAGTCAGGAAGATTCATCTTCCTGAGTTCAAATCTAGCCTCAGATACTTACTAGCTGTGTGACCCTGAGCAAGTAACTTAACCTTTTTGCCTCAGTTTCCTCATCTGTAAAATGAGTTGGAGAAGGAAATAACAAACCACTCCAGTATCCTTGCCAAGAAAACCCCAAGTGGAGTCAATGAGGAGTTGGACATGACTGAACAACAACATGAGATAGAAAGACAAAAAGGAAAATTGTCTCAAAGAGCTTATGTTCCCCTGAGATTTCCTATAGTAAACTTTTTTTTGGCTCATTTGGTCTTTTTTGAAAATAAGACGTCCACATAAAATATCATGACATCATGTGGTGATTCTGTTACTCTTTAAGTGCCATAAATAAAATTTTAATATATCAACAGATTGAAAGTCTTTGTGTCCCCAGTCTGAGTGCTATAATCTAAAGGTGGAAGGAACTATTTATTTAATTAAAATATAATTTAAATAACTGCTAAAAAAAATCAGAAAACCCATGACTTATTCAATCATAGTTATCAATCATAGTTATCAATAAAGTAAATCCAACCCAGCCCAAATCTTATTTCAGCTCCTTTCTCATTTTCTTTTAGAGTCTCTAGGGTTCAGTTAACTTAGCTGATTAAATACCAGGAAGGCTAATTAGAATCCCAGGTGAACATCAGCCCTCCTGGAGGAGCTGTTTTAAAATTCCTTGTGGTTATTTTCCATCATTGAGCTATGTCCTGACAGCTTTGGGATAGTCTTGCCAGGTAATTAAATTAATTTGGACAGTACATTTCAGGGGGTGGTAGGGCAGAGGGGCTAGTCATTAGCAGGTTGATGAACTCACTAAAGTGTGTTAAATTATTATTTTTTTAAATGGAGGGTAGAATGTTTCTACCCATCTTCCTAGCAATTTATTTTTCCTGTTCCAAAAAGAGTTATGGAACTGGTTACCAAGGAGAAATGGATTTAGTTTTCTTATAAGGTGGCCTTGGCAAGGTGACTAAATCCATCACTTTCATATGGTTAGGTTACAATAGGAGAAAACAAATCCTGGAAGCAATAAGACAGGTTGTTTGTGGGGCAGTATAGGACTGGGCTAATCTAACACAACTTCACCCAACTCACCACTGCTCTTTTACCTGAACACTTAAGGATCAAGTTATCATGTCGAAAGAACATCAGATAAGGGGCCACCGAACTTAAGCTTAAACTTCAGCTAAGAATTTAGTACCCCCCCAGGGAAGTTGTTCAACCTCTCCAAGCTTCATTTTTTTTCATGTGTGAAATGGATATAGGTCATACTCACAGTAATCATTTCTGGTTGTGAAGGCTATTGTGAGGAAAGCTGCAAACCTTAAAATACTACATAAAGGTAAATGTAAGATGGGCAGCTAGCTGACACAGTGGAGAGAGTTTGGGTCTGGGAGTCAGGAAGACTCATCTTCTTGAGATCAAACCTTGCCTCAGGCACTAGCTGTGTGACCCTGGACAAGTCATTTCTCCTTTTTGCCTCAGTTTCTTCATCTGTAAAATGAGCTGGAGAAAGAAATAGGCAAGACTGCTTCAGTGTCTTTGCCAAGAAACCCCTGAACAGTTGGACACGAGTGAATGTACTGGACAACACCACGAAATTATTTCTGTCGTTGAAAGGGTGGGGTAGTATACAGACTGGTTATGAAATGAGGTAACTCTGGCTGAGTTTAATACCTTACCTTTGAGGCATAATAGCTATGTCACTATGGGCAAGTCACTTGAGCTTAGCAGTGCTATTGGCCAATTCTCTCAGTGGAAGGAAGTTCCCCCAAAATAAAACTGCAAGTCCGGTAACACCATCATAGGTCCCTCTTGCTTACAAACATGCCTATGTTTCTCCAACCTTAAAAAATTGTCATTTAATCCAACCATTCCCACTACCATTGTCCTATATTGCTCCTCTTTTTTTTATGGCTAAACTAAGCAAGAAAGCTGTCTGCCACGGGGGCCTCCACTTCTTTCATTCTTTTTAAACTCTTTGCCATGTGGCTTTTGACCTCATCATTTAACTGAAAAGGGTCTCTCCAAAGTTACTAATGATCTCTTAATTGCCAAATCGAGCTCCCTTTCCCCCCCAATTCATCCTTCTTGACCTCTGCAGGTTTTGATGCTATTGATCACCTCTCTTCTTAGATACTCTGCCCTCTCCATATTTCATGAATAGTTCTTGACCTGGCTCTTCTACTTGTCTGAATGCTCCTTCTCCTTTGCTGTCTTTCACTAACTGTGGGTGTTCCCAGTCTGTCTTCTCTTTTTCTTGTATTATCTCACTTGTTGATTTTATCAACTGTCCCTGTTCAATCATCATCTCTGAGAAGATTGTTTTCAGATCATTTATCTAGTCCCAACCTCTTACCTGACCTATAACCTCACATCATATACTGCCTATTTGACATCTTGAAGGGAATGTCCCATAGATATCACAAACTCAATTGTTTCCAAAAGAATATACATGATCTTTCTTCCTAAGTTCTCTTCTCTTTCTGGAATCCCAGTATTATCCATGGCACCATTCTCCACCTACTCACCTGGGCTCACAAACTTGGTGTCAGCCTGTACTCCTCACTCTCCTACCTCTCATATCCAACCTCTTGTCAAGTCTTGCCATCTCTGCCTTCACAACATTTGCCCTATATGTCCCCTTTTCTCTACTCATACACCTATTATCCTGTGCAGGTTTTCATCACCTCATACTTGGACCACTGCAATAACCTTCTGGTTGGTCTCTTTGCTCCAGTCTCTCCCTCACTTTTATCCATCTTTCACTCAGTTGCCAAAGAAATCTTTCTTAGAATCTACCTCCCAGGGCTGTTTTGAAGATCAAATAAGATAATATTTGTAAAGTGCATAGCACAATGCCTGGCACATGGTAGGCACCTAATCAATGCTTGTTTCTTTCCCCTATCCCCTCCTTAAGTACAGATCTGATCATGTCCCTCCCCTACTCAATAAACTTCACCTTCAGGGTAAATATAAAATGTTTGGCTTTTAAAGTCTTTATAACTGTCCCTACTTTCCTAGTTTTCTTATACTTGTACTCCCCTCTGTGCACTATACAATGCCATGACACTGGCCATCTTGTTATTCCTTACACAATAGTCTATCTCTCAACTCCTGTGCCTTTTCTTTGGCTGTGCCCCATGCTTGGAATTCTCTCCTTCCTCATATCTTTCTCCTGGTTTCCTTCAAGACGCAGCTCAAATCTTACCTTCTCCATGTGGTTTTTCCATTCCTTCCCTGCCAATCCCCATCCAACATCTTCCTTTTGAGATCACCTCCCGTTTACACTAGTTGTGTTGTTTCCCTCAAAATAATGTAAGCTCTTGAGGGCAGGGATACTGTTTTTAAACTTTCTTTGTATCTGAATACAGCCCAGAGCTGGGCACACTGCAAGGGCAATGTTTTGTGTCTGTCAATGTTTTCCCAGGGCTGATTTGCAGTAGTTGACACTCTGCTTTTCTTCTAAAAAGAGCAGACCCATATCCCCACAATGATTGTTGACTGGCACTTTAGAGGCTAATTGAGTAATGAAGCTGATAAAAACAGTGTCGTTTCTGGTAAAGGTTGTGAGGTTGATTTCAATTTGGTCCATTACTATCTGTACGATTTTATTACTACTGAGTGCCTATAGAGTCCCTACCTTCCACACAGAGGCCATTATCATCATCAAAAGCACTTATTTTAAGCATATATCTGCATGTGGTGTTAACCTGGGTACACAAAAAGTAAATTTAATGGATATGGGTGTTTGCCTACTCTGCAAGGGTCCTACAGGTGAATAGACTGTGCCATAGTAATGCCTATTTCTTTTTTCATTTTTGGTTAGAGAATAATTGAAATTGAAATTTAGCTTTCATGGAATATGTTGAGGCTGAGGTATATTCCATAAATGGATTTGGGGGGTAAAACAATTATACAGATTATTTTATCCTAAAAACACAGTGCTATGAATGGAGTAGAATCTACCAGGTGTATTAAGCAGCCAAAGTATAGGGTCCTGAAAAGGAATGAAAGATTTTGACATTTCATTTCATTTTAGTCTTTACCTATTCGATGTAATCCCAAATGCCTGAGTGTTGGTTTTGAACAATGAAAATTAAATAACAATACAATGCAGACAATTACATTATAGAGGTCACTTAACCTCTATTTGCCTCAGTTTCCTCAACTTTAAATGGAGATTAATAATGAATAATATTTGTAAAATGCCTGGCACATAATTCTTGTTTGTCCTTTGTACTCAGAGGACCAATGGCATCATGATGTTGGGGTCAAGGTACAATGTATTTTACTGTGAATGATCAATTCAAACTTGGAAGGCTCTTATTGGCACATAGTAGGTGCTATATAAAATGCTCCTTTTAAAGTTTGAAAAGAAGTTTATATACGTGATCTCAGTGGATCCTTACAATAAGCTTGAGAGGAAAATATAGATATTATTACTGCCACTTGACATATTAAGAAACCAAAGTTCAAAGATGTTTAAGGGATTTGTCCCTGGTCACAAAAATTTTGTTCCATGGTAGTATCAGAACCCACTTACTTCTGATTTCAAGTTCAGTACCTCATGTACATGCTCCCTTTCCTATGCCACACTGACTGTGTGTGTGTGTGTGTGTGTGTGTGTGTGTGTGTAGTGGAATGATTACTGGACTAGGAATCAGAAAACCTGTATTCTAATATTGGTTCTGCCACTTACTAGTGATGTGACACAGAACACATCATTTACTTTCTGTAAGCCTCAGTTTCCTCATCTATAAAATGGGAATAAGAATCTGTGTTGTTTTTGCTTTTCTTTGTATCATGCATAGTCAATCAACAAACATATTAGGTACCTACTATCATACCTAACAGGTTGTAGTAAGTGACAAGGGGCTTAGGATAAATCAGAAATTTCTCCTGTGAGAAGCAAAATCAAAGATGGCCAGATAACAGGACAGACATATCAAGGAATCAAGGGACTATTAAAAATTTCAATTGACCAACTACATATCAGGACAGATACACCTAAGAAGTAAGGGGACATAAAATTCTATAGCAGGAAAGTCAATTAGTTGTGACTACTACCTAGAGATAACCCTAAAGGTCAGGACCACATTTCAAAAAATCCTCCTGACTCTTAGTAATAATAATAATAATAATAAGCATCAAGTTTTCCCCACCCCACCCCAAAAGGGAACTTTCCAGTTTCAAGTGGATACCCCATCTGTCCTCTATAAAAAACTTTTGCCTTCCCCTCTGTTGGAGGGGGAGAAATGTTTATAAGCCTCTTCCCAGGGGCGAAGTCTTTGACTTCCCACTTGGTCACTTCCTCTAAGGGCCAAATAAAAGACCACTTTAATTCTGATTGGATTTTGTTCTCTTTGTTCGAGAGTATTATTCTCAACTGAGGCATATCTTTACCCCTTGACAGTAAGGAACAACAAAATGCTGTGTATGCCACCACTTCGGAATCTATGCATCAGCTATTACTATCAATAAAGAGTATCTTCCAATTTCCCCGTTTTAAGAATGAAGATTTTCACATACTGGGGTATGCCTCTACCTTTAACATTTAAATGACACAAAGTAGGTGCTTGATAAAATTTGGGGAAAGGATGAATGAACACAAAACATCCCTGTAGAAAATGGCAGAAAATAGAGTTGTGACCCATCTCAAATATTGAAGTCAGTTTTCACCAGGATGAATGGCTGCCTGCAATGTGAAGCTCAGCAAATATAGCTCTAATTAAAAATGACAGCTGTTTCACAGTTTATTTGAAAGAATAATGGGCTTAAAACCTTGTGAACTTTTGGAATTTGGGAGAAAAGAAAATGTTGTCATGTAACTAGCAGGTGTGAGTGTTGGGGTTATACAAAGCATAGCAACTGATTGTTTTCTATGCTCACGCAGAACTAGAGGAAAGAGGTAGAAGCTCTGGTATGAGGGATTTCTGTTTAGTATGAGGGTGAATTTCTTATTGGCTGTTAAAAACTAGAATGGTTTCCCATAGGGAACTGGGAAAATTTCAGCGCCTACCTTTTTGAAAGATCAACCTTTATGAAGCCAGTTTCATGAAGGTGGATTAGCCTGAATTTGGGGGAACAGCTAAATGCTCTCTTGAAACCAGTTCCAGTCACTGTATTCTGGAGAGGAGTCACCAGGAGCCTACCAGAGTGGGTGTTTGAGGGGCTTCTTCCCTGGCAACCCAGCCAAACTGACCCAACTATCTTAAAACCTAACTGCTTTTTGGGGATTTGAAGAACGGGGGAAAAGAAGGCTAGGAAAACAGAATACCCAAGAAAGAAAACAACTCTGGGAAAGATCAAGGGGAAGATGGGATGAAAGAAGAAAGTAAATGAGGCCAATTCTTAGAATTGCTTGTACCTACTTAGAACTCAGGAAATGGAAAAACAAACACACCAGGCTGTTTTAAAGAAAGGCAAGGTACTTATTCTCCTTCCTTCCTACTCTAAGGAAGTAGAGTAAATGAAAGAGTGCTGGATTTGGGGTCACACAATTTGGAATTCTGGTTCTGCAACTGCTTCCTATGTGACCTTGCAAAATCACTCAACAATTCTGGGTCTCAGTTTCCTCATGTGTCAAAGGAGGGGGGTTTAGACTAGTGTAAGAATTCTTAACTTAGGATCCTTGAACTACAAAAACAGTGTTTAAATACCTACATTTCTATATCATGGGTAACAGACCAGTTTATGCATCTTAAAATATTATTCCTGAAAGGGGGTCCCATAGACTTTGCCAGACCCCCAAAGGCATCCATAACACACATGCCAAGGCTAAGAACCCCTCAACTAGAGGATCACTAAAGTTGCTTTAAGTGTAAAATATCATCATCATAATAGCATTTATGTTGCAAAGGGCTTTACAAATATCACATTTTATCTTCAGCACAACCCTATGGGTAGGTGTTATTATTAACCCCATTTTACAGATAAAAAAAGGCAAGTGGTTAAATGCTTTACCCAGGGTTATAGAGCTAGTCCAGGGTCTGAGGCAGCATTTGAACTCGGGTCTTTCTGACTACAGGCCCAGTGTTTTGTCCACTTTGCCACTCTGGTGAACCAACGGAACTATATGAATCCCATCTAAAACTCAAACTCTCTGCTCTGTCAGTCTACTGAATTATTAAGGGTCCATTGTGTGTTTTTCCTCATTGAATAATGAGGACAGCTGACATTATTATAATGCCTTAATTTCTGCAAATTCTTTTACATAAATTAGAACATCTTATCTCTATAATCACTCTGTAGAAACTACATGTATCTTTTCTCCATTTTATGGATGAAGAAACTGACCTGTGGATTCAAATGATTTGCCCACAGAGACAGAGGATCAGAAACAGAATTTGAACCTGAGTCTTCCTGATTTTAGTATGGTATAGTTATATCAGCAGCTAGATGGCATAGTGGATACAGTGCTGGACCTGGAATCAGTAAGACCTGAGTTCATATCCTACCTTGGACATTTATGGGCTGAGTAACTCAGGAAAAATCACTTAACTTCCATCTGACCTTGGACATAAAAGAATTATAACAGCACCTCCCTCACAGGGTTGTTATGAAGATCAAATGAGTTAACATATATAAAGCTCTACAGAAATACTAGCTATTGTTATTATATCTTATTAAACAAAGTGCTTGTAGCAATAGGAAATTAAGAGAACATGTGGTTCCTTCTCTTGAGAAGTTTCCAATCTAGTTCAATTATGGTCTTTCTGAGATCAATGGGCCTGACATAAATTCTTCCTGGAAATCTTGGGTCAATTTAAGAAACTAAATGCACTAATTGACTGTCATGGTGTCCTAAACTGCAGGAGAGTTTTGGGGCTTATTTGGGTGAGTAGCCTAATCCTCACCTAGTACTTTCCTGTCTCTTAATTACCAGAAACTAATTTTTTCCTTCCATAAGCATTACCGAAGAAGCATCTATCTCTTGAAAGGCTCAAGTAAAAATAAAGCAGTAAAGCTAATCATTCAACTTGGAGGAGAAATGGGAAATAAAAAAACCCAAAAAACCCTTTTCACTTTGCCTGTTGCCTGATTCTTAGGCAGCTGGTTTTCCTTGATACGCTAATCTCCGAGTTCTGTATTGATCTCTCAGACTGTCTGAAAACCAGTGTAGTGTTCAGTCTGTTGTACATCACTGAGATGATGAAGGCAGTTTTCAGTGAGGGTGTGTGTGTGTGTGTGTGTGTGTGTGTGTGTGTGTGTGTGTCCACATATGCTCCATGTACACACCTCTGAGCTTCCTTCCTTACCAGAAAATAAATGCCATTGGAGTAGCAGCTTCAAAGAACCCAGGAGCCCTTTTTGTCAGAGAGGCCCCCATTCTTAGGTGTTAGGATCAATGATCAAAAGACTGATGAGAGAGGCAACAGGAAGTAGGAAGTGAGCCAGAGCATTTCTGGGCTATAATTTTGGTGTTGCCATTAGGGTCAGACAAATCACTTTTTTTCAGGTCCCCCCTCTTTTCCTTTGTTCTGAATTAACTCACCCTCCAAATTCCAGCTCAAGTCACACTCCCTCTGACAGAGATTTTTAGCCTCCCCTGACCTCATAAAACAAGTATTATCCTTTGGTAAGGCTGATCCTTCCTAGATAAATATGGGTGGGGAGGATGAGGGAAGGCTTCATGTAATGAGGTGAGAGTTGATTTGAGTCTTGAAAAATCATTCTGTGTGTGTGTGTGTGTGTGTGTGTGTGTGTGTGTGTGTGTGTGTGTGTGTAGGGGGAGGATGGAGCAGGAAAGAGGTACTCCAGGCAGAGGTTGATAGAAAGAGCAGAACTGTGGTGGGCAGGCATCATCATCTCCCTTGAGAGAAGGGAGAGTGTGGAGGAAGCTTTCTCCTCTCCTAATTCCTGAGAAGGTGCCATTACTCAGAGCTGGCTAATAAGACATTCATTTTGTTACGATCCCATCATTCCCTGCAGTCTTAGTATATACTGCTGGGCTTCACTGTGAGCTTTATTCAGGGTTCAGTTGGGTAGTAGAGTCAGAGAATCTGGATTTGAATCTAACTTCCAGTTTTTATGTCTCAGTAAAGTCACCCATGCCTTGCTTTATCAATGGAAATGATTGCAAAGGAGATGCATGACTTCATGAGATACCATAGTAACTTCAGGACCATTGGACTTTTCTATCTGCCATGTGGCTGAGCCAAGTGTTGTTGTTGTTGTTGGTGGTGGTGGCTGTGTGTGTGTGTGTGTGTGTGTGTGTGTGTGTGTGTGTGTGTGTGTGTGTGTGTGTTAGACTCCTTTGGAAGCTGAGGAAGTCTATGGACCACTTCTCAGAATAATATTTTTTAAATAATAGAAGGAATTATTAAATTACCAATGGAGGTTAGTAAAAATAAAGATGTAATTTTTCCCATACAAGTTCACAGACCCCCTGAAATCTAATCAACCCCAAAGATTCCTGTTAAGAAGCCTTGCCCTATTAGACTGTGACCATCTTGCTTTGCTTTTTGTGTTCCTAACACTCAGAAGAGCCATTTACTTATTGAAAATACTTAATGTATTTTCATTTATACTTTCATTCATTTGTTCATTCATTTGTTGCTCTGTAAAATTGGGGAAATGTACTAGAAGTGCTCTTAGTTCCCTTCCAAATATGGCATTCAGTGATTCTGTAATCCTGGGTCTGCAGTCACAGAGAACAGGACTTCTTCCACAATCTGAAGCCATTCCGTGCTTTCATTTGCGTGAGGAGGTCCTTTGGAGATGTCTTAGCATGTTTATTGGCCATTTTAAATTGCCCAGAGGGTGAAATATAGATAACGTCTGTAGACCCATGGCTGTCTGTAATGGGGTTAAATTATTACATGAGGGAAATGCAAAAGACCTACAGCTTGCTACAAGTTATTCACTGTTTATGAACCAAGCTGCATCTGAGAGTATTCTTTTTCTGGGAGGGGAGGTAGGGGAGTGGGAGGAGTGGTCTTTTACTTATTAGACATGCACTGGATAAGCTTCTCTTGTGTACTAGGAATTAATCCAGCACTGTAACTATTTATCAACCAAATCTATTACAAGCCACAATTCACAACGCCTTTTCATGGTGTTTGTAGCCATCAGCGGCATATTGCAAACAAAAACCATCTAGCAGACCCACATTTTCAGTAGCTGAGAAAGCCATTGCTTGGGCTGCCTCTTTCAGGATTCTCATGTGCCCAAATCATGTCTGGTAAGATAGTTGTTTATGCCCTTTATTCATAGGATCAGTGATTTGGAGCCAAACGTGACCTTAGAGGCCATCTTATCCCGTACCTCATTTTAAAGATAATGGATGAAATGAGGCCCAGAGGTTAAGTGACTTTCCCAAGGTCATAGAGGAGTAAGTAAGAATGCAGCCTTGCATGGAGCTTGAGCCCAGAGTAGGGGGATGCATGTTTTACCATTGGCCTTTCCTCTTCCATCAGGAGCCAAATCAATGATAATGATTCACTCTAGGTGAAGTGCCAATGATAATGGAGAGTTGTGTTAGTGGCAACCTCCCTTGTTCGGTGTGCTAGCATACTCAGCATACCCCTACGAGGAAAGTAGCAGATCCTTGATACCAAATCTAAGAGTTTTCCCATTGTATTCTGTTATTTATCTTCTGCTGTTTTTTTCTTTCCCAAATCTATAAAGTGGAGATAATAATAATACCTACTTGCTAGGGCTGTTGTAATGGTCAAATAAAATATTTGTAAAGTATTTAGCATAGTGCCTAGTACATAACAGACCCTAAATCCTTCCTCCATCCCTCCTTTGCTCCCTCTCCTATCTCTCTTTCCCTTCTTTTTCCCTCTGTTCCCTCTCTTCCTTCCTTTCTTCTTCCCTCTCTCCTTCTTCCCTCCCTCTGTTCCTTCCTTCCTTGATTTCCTTCCTTCCTTCCTTCATTTTGCTATGGACCAATATCAAGACATAGTCTTTCTCTGATCCTTGGATTCCTATCTATAAAATGTTAGATTAACAATTTTTATTAAGCACCTACTATGTGCTAGTCAGTATGCTAATCATTGGAATAAAGAGGCTTGTATAATTGCCATGATCCTAATTCTAAATCGTATGATTCTAAGATAGCTAGTTAACAGAGACCATGCTGTTCGACCTAAGTAATAACATCAGTTATATGGTTCAGACTCTTTTAATGAAAAGTTTTTTATAAAAATGTTCTTGTCTGTTTAACTTTCTTCTGAGTTTGCAGGCACTGAGAAATGCTTGTAACTATCATGACTGCCTACCGATACACTTTTTCCAGCTAACTGGTAGTGCTAAAGATCCATTATGTGTCTTTTGCTAACTAGTAATATTGCTGAAATTCACAATGACTGAAAATCAGTCATTTAGAACATTCTGCAGGGCAATTTCTAGCATCAGCTCTTGATGAAGAAAGGAAAGGCAATCTGGAAAGATCCAAAGAAAATGGGGGAAAAGAATTTTGATGGACATCTGTAGTATTCTGTTGCTCAGAATTCCAATAATTAATCTAGATTTTTTGTTTTGGGGTTTTTTTTGCAACCATGAAATTGGAAATCCTATCAGTCTCATTTTCATTTGCTTTTTGGGGCCTTTTTATTTTCAGAAAAGCAGTTCAGTCATTAATGTAGCCAAAATGACAATAGGAATTCTGACAACCAGGGTAAATTCAGTTGAAGGGTGGGAAGGGTCATGATTTGGAGAACTGTTTCCCAGAGTATTTCTCATCTCAGAGGTGCCCAGTAACTGCCCTATCTCTATGTGGAGAAGAATATTCTTCATCCTGAATCAACCTTTCCCCAGGCCCAGAGATTATAGAGCTTTGAAGTGCCCTCTCTTCTGGTGTGGAATGTGCTGAGAAGTCATTGAAGTAAATCTTCCCTTTAAGAACCCATCTGAAAGAGGAAGCATTATTCCCTCTCTGGAGCAGCTCTGACCCTGAAGTGTCTACTTTCTACTCTTAGGTCATGGAGGATGGCTTCCCAAAAGATTCTTTATGTCCAGCCTTCCCAGGACCTGTGACCCTTCTTCCTGCCATTGGACCAGGTATGGGGTAAGTCATCTCTCCAGTGAACCTCTTCCTTTACTCCTTATCCTTGAACCTCAATCCAAAGGACTTGCATTTTTGTTTCCTGTGAAACAAATGTTTTTCCAGGAGCAAAGTCTCCTCGTGGTGCTGTTGTTAGTAACTTAGATCTAGCTCTTTGCAGCATGGTGGATAGAAGCAAAGTCAAACTTTAACATAGAACCTACTTCCTCTTTTAGGCTCCCTCTCTTCCCTCCATGTCATTTTCCCTTTCTCTTCCAAAGACCTATTCTGTCTCCCGTTCCTTTAGGGACTTAGTATCAGCCAGCTGGGCACTTAGCTTCCAAGATAAATCAGATAGATATCTTCCTTGTGTGATCCAGAGGCTTATAGTTAGAGGACAGGCTTAGGATCTTATTTAATAGTCACCAGCCTATGCAAGAATGAGGATTCCTTTTTAAATGTGAAATAGTTAACTCTGACTTCAACATATTAGTTGTACTTTTGATATCCCTTTAAAGCTATTTATATATATATATATACACACACGCATACATACATATATACATATATATACATACATACACATATACATATATATACATACATACACATATACATATATATATATAAAACCCCAAATGGTAAGGTTTGTTGTACTCATGGATTCATGGGACTTCTGCAGCAATTTGTGACCTCTCAGGGACCTCAGGCCTACAGGCTGGAACCTATTGATCTGGTAAGTAAAACATTTCTAATAGGAAGTTATATGGGTAGATTGGCAAGAAAGGAAGAGGGGAAGAAGGAAAGAAGAAAGAAAAAGAGCCTTAAACTTAGATAATGCGAGGTTAGTGAATACCAATTCCATTTTTCTCCACCTCCAGCATTGCCCTTACAAAATGGTAGAACTTTACTAGTGAAGAATTTTCCGCAGTGACAGAATGCCAGTAGAATCTTAGAAAGCAGTATCTAAGTGCATTGAAGGAACTAGACTTGGCACTGTCCTCACTGAGAGAAAAGGAGAAAGCCCATGTGATACTCTCAGCTCCTTAAAAACTTTTTTTTATACCAAGCCTCAGTGCCAGCCCATGATTCACATGTTCATTTGCCACGGCTCTAGGCATACGGGCATGGCTGAGTGAACGCAAAGCATCCTGGATGTCATTTTTGGCATGGCTGATGTTTCTAAAGCCTCCCAGCAAGCCATACATCATGAAATATTGATACGGTTCCACTAGGCTGCTGTACCTGACATTTGATTTATAGCTTAAGGTGTTCGTTTTTAATTCTAAACAGTCAATGAGGGATCAAAAGAAATGTCATATTTGCAGTGCTCAGAGCGAGTGGCACCTCCAGAGTTGGAAAGGGAGTTACCAAAGGTTGCTTTCTTCCAATTGCCTCTTCCTGGGCCTGCCATTGGCTGAGCTCTGGGTGGCTTAGTGATTAGTCATCATATTGTGATTTCCCTTCCCCCTGCCCCCAACATCTCAAATATTTATCCTGTTAAATATCAACCTCCAGAATATTGCCTTCGTTTAAGCTTTTCACGTTCCAATGATTTTTTATTATTTCCATCGACCAAAATAAATGAAGAAAATGTTTCAGACTACACTTGGAAGCATGTAAAAATCAATAACTGGATTTAAAAAGATTTAAAATGTCTTGAATACATTCATTTCCAAACATTTTCCTCTGATCTTAAAATAGCTTTTCTTGGAGCATAACACTTAAAAAAAGTCAAATATGGAGCATTAAGGGCATAATTGCCATTTTAATTATAACTCAATCATCATATCTCTTTTGCATAGAAATGAGAGCTTTTATGTCAAGATTTGGGGTTACTCAGAAATGTTTAGAAGCAATTAATGTAAAAGGTATCTTTTTTGTTGTGGTGGTTACTGAATGTGATCTTTGTAACATTGAATTTTTCTTCTTGTCCAGGCAGGAAAGCAGAGATGTGGGTATAGTTCATTTTATCTTTGTTTTTTTTTAAATGTACATTCTGATTTCCAAACATTTTTGTATGTCCTAATTGCTGAACATATTTTTTTTTCCTTTTCACAAAATTCCAATTCTCCCTTTCAGTGATTTTACTTTTGTTCTTGAATTTGATTATTTAGGGACAGGGAGTGTATCTAATTCCTGGGTACTCAGGATTGGCAGAAATTTTATTTTCATACTAACAATTTCACAGCACTAAAATAATGCATCCAAGAGTGAAATGGTAGGATCATATAAAATGTCAGAGATGCCTTAGAAATTCTTTTCTCTGCATTCACTTTCTTAGTCCAATTCAATCAAAATACTATCTGGTCAGGTACAAATGAATTTCTATTGAACCTAAAGGGCCTAAAAAAAGAAATATTAAAATAATAGATTTTCTGTCTTTTTTGCTCCAAAGGGGATGATGTGTTAAAAATGCACTGCCTTTGCTCCTGATCTACAGGATTGCAGGGGTGTGTGTGTGCACACGTGTGTGTGTGTGTGTGTGTGTCTGCATGCATGTGGGGGGGGGCATGTGCACATGCACGGCCTCACGAGTATGGGGATGTGTTTTTGTTTTCATGTGCCAACTGCAGCATGGCCATTTTTCTCCCAGTTAAACCTCCAATTGAAGATTCGGTCCATTTCCTCTTGTGTCTTCACTATGAAGACTGGAAGGGAAATCATTTTTATAGGCATTACTATGGCAAAATAAAATGATTCCACTTTTAGAAAAAGCCATAGAAAAGGTCTCTCCCTACCCCCTTTATTTTTGCTGACTTCTCTAGGGTAGCTCCTTATTTTCTATTTTAGGTCAGATAATTTCCCCTGCAATGGGATTACAGGTAAAGCCTGAAACACATATATTGATCTGAAAACTACGTACTATCCTTTTTTACTTTTATTTTTATTTTTAATTTATCAGTAGCAGCTTTGTATCCCTTATTTTTTTAAGGGATACAATCCTATAAGGGTTTTAAGAGTTTGCCATATTTTATTAGGGAAAAATAAAAAGTACATGATTAAAAAAAGATTTTGCTATTAATAGGGGTTAAATGTCAATAAATAACAAAGCTAATTATAAGGAAGAGGTGTAATCATCTCTTGATTACGGGTGGCAGCTCCCAATGTCTGATTTTTGTCAGTTGGACCTCACGTAGTATTTTGCTTTGCATCATGTAATATTAGAGTTGTCTGTGTCTGTATGCTATATGAGGGCACATACCCTACCTCAACTTATCTGTACAACATACTTAATAATGTCTATTGAATGAGTGGTATTGATCATTTTTTTACTTTTATTTCCTTTTGCAGCCCATGGCCCATCAGAGGGCCCAAAACATTCAATTCAGTCAGGAAAACCTGTATTCGGGTCCCAGTCGGCCACCTCTCGGGCAAGCTGCTACCCATTCTATGTACTCCTCTGAACTTTTCCAATCTGTAAAATGGGGGTAATGATATTTCCATTAGCTGCCTCATGGGATGCTTATGAGAATTAAACGAGGTAATGCTTGTGGTATCTCTTTGCAAACTCTTAAGTGCCATATCAATATGTTGCTGTTGTTGTTCCTTAATGAATGACCTGGATTGGAAAATCAGGAGGATATTTGACTGGATTGCTTTAGAAATTGTACATTTCCCACATTGATCCCAAGTTTCTTTCCTATTCTGCTACCCAGAATATTCTGCTATCCCATGCTAAATCATGGGATAAAGGGCATTAAAAAGAGTATTAATTACAAACAAAGAAAAGATGTGGTTAGCATAAGGAGACTATAGCATGCTGTCCAAGGTAAGGTGTAGGAGGAAGTGGTTAAAAAAAAAAGATGATGGGATATGAGTAACTAGAAAGGGAGGTGGTTCAGTCAGTCATATAGCAAGAATGAGGGGTGAACAACTCAATTCTAGGGGCTGATGCCTTCACCCTTTGTATTACTATCCCCACTCTGACTCCTTCTGCTTTCCTTCCTCCTTCCCCTGCTCAACTCCCAACCACTCCAGGACTCCATAGACAGCCTCCTTTCAGAGAACTGGCCTTTAGGCATACCAATAAAATCCCTTCCTTAAATTTGTTTGGTAAAATAGGTCTCATATATATTGGCTTTTCCTATTAGAAAATAAGCTCCTAAAAACCAGAAATGGTCTTGTATTTTTATTTTTTCATCCCCAATGCCTGGCACAATACTTGTCACATAGTAAATAATAAATAACTTTTAGTTAACTAATTAATTCATATCCTTTGGGTAGGTATTTATTTATTCCCTGATAGAATGTAAGCTTGAGGCCAGGGACCATCTCACTTTTGTTTTTGGTTCCTAAGTACATGCCAAGATGCTTATTGATTAATTGACTAATACTCACCCCCACCCCCCCGCCCCAGTCCTTGGTCACTCCTTCCCAGTGATCCTCCCTGTCTCATGCCTTGCATTAGGAGAAAGTATAGCTCTATGTAGGATTGAGTCCTTAAGGTGACCCCAGCACCAGATAATAGAGACACATTAAGGTTTAAGTTGCTGGGTCCCTCTCTGAGTGACTGCCAGAGTTAGACTACTAAAGGCATCATAGAGAAACTCAACAGAATGAAAGTTTGTTGCTGGATGTTTTGTGGTCTGTGCATTCTTTTTTTTCCCCCAGGGCAATGAGGGTTAAATTACTTGCCCAGGGTCACACAGCTAGTAAGTGTCAAGTGTCTGAGGCCGAATTTGAACTCAGGTCCTCCTGAATCCAGGGCCAGTGCTTAATCCACTGCTCCACCTAGCTGTCCCAAGGTCTATGAATTCTTAAAACAATTTCTTTATCTACTGTTATTCAGAAAGCATTGGGATCATGATGTTTTTTATTCATTGATTTTAAATTCACTCTATAAAATCTACAAACGTATCAACATGTATACTGATAAATAACTGGTAGGCAGATGTAAATAGAAATATCTACTAGCAGCAAGCCTGGGTTGCTATTTCAATTTGAAATTTCCATTCCCCAGCTTGGGATGATCTTTTTCTGTGGGGAACCTTCCCTCCCACTTGTTAATGATGAATGTCACAGGAGCCACCTGGTCTTTTCCTACTCCCCTTCTCACTCGGTATATGTAAAATGAAAAGGTCTGGGATCAGACTTTGGTCAGAACAAAAAAAGCTGCCTACCTGACTCATTAAGGAGATCGCAGCCCATGCAGTTAGACCGATTCATAAAGGCAAAATGGTGCTGCTTTCAGCCACCATCCTTGTGCCACGCTGGGTCTCTGGCACGGCCTGTTGTGGCCTCTACTAATCGCCCTCACAGAATGAGGGAATTAATTCTAGAGTAAGGACGCTTGATCTTCAGCCTCCTGCTTCTATAGATCATAACCAATTCTTAGGCTCCACAGGCAAGGAGAAAGCTATTAAAGCTGTGCAGGGAAGTGCTCCGGTTTAGGTTCTGTGTATGAGTGGGCAAGCATTAGTTAGGTGGCCAGGCCAGCAAACAAAAGGGACTTTTTTCCTCCATATGAAAATCTAAAGTCCGGGATAATCAAATATGACTTAGTCATGCTGCTCAGGTACATCACCTTTTTTCCATGTATGGTCATGATGAGACTGATGCCTATAGAGTTCTTCTCTTGAAGGCCTAACACACATCCTCGATCTTAACTCTTTCCAGTCATTTCCATGGATAACACTCATAGGGGATTCTTTAGTGAGGTAGTATAGTGCCGTGTTAGAAATGGGAAGGCTTGGGTTTGAATCTTGAATCTGCCACTTACTACCTTGGCCGAGTCATTGAATATTTCTGGCCCTGAGTGTCTTCCTCTGCAAAATAAGGGGAGATGACCTTTATGGTTTCTTCCAGTTCTAAATTGCTATTCCTTTTATCTTTAAAAGATATTATGCCTCTTAAAATACCTAATGGACCAAATATAGATGGGTTAGTGAGTCATCCATGTGATATAACTTTCGTTTCTATATGGTTATGTGTACCCAGAACCAAAACAAGTAGAAAAATTGACAACTTCCATAATTTTTTTGTAGGTAGAGATGATTAAATGCAATATACCTTAATCCTTTTTAAAAATGAATTTCTGCCCAAATGAGGTTTTTGTATAGACACAGTTTGAGACATCAATTAAGGGTGGGGAGAATCTTGTCATCAAACAGATGGAAAAGCCCTCTCTTCTCACAGGACTTTAGGGCTGAGAGGGACCTTGGAGATAATCTAGGTCAATGCTCTCATCTTACAGCAGAGAAAATGAAACCCAAAGAATGCTTGCCTAAGGTCACATGGTGAATGGCAGGACTTTTTGACATTGCCCACATGGCTGGCAACTTAGCACACCATCTCTGTGAGAGTCAATCTGCTGGAATCATACTAGCTGTTGGGGGTCATGTAGTCAGTAAATACTGGTTCAGCCAGGATATCAAGCAATTGGGGAAGTAAAGGAATTTAGTTCCTTGTTAGATCTGGCCCAATATATGGAACTCTGAACTAGCAAAGATGCTTTTGCTCCAACAGTTTGTAACACTAATCTGCTATTTCAGGATCTAAAGAGTGAATACTTAAATTACACAGAACTAAAAATTGGACTTCCTTCCCTCCCTCCACACCAAGCAGATGGTTATCTAATTGGAAGTTCAAAATCTTTGTAGCAGCCTTTATGCCCACTGAGTTTTATACTTACATAGTACGTTAACAGTTGCTAAGTGTTGTTTTTTTTTTCATAACAGTTCTGTGAGACAAGTATTGAAAATATTATCATGCCCATTTTAAAGATGAAGCCTCAGAGAAGCTAAGGGTCTTGCCAAGGTCACACAGTATGCCAGGTAGAGTTTGGACATAAACCCCTCCTGCCTCCCATCCATTAAATCATGCTGCTTCTCTTAGTTTATTCACCTTAGATGTGTGTTGTCTCCCCCATCATGATGTGAACTTTTAGAGAGGAGGGAGTGTTTTATCATTCTACTTGTATTCCCCCTCCCACCCTGGGCCTTTTACATGTAGTATGTACTTAATAAATGCCTTAATCATTTAGTCATTCATTTATTGCATTCCATCTCAGGAGTGCATAGGATTCTGGGTTCGAAGGGACTATAGAGAATACCTACTACTCAGTTCCGTAGATGAGGAAACTGATGTGTAGGGAGGGGCAGCAACATGGCCAAGGTCACACTTTGTACTGTACTGCACTCTCCTACCAAGTATATTGTGTGTTCTTGGGGTAGCTAGGTGGCACAGTGGATAAAACACCAGCCCTGGATTCAGGAGAACCTGAGTTCAAATCTGGCCTCAGACACTTGACACTTACTAGCTGTGTGACCCTGGGCAAGTCACTCATTGCCCCATGCAAGAAAAGAAAAAAAGGAAAAAAAAAAAGAAAGTGTTCCTTTAATACCGTGTCATGTTCTTGTCCTTAGGAAACTGCACAATGTCCTAGATGTAGTAAACAGTCAATTGTATTTATTGATTAAGATGTCTCAGGTCTTTATAAATGTGTGAGAAATGAATCCTAATAATTGATATCTTGGGGAGGTTCAGTACTCTCCCTTCTTTATAAGTCCTTCAGAAAAATCCTGAAGGACTTTACTGATAAAATTTGAACTTTCTTTTCTTTTCTTTTTTTTTTTTTTGGTGGGACAATGAGGGTTAAGTGACTTGCCCAGGGTCACACAGCTAGTGTCAAGTGTCTGAGGTTATATTTAAACTAAGGTCCTCCTGAATCCAGGGTCAGTGCTTTATCCACTGTGCCACCTAGCTGCCCCTGGACTAACTTTCTTGCACCAGACCACACCTAGGTGGAGGCTACTGTACTCTGTTTAACTTGGGTGGGGTCTACAATCTTTCTCTGATGTCTCTTTCACATCTGATTTGAGTGACCTAAGTCACATATCCCAAGACTTCATTTGAATATAATCTATCTCTGATCAAGTCAACCAATTAGATTTGATCGCTGTTTAATGAATCACCTATTGTTTGGAAGGGCATATAAGTTGTGAGTCCACCACCATTTTGGGCTTTAGTCAAAGAGAGACATCCACTGACCATACTTTCATTAATAACTGGATTGCCTTACTAATAAAATGATTAAATTGTCCAGAGGGTAAGTCTTTCATATTTTTAATTGTCACAAATGTTTTAAGGTTTATTAAAAAAGTCATCCTCACAACAACCTTAAGATAAGATGTTCTTAAGATTAAGAACAGGCACACTGGGATGAAGTGATCTGCCTATGGTTGTGAGCTTAGTAAATATCAGAACTGATCACTGATCTCAGATCAGTGTTCTTTGACTTTCACAATGCTATTGGCACTGGTGGTGATGGTGGATAAGAACTTACTGGGGTGCAGCTAGGTGGCACAGTGGATAAAGCACTGGCCCTGGATTCAGGAGGACCTGAGTTTAAATCTGGTCTCAGACACTTGACACTAGCTGTGTGACCCTGGACAAGTCACTTAACCCTCATTGCCCCACAAACAAAACAAAAGCAAAAAAGCAAAAAAATCCTAAAAAACAATAAAAACAGAACTTCCTCTTCTGAGGAAATGAAAGGGTTGGCAGAGTGTGGGGTAGGGGACAGGAAGAAGCAATTCTCTAATGTTCAGGCTTCCTGGGGACCGTAACTGATCTTAGTTAGGAATAGAATATCAGGGGAAAAAGGAACCCATGGCATCCCCCCAGGAAGGCTGTAGAAACCTTGCTGGGATCCCCAATCAAGCTCATCCCTCAGTTCAATTCAGTGAATTAGATAACTGCTATTTCCCATGTCTTCTCTGGGATCTCAAATGCTAGTTAGGCTGGATTAGGGACTGATAGAACCAACTCAGAACCAAATTTCCAAGTTTACAGAGTTTGCTGTTTAGAACCCCTACTTCCCCTTTCTGTTCCTTTTTCTATCTTCTGCTGACCCAGAGTCTTTCCTTCTCCTCAGAGTTCCACGGTACCATCTGTAGTTTTTTTCTCTTGTTATAGCAATTATTCCTCACGGACAGAGTGCTGGTTTTGGCATCCGAAAGACCTGGGCTTAAATCTTGCCTCTGATGTACTGTGAAACTATGGGCAGATCACAACTTCTGAGCCTTAGTTTTCTATCTGTAAGATGGCCTGCAGTACCTATCTCACCTGCTTGTTGTGAAGGTCAAATGAGATAATACAGGGTGTCCCCAAAGTCTCAGTACAATATATATGAAGAGCTTTGGAAATGTTCAAGCATTATATGTGTCAGTTATTATTGTTACTAAAATGATCTGATGAACTCCTTTGCATTGAAATATGAAAAAGAACTATAGCGAACACAATGTTTACATAACTATTGGTAGAGTCGAAAGCATCAGCAGCAGCCAGTGGAAGAGGCACTTTTGGACAGGAGAGGAGATAAGAGGGTCTTCCTGTTGCCCCTCTGATTACCAACTCTCCCTACCTGCTGTGGCTGGCTTCGGAGCCCTCAGGCTTGGAGATTTCCTCTTATCAATAATAAAAGCAAGTTATGTACACTCAGTCTGAGAAAAATGACCAGGGAGTAGCAGATAATTCTTATGTAGTAATAGTTCCAATTTAACAACTGTCTACAAAAAGGGAGTTTTTCACAATGAATTATTTAGTCACTCTGCTGTCGAGGGTATAACTGTCATTCGGCAAGGGAACATGTATGATGCGATTTGCTGTCAGTTCTTTGCACCCTCTAAATTCATTTTTTTTCCCTGCAAGAGAAGATAATACTGCAGGATACAAAGTAAAAGACAGATGGTAAAAACAATTTCTTGAGAGAGGAAAAAAATAAGAACACGGGAGGTTGGCAGGAAAATATGACAAAGTATCGCATTCTTTCCTCTTAAGCACCCTAATAAAACATGTTTGAAAAGAAGCGCAGCTTATAAGAGTCTCAGAGGGTCCTCTGGTATGCACCCATTGGGGGAGATTGCATGTCTTGACTGAGCTATAGTGACCAATGACTTCCAAACATGATGGCAACGTAGAATGGTCTCAGATTTATTGAGAGCTGTAATTAGGACTGATTGTGCCTGGAGTAAATTCAGTAATAGAGAAGGAAGACAGACTTGACTATACAGAGACCCTGACCTAGATCTCCAATTCTCAAACCCTTGGGTGGTGGAACAGTAGGAAGGTTGGGAAATCAGATAGAGGGGAACCTCATTAGAGGACCTTTCTAGTGATGACAGTCACTGAGGGTGGGGTTGCAGAGTGATGCAAGCAAGATGTTGGAATTACAGGTCCCAGGGCTGTGGTAGGGAGAAAGTAAATCACTCCCTAACCCTAACCAAGTACCTGCTCTGCCCTAGTTATCCTTCTGGGATTATTCCTTCAAAATTAGCATATCTTACTGTTAATAGCACCATTATCCTCAACATTTAAAACTCATATCCCCAAGACAACAGTTTTGATTTTTTTTCTTTTTCTTTCTTTCTTTCTTTCTTTCTTTCTTTCTTTCTTTCTTTCTTTCTTTCTTTCTTTCTTTCTTTCTTTCTTTCTTTCTTCCTTTCTTCCTTCCTTCCTTTCTTTCTTTCTTTCTTTCTTTCTTTCTTTCTTTCTTTCTTTCTTTCTTTCTTTCTTTCTTTCTTCTTTCTTTCTTTCTTTCTTTCTTCCTTTCTTCCTTTCTTCCTTCCTTCCTTCCTTCCTTCCTTCCTTCCTTCCTTCCTTCCTTCCTTCCTTCCTTCCTTCCTTCCTTCCTTCCTTCCTTCCTTCCTTTCTTTCTTTCTTTCTTTCTTTCTTTCTTTCTTTCTTTCTTTCTTTCTTTCTTTCTTTCTTTCTTTCTTTCTTTCTTTCTTGTGGGGCAATTGGGGTTAAGTGACTTGCCCAGGGTCAAACAGCTAGTAAGTGTTAAGTGTCTGAGGCTGGATTTGAACTCAGGTCCTCCTGAATCCAGGGCCAGTGCTCTATCCACTGCACCACCTAGCTGCCCCCAACAACAGTTTTGATTTTAACTTCATCTGTATAACAAATGGCTCCTGTTTAAAAAAGAAAATTAAATGATTTGGACCGCAAATTGGTCTTATTTACAGGTCTTCGAACATGATTTCATAACTAGGTGGCACAATGGGTAGAGGGGACTTAATCAAGCAAATCTGAATTCAAATTTTGCTTCAGACGTTTCCTACATGCATGACTCTGGGTAAGTCTCTTAGCCACCCACTCTCTGCCTCAGTATCCTCATCTGTAAAATGTGTATGTAGGAGGGGGAAGGGGGGATGGGCTAAATGGTCTCAATCAATGATCCTAAGCTCTAAACCTATGATCTTATGATTATTTCCACAGAGAATTTTTTCCATGTGTGGATTTTCTCCCATCCCCTTTATAAAGGGTTTTTTGATCTTCCTCCACTGAATGCTGGTTTCTCTGTTGATAGTACACAGTTTCATGGTAATAGAGCTTGGGTGTTGTTTAAAACTGGAGTACCCATTTTTCTAGGTCATTTATTTGCACTCATCTCTCATTACAGTCTCTTTTTCTCAATGATGTCATTCTCCCTCCTCTCAGAGGTCCCTTTACAAAGATTACACACAAACTGATTCAGGCAGATTTTGGAACATCTCATTCTTAGCAAAGAACATTTTGCTGCTAGCCATTCTGAGAATGACAATGTTCTTTTAACATCATCACTGACTCATGTTTAGGGGCAGCCGTGGTATGGTGGAAAATATATTAGGTTGGAAGTCCTATCTCTGAATCCTGGCTCCGCCATGTTCTTGCTGTGTTATCTTATAGAAATCACTTTGGGTGATTTGATTCAGGCACCTATTTATAGTGTTACTAATATCTATCCTACCTACCTTCTAGAGTTATAGAGAGGCTCACATATGAAAACGTATATAAAGGTTTTTGTAAGCACTCTTTAAATGCTATGCATTATTGATGTTGTTGTTGCCATTGTTGTCAATTTTACTATTATTATTTTAATATATAAGTGAATAGAAAAACATACTCTGACTTTGGGAGAAATAACAGAATAATTAGCGAACCCTCTATTAGAATCAGAAAAACAGGGGGCAGCTAGATGGCGCAGTGGTTAAAGCGCTGGCCCTGGATTCAGGAGTACCTGAGTTCAAATCCAGCCTCAGACACTTGACACTTACTAGCTGTGTGACCCTGGGCAAGTCACTTAACCCCCATTGCCCTGCCAAAAAAACAAAAACAAAAAACAAACAGAATCAGAAAAACAAAACAATGGGACTTCTCTAGGGTGTATGGTAGGGGAAATCAAGGGAAGAGGATTCTTTGTACTTAATTCTACCCACACCCATCCATCAATCTTCTAATTTGAGAAAGATGATGGGAAAGGGTGGGGTTGGTGAAAATCAGTTCCTCTTTTCTCCACCTCCAGCCTTGTCCTTAACAAAATGTTAGAAATCTTCCACTGAAGAATTTTTTTCCAGTGACAGAATTCTAGTGTATTTTGGACCCACTCAAATATTGAAATTGAAGTCTCCCAATTGGGGTGTAAGCCTTTTGGTTCTACTTTCCTTCATTTCCTGAAAATACCATGAAACACCTCAAGCATAGCTCTCAGGTCACAAAGCCTGGGCATGGGCCTCATTATTTCTAAGCAACTCAATCCCTGGAAATGGAGGCCACCTCAGTGTTCCTCCCTTATGACCTGGAGTAGTTGTGGCAATTAAGGGCTTAACACCTCTGCTTTACTATTCCTTGGTCTTGCTTCCCAATTCATGGTCTGCGAACTATGGTAGGCAGCTGTCTACACTGTCCTGTATTGGGAATTCTGGCTCATGTACACACTCCATGTAGAGGTACCACTAGAAATTCATCTAGTGTGGAAAATCATTATGACAGGCAACACTTGAAAACTTGGGCGGGCCAAGCCATCTGTCTTATACAGTAATAACTCACTCTTCCAATGGTCAGTGAGAGCTTGTATTCCTTAGCCCTTTCAGTCAGTTGTGTGACTGTAAAGATGTCCTCTCTGTAGAATATCCTTTGTGAAAGCCCGTCAGTTCCTTTTCTCATACTTTAACAAGGATGCCTTCAATGTGTATGTAGGTTATTATCATAACTTTGTTCTGGAAAAGAGAAAGCAGGCATATGGGTCTGTAGTTATTGTTTTCGGCTAACCTTTTTTTAAAGGTAATAACTGAATCAACGACTCTTTCCCATGGATATTACCGGCTTTATCCTTATAGAACCTCATCTACCTGCCTGGAAACTAACTGGAGACCAAATGAGTTACTCCTAAACAACTGGTGAGTCAAACACCAAATCATGATGACTTTGCCTTTGATTGATTCATTAGACTTCTAGCTCTAGAAACTCTGAACAGTCCATAGGATTAAAGGACCCCAGAGCCAGAACTGGACAGTATCCTAGAGGCCAACCCTCTCATTTCATGGATGAGAAAACTGAGACCCAGATGTTAAGTGAATTGCTTAAGATCACATAGCTATAGCTATGTCCCCAAAGTAGAGGAAATGCCAAAGGAGAGATTGGTTGGGAGTGGTGGAATGGGAGTTAGGCTATGGAAAGTCTATTCCCAATTCTGAAACTCATAGATGACAGACCCACTTATTGCACCATGCTTTGTATAGGAAATTGACACCACGGACATGATACCATCAGCAATAGGCTGAAAGCTCTGAGCTGGTTTTCTAACAGAAGGCATACATAGTCATCATCATTCATTCACACTCTAATTTGGCTACCATTGCCATGCTTTTTTTTTTTTTAATTTGTTTTTGCAGGGATAGGATAACAGTCTTGGAAGAGATGAAAGCTAAGCAGTCCATATGAAAAGTGAAACAGTGACCTTGAGCATATTAGCAGAGTTGGGACTAGGAGGTAGGCAAGGTAGACAGCCTTATGGATCTTCTTCCAGTTTTTGTCCATTCATTATCTTCCTTTCATTTTCATCCTTAAATGTCCTTGGGATGATCTGACTAAGCTTTACCCTAAAATAACAATGCTGTATAAGAGTACGTCTTTTGACAACAATCCCTTATTCTGTGCCTGCTCCCAAATGAAATGTAAAAAAACCTGTTAAAGTGTTACTAAATAGGTATTTGATTCAATTCAGTAAATTCTTACTGTGGATGTAATCCACAGGCAATGCTGAGTACTATGCTAGACTGAGGGAGATAGGGAGTTTAGATAAGATAGGATGAGAAAACAGCATGTGAGGAGGGGCAGGAGGCACATCTTTTATAATACTTTTTACAAATGCATATAATTTTAATTCCACAAAAGTCCATGCTCTGTGGTATGTAGCTCTTTGTTTTGTGACAAATCATGTCACATGTTAGAGTGAATGTATGGTTTTTGGGTTGTGATTTTCCAACCTGGTTTAGGATCCACAAAGGCTCTGCTTATGAATCCTAGGAGCTAATAAACTCAGCTAACAAGCCAAGCCACAGACAGGAATAATTAAGGGGACATTAGAAGTGTTCTTGAGAGATACAAATATACAACCTAACCTGTGAGGAGGATGTTCTGTGAGTATGCCCCCTTCCTGCCACTGTAGGCGAAGATACTGAACTAGATAGACCATTGGTCTCATCCAAGATGACATTTCTAATTTTTTCACATAGTTTGAATACTAAGCAGTCATGCTGGGGTCATTGAGCCTGATGATTAAAATCTGATGAATCCACTAGAGAGGAAAGGAGAAGGTGGATGTGGGTGGAAGTGGTGTCAAATGAAGGAACACATTTCAATAAAGTAAAAGGTGTGTTTTACAATTATGATAATCTTTCATTTAAATGATCTTTCCTCTCTGGGGATCACATCATATCACAAGAGTTCCAGTGATGAGAGCTGAGTAGAATAGTGGACTAGGAGGTGGGGGGCATTGCTAACCCCAGATCCTAGTCCTGACTGTCACTCTGAGAGTCAACAGCTAGAGCACTCTCAACCGTGTTCTTAAATTGTGTAATCTTGTGTTCTGTGCTTATGTATACAGAGCACAAAACCAACAATTTGATCAATTTAAGCTTGACTGACCAAAGACTCCAGTGAAAAAAATATAACAAATAGATTTTTCGTTTTTGTTTCTGTTTGCAGGGCAACAAGGGTTAAGTGACTTGCCCAGGGTCACATAGCTAGTAAGTTTCAAGTGTCTGAGGCCTAATTAGAACTCAGGTCCTTCTGAATCCAGGGCCGGTGCTTTATCCACTTCACCACCTAGCTGACCCTAAAAATAGCTTTTAAAAAAATCTGAAATGACCAGTTATTACACAGAAAATTACTGAACTGGGAGCCTTGTGGACAGAGGCTCATATTCATATTTTCTCATATTCAGTCATCGTCCCTTGCTTTCTCCAACTTCCCCTCACCCTGTATTTCTCCCTTTACTTCCCTTTTCTGCTCACTTTGAAAAACAATATAAAAACAAAAAGTAAAGCAAGATCCTCTTTCCACAAACCCCCTTTTGTTGATACTATATGGAGTTGAATCACAAAGGCAACAACCACAGAGTGGAGTCCTAAGCAGATTCTACAGATGCAATCCTTCCTTAAACTCCCAGTTTGCAGATCCTGTTACATCACTTTCCCTTCAAAGCTCAACAAAATAAAAAACTAAGTGTCTTCACTCTTACTGACCGAGCACCCATATCCTTCAACACACCAAAGCAAGGTGTTAGATCAGAGAAATTGTGGGATTCTGTTCAACTCATTCAGTTGCCTAGTTGTGCTAGCCTTTGGGGGAGAAGTTTAGATAAGATATAGCTCCTGTCCTCACGAAACCGACTGTCTAGAAGGTGGGCAAGACAAACACAAGTACATGAAAGGCAAGTTAGAGAGTTACCAAAAGAAATTACTACCTGAAGTTCAAGGGAGATTAGCACCACTTGAGAAAAACAGTAATGGCCACCCAGAGCAGGTAGCAGTTAAGTTGGATTTCAGAGGATGGTTAGGAATTCAAAACAGAGATGAAAATATTTCAGTTATCATAAATAGCATATGCAAAGAGATAAAACAACGATATTAAATACTGGGTTTAAAGAACAGAAAGTAGACCATTTTGGCAATAGTTTAGAATATGTAGCCTGAAGTATAACGAGAGTTGGAAAAGCATTGGTAATATCACATTTTGGAGGGCTTTGAATACCAGAAGAAAGCTTGATTTTTACTTTGAAAGGAATGAAAAAAAATTATAAAGCTGTATTAAATGCTGGAGATAGAATTTTTTTTCAAAAAGGAGACAGTTCCTATTCTCATGGAGTCTGCATTCTGATGAGAAAAAACAATTCTTTTGGAGAGAGGTTGCTAGGAAAGGTGTAGTATTAGGTAGGGTATAGAGAGGGTGCTGCTCCAGATGGGGAGACATGGCCTTGGTGGGTTCCTGGATGGGTTGTGAAACTTAAGCATGGTCTGATGTCTAGGACTAGCCAAGAGACATAGTGAGCTAACTGGGCTAGTTTGTATGTGGGTAGCTAGGTGGTGGGCCTCAAGTAGGGAAGACTCAACTTCCTAAGTTCAAATCTGGCTTAGACACTGTATGACGTCAGGCAAGTCACTTAACTCTGGCTACCTCAGTTTCTTCATCTGTAAAATGAGCGGGAGAAGGAAATGGCAAACCACTCCAGTATCCTTGCCAAGAAAACCCTGAATGTGGTTTGCACATATTCACTAATCAACTATGGTGAAGGACCTCAAAACTGAATGGATTAACTTTCCTAGGGACTAGAGCATGGATTCAGGAAGAATTTGGTATGGAGGTCAAGGTCTCCAGTTAGGTGTGAAGGGTGCTAGTCCAGGTGTGGGGTCAGTGCTTTCTTGCTTTCTTGCTTTCTTGCTTCCTTGCTTTCTTGCTTTCTTGCTTTCTTGCTTCCTTGCTTTCTTGCTTCCTTGCTTTCTTCCTTCCTTCCTTCCTTCCTTCCTTCCTTCCTTCCTTCCTTCCTTCCTTCCTTCCTTCCTTCCTTCCTTCCTTCCTTCCTTCCTTCCTTCCTTCCTTCCTTCCTTCCTTCCTTCCTTCCTTCCTTCCTCCCTCTCTCCCTTCCTTCCTCCCTTCCTTCCTTCCTCCCTTCCTCCCTTCCTCCCTCCCCCGCTTTTTCTTTTTTCTTTTGCAGGCAATGAGTGTTAAGTGACTTGCCCAGGGTCACATAGTTAGTAAAGATCAGAATTTTCTAATAAGAATTAAAATCTATTCAGTCCTCAGAATTCCACAATTGCCTCCAACAGTGATAGAGTAAAGGCAATGTTTTTTCACATGCCATCCAGGCAATGTACCATCTGTAAGAAACCATTGAATCCTGGGGGCAGCTAGGTGGCACAGTGTATAAAGCACTGGCCCTGGTTTCAGGAGGACCCGAGTTCAAATCCTGCCTCAGACACTTGACACTAACTCACTGTGGGACCCTGGGCAAGTCACTTAACTCTCATTACCCTGCCCCCCCCCAAAAAAAAAATCTGACAAGACACAGAGTTTCCCTTACTATGATAAAAACAATCCCCAGTTCCTCAAAAGTTTAAGAAGCCACAGAAACCCTCTCATTATTGAGGTGAGGGTGTGAATGCTGAGTCCTCGGTGACCCTAGTATCTTTAGAATTTATCCTTTATGTGAGAAAGACCTTGCAGTGAGGGAGGTTTTCTAGAATCCTAAGCAATGCGATTAAAAAATTTTTTTTTTTTATAGACACAATTTCACCCAGAGAAAGCTTAAGAAACGAGGGAAGCAGATTTACCAACAGTACACCAATAAGTTTAAATGAATACCTTGGCTGTACTGCAACATGGTTCATATATTGCTATTGCCTGTGAGCTATTACCCACTTTAAGTGAACAAGATAGAAAGGAACCAGCTGTTAGAGGTAAACTCGGCTTGATACACCCAGCAGTCTCCTTTATGTCTGTGCCCCTTCAGCCTCATTATATTTGTATTTTATTTTTTGCTTGCATTCACTCTCTTGAGAATACCCTATGGCTACTGTAGTTAAAAATTTTCAAGAGCATGAATGCAAGGAAAAAATAAAATACAATCCCCTGCTTGCTTTAGGTCCCAAAGTGATGGTGTAAAAATATCACAAAGAAAATGGACATGGACTATTCCAGCTCTTTCATAATCACATTTTAAAATCCAAGAAGATAGGCAAAAGAAAAAAGAGTTCTGTTTTTGAATCCAATTGGAAAAAAAAAGTTTGATGCTTGTTAGTGTGTTTTTATGACTGTTTGGAAATGCATATGGACAAACCTACGTGTATATGAATACACAGAGAAACTTATTTGTGGATGTGTTTTAGCTTCCCAGTAGAATGTATGGTCTTTGAGGGCAGAAGGTTTGTTTTTGTCTTTGTTTTTCCAGTGCCTTTCTACATGGTAGGTCTTTTTCTTTTCTTTTCTTTTTCATTTTCCTGGACCTACCTCTGACTTCATTGGTATAGAGAACTAAGTTCCTTTGAGGAAATCCTTTGATTAGTGATTCAATTAAGCAATCATTTTAAATTAAATTAAATTTTTAATTGAAAAATTTTTTTTTTGCAGGGCAATGAGGGTTAAGTGACTTGCCCAGGGTCACACAGCTAGTAAGTGTCAAGTGTCTGAGGCCCGATTTGAACTCAGGTCCTCCTGAATCCAGGGCCAGTGCTTTATCCACTGCACCACACAGCTTCCCTCTGAGCAATCATTTTTTAAAGCTGCAGCTGTGTGCCCAGTACTGTGTTAAATGCTGGGGATACAAAAGGGAGGCAAGACCATCTCCACCTTCAAGGAACCTACATTCTAATCGGAGAAGATAATGTACAAACAAAGAAGGAAGCATCATTTAAATCTTAGTTATTATTATGGCTAATTATTATCTTCCAGAGTCCTCTGATGCCTGATAGCAATGTAGAGGTTAGACTGGGTACATGCTGGCTATGCCAATGGAACTCAAGTTCGGGTAAGTACTATCAAGCTGTTAAGGCTTCAAGTAGAGACCCACTGAGTGACACCTCCCCACCCCCATGCCCCTAAACACACACACACATACACACACACACACTTCTGTTGTGTAAGAAGCAATTCAGCTAAGTGCAGAGGGGATGTTCAAGTTACTAGCAGAAGAATACCATTTTCTGTCACCGTAATTCCCAAAGACAATTTCCTAAACTATAGAGCAATTACAATATGTTTTGGGGGAGGGAGTATTCCTATCAGTTAAATTAAAGATTTCTCATGTACTGAGTATGTGTATGTGTGTGTATATATACATATATATACATGTATGTATACACACACACACATA
Organism: Dromiciops gliroides; assembly: GCF_019393635.1. Lineage (NCBI taxonomy): Eukaryota > Metazoa > Chordata > Mammalia > Microbiotheria > Microbiotheriidae > Dromiciops > Dromiciops gliroides. The sequence continues at coordinate 79,894,317 of NC_057865.1, read as the reverse complement.
TATATGCAATATAGTTATTAGATTTTAGAAGCAATGGACTAAAAATTCCATCCTTCTGATCATCAATCCATTGCTCCATCTTCTTATTTATTTATCCATCCATCCATCCATCCATCCATCCATCCATCCATCTCGTGTACAAATGCATACAAAAAAAGATAGCTAGAATACTTGCCCTCCACTTTATCTGTGCACCATGAATTTGAAGCACAAAGAAAGCAGAGGACTAGTATATTTTTGCTTGCATTCATGCTTTTGAGAATATTTAATTCTTGTACCCATGGGTTTGTAGTTAGATGGTGCAGTGGATAGAGCTTAGAGCCTTGAGTCAGAAAGTCTTAATTTCCAATGTAGCCTCAGACACTATCTATGTGACCCTGGGCAAGTCAATTAACTCTGCCTCCGTTTGTCATCTGTAAAATGAGCTGGAGAAAGAAATGGCAAAGCACTACAGTATCTCTGCCAAGAAAACCCCAAATTATGTCACAAAGAGTCAGACACCATTGAAAAACAACTGAACAACATTTTCCAATGGGTACATTTTTTGTTTATGGGGCAGCCAGGTGGTGCAGTGGAGAGATCACCAGGCTCAGAGTCAGGAAGACCTGAGTTCAAATCTACCCTCAGACATTTACTAGCTTAGCTGTGTGACCCTGGGCAAGTCACTTTACCCTAGTTGCCTCATTTTCCTTATCTATAAAAGGAGCTGGAGAAGAAAATGGCAAACCTCTCTAGTATCTTTGCTAAGAAAATCCCAAATGGGGTCACAAAGAGTTGGACACAACTGAAACAACTGAACAGCAACAAACATTTTTTGTTTAGTAACATTTGCACTGTTAATAATACACATTCAAAATCTGTTGAATTCCTGGGGTTGAAATTTACATCAAGGCTTATGCAGAAAATTCCTGGTATGGAAATGCCCTCTTCAATTTAAACTCTTAAAGAGTCCTTTGGGGGACCCTGATTTGTTAATTGTTACCGTACAGTTAATATGTGTGAGAGGCCACATTTAAACCTATTTTCTTCACAAGACAGGTCCTCTATACACTATCCATTCCCATCTAACTTTTACCAATAAATTAAGGGTTATTTGCATAACAAAATGATTTTGTGCTTAAATAATAATAGCTACTATTTTTATGGCATGGTAAGGTTTGTAAGGTACTTTACAAATATCTCATTTTATTCTCATTGTGGAATAGGGACTATTGTTATCTCCGTTTTGCACATAAGGAAACTGAGGCAGAGAGAGATAAAATAACTTGCCCAGGGTCACACACCTAGTAAGTGTCTGAGGTACTTACTTCAGGTTTGGTGCTGTATCTATTGCTCCACCCAGTTTCCTCTTTATAAAATAATTCCCTATATGGTTCCTGTAAGTTCCCAGTGAATTTAAAATATTCTTTAAAAAAAAAAGATACACACAATCATTTTAGCAATACCTTTGTAGAGCTCTTAATTTATATTCCTCACATTGCCTTGCACACAGTAGGTACCTCACAAATATGTGTCGTGTGGACAATTATAAGGAACTAATTTTGAAATGTGATCTAGGAGGCTTGGAGGACTGTGGAAAGGAAATGAAAAAAAATCTTAGGATCTTGTGTATACTCTTCCTTGTGATAAAAAAAAAATGAATGACGTTTGTAACTCCGTTTAGGTTCTACTGCTTATGACTGATGAGGTATTCATTACAGAAAAGATATTTCTCATATCTCACTCAGATTCTCTGTGGACCACAGCACTCCCCTCTAGAAAAAAAATGTACTTTCTCAGTCCACTGAGGATTATCCATATCAGGTGTAGTTATATTATTGTACTTAGCCCTGCTCGGAATTACTTTTAGGATGTTTCAGCTCATTACCCCTAGTCTTCATCAGCTCTTTTAGATGGCAATAACCTTTGTGTTACAGGTTCAGTATATCTCTCCCCTATTGATTCCACTTCTCTCAATCTTCACTTTCCATGTAAACAGAGTGTAGAGTTTTATAGCAGATAATGATTCTAGTAACTAGAAAACCAGCCGATAAAAGCCTGAAGTAATGAACTGAAATGTCTTGGAACTAATTCCAAGGAGCGATCAAGATTTTTTAAAAAATCTTTTCTATTTAAAGATTTTTTTTTTTTAGCTCCATCTATCTCCATGGATTAGGGTCTTACAGAATCAGTTAACCAGTAGAAATTGATACTTTATGTATTCTCCCTCCAGATTTTCACATTAGTATATTCCTGTGTAGTTTTGGGTCTGCATGGGTGTTAAATACTTGAACCAAATATTGGGGAACATAAAATCCCCAGGGTGGGTTATACAAACATCATCTTCCAGAATTTAAGTAGTGTCTATACATGCTAATATCATAGATTATAAGTTCTTTTAGGGTGTGAATTATATAATATTTTTTTTGGTGGGACAATGAGGGTTAAGTGACTTGCCCAGGGTCACACAGCTAGTAAGTGTCAAGTGTCCAAGGCTGGATTTGAACTCAGGTCCTCCTGAATCCAGGGCCAGTGCTTTATCCACTGTGCCACCTAACTGCCCCCAGATTATATGATTTTTATCTTTATATTCCCTTACCTTATAGAATAGAAGCTCCCATGAGGGCAGGGATTTTTTTTTTTTGGTCTTTTTATCCCCTAGCACAGTGCCCTGCATATACTCGTCAATGAATTTGTAGTGACTGAAGAGATCATTAATATTTTTCTCAGTCCAACCCTTTCATTTTACAGATGTGGAGACTAAGGCCCAAAGAAAATGTGACTTTCCCAAGTTCTCTGATTCCAAACTGTGCGCAGGCACACCTGGTTTGGTTTGGTTAGGTTTTAAGGGTCAATTCTTGTTGTTCACCAGACATGACTGACTCAGTTAAATTGAAGTTGAATGAATAGGAACGTGCATTTAAACTTGTATAGGGTACCCACTCCCCTCTCCCCTGCTCAAGGGTTGGCTTCAGCAGCCCAGTGGTGGGGATGTTGGTTCCAATGTAGAGTGTGAATGTCATCCCATTCTTATAACCCAAATCATCCATCACCCTTTGTAGAATTTAATGTCTTTCAGCCCAATTCTCTTCTACTATCTACATGAGGAGAGCAAGTTAATGGGAGGTGGGAGTAGAGAGATGAGAAAGTGTAAGGTAACAGAAAGACCCCTCAGTAATGGGATTTAGAATACAAAAGAGGAGGAAGCCCTCAATCACAAAGCTTAGGGTAGGAAAGAGAAAGTAGGGACGTCATCTCATAGTTTACCAACCCTAGTTAAAGAGTTGTATTTTCATGGCATTACTGTTCAATATTACTGGGGCACTTTATATTTACAGAGTGAATGAAAATCATTGGTGTGAATTATCATGTCATAAAACAAAAGCAGGGACTAGAATGAGAAACAGTTATTGAAGCATGCTCATAGAGTAGAAAGTTTGAAAAAAAGCAGCTGACTTGCTAAATGCTATGGGTTTTCATTAAAAAAATGAAATATATTAAAAAACGGGCCAGTCATTTCTCATTTCCAGTATGCCAGCTGATAAGTACTTAATCTAACGCTCCCTCAAAAGTTCAGCCGTACATATTTAAATTAATTCAGCCCAAAGTTTAGCTATCTTCAACGGGACTATTTCAATTGACACTTCTCAGTTCACTGCTTCTGGTCCCTAATAACTACATTGCCGATAAACTTCATTTTTTTATCATTATTTTTTCCATTTTCCCATTTCCATTCTTTAGATCTGCCAAATAAGACATGCAATTTGAGCTGAAAGAGTATATAAAAAAAGCAGGCAAAATACTAAAACAATGAAATAAAAAGAAAAGGCCAACACCTGTTCATTGTGTGACCGGGTGTCTACAGTAGGAAAAGTGTTGTATTGAAAAATCATGTGACTTAACCTTTAGGATGGCAAAACCCATCAGATCAGCTATTTGAAAAAAAAAAATCCAGGAAGTCAGTAGCTACGGCTTAAAAAAATGACTGAAAAACAGTAGATTCAATGGCTGACTATAGAGAAAATGTTAATCTCTAAAACCAGCTCTACTCATGGGGGAGAAAATGGAAAAATCTTTGGGAAGAAGAATTTACAAAGAATTAGATAAAGGGGTTCTTAAACTGGGGTCCATGAAATTTTTTTCCTTGCTGCGTTGATAACTGTATTTCTTTATAATAGCAACATTTGTATAGTGCTAACCATGTACCAGACAGAGCATTAAGAATTTTACAATTATTGTCTCATTTGATATATAATTGAAATGAAATAATCGACCTTATCTCATTTCTATGTATTTTATGAATTTAAAAACATCATTCTGAGAATGGGAATATAGGCTTTACCAGACTGCCAGAAGGGTCCATGATAAACATCCAAAATTAAGAATCCCTAGGTTAGAAGAACAGGGGGTCTTTTGCCATATTTCTTTGAACTGTCTCCTTTCTCCTACTACTACATCTGAAGATTACCTAGGTTTATAGAAGAAATGAAAAACAAGCAATGAAAACACTAAACAGGTTTGTTTGTGGTTCCCTAGTACACTGGCCAAACTTGGAAAATTCTACAAAAAAACTTCCCAAATTGGGAAATATATTTTTTATTTTTTAAGTATTCCTCAATGGAGCCATACACCTACATAACTTGACAGTTATCCATAGTATAAAACAAATCATTGTGTCCAGTCTGGGCAATGGATTTTTGGGAACGGACCCTGGGGAGATGGAGGAGACAGAAGTGGTGTCAGGTATGACACCATCATCACTTCCCTCAATCCATCCCCCATTTATTATTCTGATTTTATATTTTGTGGGCACTTTTATTTTTTTCACCCACTTCCCCCTAGGTGAAGATCTTGTTTGGGATTTTATTTTTCTTTTTATATAGGACAACTAAATTTTAGTTTAACTAAATTTATATGTCTTAACTAAATTTTATGGAGGATTTAACTAACTCTAAGACTTAACTAGATTTTCATTATGGCTCAAAACTGTATTCTCTTTTGGTTTCTTTGTTTGGGAGAGCCAGAGGCCTGGCCCTCTCATGGTACAGGAGCCAATGAGGGGCTACTGCCACTAAATTCCTTCCTCTCTTTCAACATTTCTGCTAACACCTTCCCTTCCCTGACTGCCTGGCCTAGATGGGATTCTTCCTGCAAAGCTGTTAGTCCATTCCCATCTCTTCTATGAACATGTTCTGTAATAAAAAATGTGGGTTCATGGGGCAGCTAGGTGGTGCAGTGGATAGAGCATCAGCCCTGGAGTCAGGAGGACCTGAGTTCAAATCCAGCCTCAGACACTTAACACTTACTAGCTATGTGACCCTGGGCAAGTCACTTAACCCCAATTGCCTCACCAAAAAACCAAAAACCAAAACAACCCCCCAAATCGTGGCTTCAAATCCTATTTCTGATGCTTACTTCCTGTGAGGCCTTGGGCAAGTCACTTTCCTTCTCTGGGTCTCAGTTTCTTCATTTGTAAAACGAGGGGGTTCAATTAAATGGAATCTGTGGTTTCTACCAGTTTTATTAGATCTCTGACCCTATAAGCCGGTGATCCTTCCTTTTATTACAGTTGTTCTTATACATGTCTCACTCTCCACTAAAAAGTAAACTCCTCAGTTTCTATATAGTTTTATATGTTTTTATCTCTAGTACCCAATTCAGCCCCTTGGACACATCATGTGAAAATAAATGCTTATTGAATTGAATTGTCGAACCAGAATGCCATTATGAAGACAAAGAGACAGACTGATTTGAGAACTGAGCTTCACAAATGAGACAGTTCAATCAGGCAAGCCTATAAGAAAGAACCCCAAGCTATGAGCTCAAATACCAGTAAAACCAGATTTATTAGCAATGGGACATTATCACTGGGCATTTTCACTGTCTGTCTTTCATGACTGGAATTCTTTCCCTCCTCATCTCTGTCTCCTGTCATCCTGGCTTCCTTCAGATCTCATCTAATAACCCACCTTCTTCCAGAGCCCTTTCCTGATCCCCCTTAATTCTAATCCCTTCCCCATGTTTGATTATCTCCAATCTATGCTCCATATATCTTGTCTATCCATATTATTTACATGTCATTTCCCCAGTTATTTTGTGAGGTCCTTGAGCTCACAGACCATTTTTTGCCTTTCTTCATATTTCCCATGTTTATTAGCACATGCTAGGTGCTTAATAAATTGGTTGGTTGTTGTCCTTCATTCTCAAAGAGGACCAAAGCGACAACACTCTATTTCCTTTGTTTAGCACATCCTAGGCACTTAATAAATACATGCTCACTGACTGAACTAAAGCCAGTCAAAAAGACCTTCATGCTTCTAGAAAATAATCAGTGCAAACTAAATAGGAAACTACTGGATAGTGTTTGAAAAATAATTCTGGACTGATTTTCTCTCTCCCTCCCTTCCTCTCTCTGTGGGGAAGGTAGAAGCTCATGTAAAGAAATGCAGTCACTGAACTCTGCGAGACAGCTGGTGCCAAGCTTGAGATGTCTGGCAGAGCTGCAGCAATAAGTGAAAGTGAGTTTTACCTGGGAGAGTATTTGATGTGGACAGCTTCGGCATCTGAAATGTCCCTGAAACTCTTAGGGGAAGCAGACGGAATGCGGCATGGCTCCCGAAGGCCCTATAAAATGTTTCTCTTGGAGCAATGCAGTGTGCACTGAACTCATCATCTTCCTCCCAAAACCTGCTCCCTCTTCCTAACTTCCCTATTTTGGTTGAAAGCACCAGCATATTTGCTTAGGTCTGAAAACTTGGGAGTTTTTCTTTTTCTTTTACTCTTATCTCTTATATTTGTGCTTTTCTCTCTCCCCCACCACCACCCCACCCCACTATCCTCCCTATCTTCCCGCCTGAAGCCTGCATTACCTTTCACATGGATTATAAGAACATTTAAAACAAATTCATTACTTATTAAAAATTTAGGGGGAGCTAGGTGGCGCAGTGGATAAAGCACCGGCCCTGGATTCAGGAGTACCGGAGTTCAAATGCGACCTCAGACACTTGACACTTACTAGCTGTGTGACCTTGGGCAAGTCACTTAACCCCCATTGCCCTGCTCCCCCAATTAAGTTTCAAATTCAGTCCTTGCCTCCATCCATTGAGAAGGCAAGCCATATGATGTCAATCATATATGTGGTCATGCAAAACTATTTCTATATTAGCCATATAAGAGCATCTTAATTCATCCCTTATATGACTGTCAGTATGATCTTGCTAAAGTATAGGTCAATCAACCTTACTGTGTGTGTTTGTGGGGGTGGGGATTGTGATGATTGCTGGGAATATAAAGTAAAAGCAGTTCCTACCCTCAAGGAGAGATAATATGCACCTATGTAACAAGGGGCTGGCATAAGATTGGCATACACCACGGATGCAATGGTACCTAGAGAGAATTGCAGGCTGGGGAGCCTGCTTCCAGGACAATTGGAGAGACCCTGGGCCATGCCTGGATATCCTATGATACCTAGGTCTGGCCTGCTCTTCACACGATGGACAGCAGCATTTTTCATTACTTGTAGGACCAGAACAAGGAACCTTCAAAGGACTTTAGTTGGCCTTGACCTTTTCTTCTCTCTTGGTTTGACCTTGTCTCTTTGACTGATGTCTTCCTCCTATATGGCCTCTGTTGAGAGACAATGCCACCTTAAGGGCAGAGGGTCCAGACCTTCTTCCTGTCCAAGGCTGACATGTGACCTTGTGAAAAAAGCCTTCATCTCTTTTTCTAACCATTTGCTCTCTCAGTTTAGATGAAGGAGAACAATATGAAAAGTATAACGTTGGAAGTTTCAAACGACTAGGAGGGTGAAACATTTGAGAGTCCAGGAACTGGGGACTCTGGGAGTGCAGTCCATGTTGGGTTATATAGCCAGCCTATATTATAATAAGATATAGATTCCCTGAGGAGCCAGGAACAACCTTTGGGACTAAGCCCAGTGTGTGATGTCACATTGGGATATGAACTTGTTGGGACAAAGGCTATGTAGAAATTGGGCTAGGTCTGAGCCTATTCTCCTTAGAAGCTGGGGCAGGGACAATGTTCCCTCAAGGTATTGGGGCAGGGATGTTTATACCTCTTTTCTTGCCATATCTTAGAAGTAAATATCCCTTCATAAAAGCAAATTGGTATTCATCAGTGAAGAACAGCAAGGGAAATACACCCAGAATGGGGGCTTCCGATGATGGCATTGGAAAAAATATATCCCAATGCCTCAGGGGTACCCCTAAAACTCTGAGGAAGAGATGTAGGCTTTCTTTTGCAGACTGAGGCCAGAAAGTACTCACTAGACATATATAGGTATATATAAGATGTATAGGACCATAAGAGATTTAGAGGTGGAAGGGACTTCAGAGACGAAGAATTCTAAACCCCTCACTACACAGATGAGGAAAGCAAGGCTGACAGAAGTTAAATGACTTGATCAGGATCACCCAGCAAGTAAAAGTCTGAAGCAGGATTTGAACCCTCATCTTCCTGACTGTATATTTATTTCCCTTTCAAAATACAAGGTAAATACAAGGTAGACTTAGAAGAGAAGGTATCAGAAACTTGAGCAGGTACAGATAAGGTTTACTGTGGAAGAATCTCCTATGAGAGATTGGTTCAAAAGAGGAAAAGTATGGGGATAGAATCAATGATCCAGAGCTGGAAGGGGCCCTCTTAGTTTTCAGTCTAAAGAAGCCTACCGAAGAGGTTAAGTGATTGCCCTAGGGTTACACAGTGTCACAATTTGAACTCAGGTCCCCTGATCCTAAACCTAGAACTTTTCCCTCTGCATGGGAACTGTTCCCAACCTGTCATGGTATAATGGAAAGAATTCTGGGAATGTTAGCATGAGACCTGGCTTTGAATCCTGCCTCAGACATTTCCTAGCTATGCGACCATGGGGAAGTAAAAACCTCTCAAAACCTCCATTTCCTCAACTGTAAAATGGCAATAATAACACTACATACATACTACAAAACCTTAAAGCACTATAGAAGTCAGAGTTTTTATAACATTACCTGCCTTGTCTTCAGTCTAACCCCTTGCAACCTTTCTAGCCTCATTTCATTCTACTCTTCTTCATATACCTTGTATTCCAGACAAATCAAACTACTTGCAGTTCCCTGATTTTGTCTTGCCCTTTCCCGCTCCTAATGTCCCCTATAGCTGGAATGACAGCCCCCTCCTTCATTATCCCCTATGATCCTATAAATCCGTGATAATTATAAGTGATTAGATACATTCATTGTCTGGAGTGGATTTGCCAAACCTGGATTTGCTCTGAGAAATGAGATGTGAAATTTGGATGGTCTGATTTGCTGGGAGTCATTATGATATACCAGGTGGCTCAGTTGTATATATAAAGGATAGTGAGTTAGATTTTAGTCTATTTTGATTGAACTCTGCATGTATGTGTGGATACATACATACATACATACATACATATATACACACATATATGTATGTATGTGTATGTATGTATATATATATATATGTATATAGACACCCCCATAAAATAGTTTCACACAGGAATACATGCCCCCTATACATATAGGAGTCCTTGCCTTTCTAGTGGGTAGGAGTCGTGATAATTTTTTTCTTTTGGTACAATCTTTCCTCTCCAGACCTATATTTTATAACTCAATATTTCTGTGGGTTGGGAGGGAGAAAAGGTTTGAGCAGACTTTGAATTTATTCCTTGGCAGTGGTTAATTCAAAGTCCATAGGAATATTCTGAAACTGCTCTGGTCAAACAGAGATATTTTGTGAAATCACATTCCTGCTTAATCCCTGGTCTCTTTGGGAGAAAAAAAGCCCTCAGATACTTATATGAAGGTCCAAGCAACCGGAAAACCACTTAATTATATCCTTCTTGCCCCTTGAACCTGTAAATTAAGGAGACTTGTAAAGATGGACACAGTCTCTAGCTCGTCAGTCTGGAGGTGCCCCTGTTCTCTTGCAACATGGGGACACTGCTTAGATGTATCTCCTGTTCACCTTTATGTCAGAGGAGACATTCAAGGGACAAAACTGAAAGATTTACACTTGGTAAGTGGAGGATACTTCCTCTCTCGCTGTAATTATTATTGCCATGATTGAGGAGGGGGAAGGTTGAGGGGGAGGGGGAAATGCCCTGTATCCAAAAATAAAAAATGTCTCCTTTATGCTTGGTGTTTCTATGGTAACCTTGAATTCCGTCTGCCCTCGGGTTTGGGAACTTCAGTAAATTTACAATTCCGCCGAGTGTATTAATTTAGAAAAATGCATCTTCTAAATGTTTAATTGTAGAGCTATTGTTACAAACTATTGTTCCACATTATCATCTTCCATGCATCATTAAGCTCTGTGATTTAGTGAGAGGCAGAGGGAGAAAGGGTGACAGAAATAGGAGAGAAGGGGAAAAGAAAGAGAGCAGGCAAGTGAGAGAGCAAGGAACAATGAGTTCATTTCTAACACCCTATGAGTACTTGTCTGCTTTCCTTCCCCCACCGCCCCTCCACCACCCCCACCCCCACCCCCACCCCGACCCCCCTGGACTGTACCATAAGGTTTCAGACTTGGACACCTCATTTGATCTGAAGGATGCTGAGGGCTGTGGACACAGGTCTCGACCCCAGGCCTAGAAGATCAGTTATATGCATTGTTTTTAACCTAATAAAGCAGTGACCCAGATAAAGAAGGAAGGGACAGTCAACAGACTGGTCCAGAATCAGGAGCCTAAAATAGTCCCAGAACGCTGTGCTAAGGAGGCTGAATGTGAGGACGATCAGGAAGCTAGAGAGGCAAGGGGCAGGGAAGTTCATTGTCCAATTTATTGAAAGAAGCTGGATTTCATACAGCCAATCCCCATCCAGCCACAGAGTCCTGTCTATATCAACAGAAGCTGATGATTTGAGGGGGAAAGGCAGAGCCATAACAGGGTCAGGGGCTACCACATGCTTGCTGGTCTGGAGATGCAGTTGTTTTTACTGGCTCTGCCATGAGGTCTACAGAAGGTTTACACTATTCAGCCAGGTGTTGATGTTGGTCTGATGAGCTAAGAGTAAATAGCTCCTGTGGCATTCACACAAATGTCTCCGGCTTAGATCGCGGTGAAATCTGCCAGGTGTAATCATTCTATACTTTGATCTGGAAAAGCTGTATTCTTAATGAAAAGCCCCAGTGGAGTAAAAGAAGCAAAATAAGCACTGATTTTGGGGGAAATGCCATAGATTGCATATCATAACTTAGCAGCATGTGGCTCCTGTGTTTTAAAAAATGTTATCAAATAAGCGGATGTTTCTGTCTTTTTCATATTTATTGACACATGGTACATCTTTCTACCTTTTTTCCTCTTTAGAATTGGAGGGGACTTCAGAGATCACTAGTCCATCTCCCCCTATTTTAGAGCTGAGGAAACTGAGGAAGCTGGGCATGGTGGCACACTCTTTTTAATCCCTGGTAACGGGGAGGCTGAGACTTGAACTTGGGAGTTCTGAGAAGCAAGTAGGGCTAAAACCAATTGGGTGTTCACAGGAAGTCTGGCATGAATACAGTGACCCCCCCCCCCCAGAACAGGGGGACACCAGATTGCCTAAGGAGCTCAGGTTGGAAAGGATCAGGTGAGCACTTCTGTACTCATCAACAGTGGGGTATGGCCGGTGAGTTCCAGTCTGGAGGAGGAAGAGAGATGGAAAGAAGAAAGAAAAGGAGGGAGGGAGCAGAGAAAGAAGGAAGGGCTCAGTATTTAAATAGAACACTCACTATCAGGGAAAGAGGTAACAGCAACAGAGAAGAGAAGGAGACACACAGGAGAGAAAAAAAAGAAGGGAAGACATTTAAGAAGGTAACAAAGATTTGAAAATCTTACCAGTGTGTTAGTGCTTCATTTCAGAGCTCAGGGTCTCTAGGTGCATTTAAGCCTACTCTACACACCTGTGTGAAAAATAGAACTACAGAATGGGTGTTACACATGAATGAGGTACAAATGCTTCTGATGCTGCCCCTGGCATGTGAATAAGGGAGCCACCAGTGCTACCAATTCTAAAGGAATAAGAATTAACTCTCAATTTGAACTTTATTCCAGACTAGGGGCCCAAGATATTCAGATGATATTGTCTTTCAAGGACCTTTCAACCATCTTGATTTCAGGTAGATGTAGATGTTTAAGGGTAGTTCAAGGTAGGTCAATTTCACATTTTGGCCAATGTCTAAGACATGGCTAAAGAGTTCAAAGGTTGGCACATACCAAAGGTTCCTAACCTGGTAACCACAGATCCTCAAAGAATTTGTGGATAAATTTCAGGGTTCTGTGTAGTTGGATGGGAAAGAGTCACATCTTTATTTTCACTAAATTCTCTACGCAATTTGTCCTTTCCTACAATTATTGAAAAACATCGGGGTGGGGGGCAGCTAGGTGGCACATGAGTTCAAATATGGCCTCAGAAACTTGACACTTACTGGCTGTGTGACCCTGGGAAAATCACTTAACCCCCATTGCCCCCGCAAAAAAAAAAAAAAGAAAAAGAAAAAAAAAAGGAAAAGAAAAAAATCCAGAGTTCCACAGAGCTCATCAGATATCCAAAGGGTTCCACAATGCACAGAAAAGCTAAAGAACTCTGAGATACTAGGTCCTGGGCATGTAATTAGACAGCAAATAAATACTGCTCTGGCACACTGCCTAGTTGGAATTCTGCTAGGTGTGCTGACCTTATAGAGGTATTTTTGTCCATCAGTCAACATCTTGTACTGAGAAAACATTGTGTACTAAATACCTTTGGTGGAGGATAGAAAAAGGTAGAGAAAGACATGGTTTTTGTCTTTAAGGAGCCTTCAGTCTAGTTGAGGATATGTAATATATACAAAAGAAAAAGCCCCTAGAATATTTTGTTGTTGCTGTTGTGTCTGACCCTTTGTGAACGCATGTGGGATTTTCTTGGCAGAGATACTGAAGTGATTTGCCATTTCCTTCTCCAGCTCATTTTACAAATGATGGAACTAAGGTAAACAGGGTTAAGTGACTAACCCAGGGTCACACAGCTAGTAAGTACCTGAGGAAAGATTTGAATTCAGGGAGTCTTCCTGACTCTGGGCCTGACACACTATGCCACCTAGCTGCCCAAGGATATTTATAAAACTACAAATTAGTGATTACATATATACGAATCTGAATACAAAGTTCAAGCTTTGATGGCATATTTTTTGGGGGAGGGTGGGGCAATGAGGGTCAAGTGACTTGCCCAGGGTCACACAGCTAGTAAGTGTCAAGTGTCAGAGGCCAGATTTGGACTCAGGTCCTCCTGAATCCAGGGCTGGTGCTTTATCCACTCACTGTGCCACCTAGCTGCCCCTGATGGCATATTTTTTGATGACATAGTGTCTGAGAATGGTGAAGTTATTTAAGGAAAAGGCAATAGTAGAGAAGGTAGATTTTTCATGAAATAATGTATTTCACGGTAAGGAAGATGGGGATACAATGATTGCTCTGTCTCTTGTGCATTTCTTTTTTTTCCCCTTCTTCATCCTTACCCCAATTACTTGCAACTAAATGTCTTTCTCCCCCTCCTTTTCTATCTGATTTTCTACTTTGCTTAGTCTGGCTCATCTAAATTTTGGCATCCTCCCATTTTGCCTTCTTGGGGTTTTTTCTTTTCCTTTCCTTATCACTGTAATAATGAATCTCAAAGGAAGGAGGGAGAACCCAACCTTACCAACAAAAGCTGTCATCTCCACAGCTCCTTCGATCATTAAAAAAGTAGTCCCTCCTTCCCCCTTGGGGAGATTGGGAAAAGAATAGCAAGAAACAAAAGGCTACCCCTTGGCCTGAGTGGTGTATTACCAGATTTTTTTTTCTATCTATGCCAAAGAGACATTATATAGATTATTGTTCATTTGACTTTCAAGTTTTGTGAAGTGCCCTTGATACTTTGGAGACAAGGAATCACGAATACTCCAAGTAATTACAAAATTGTGCATAATAACTTTTACAGGAAGCCTTCCCTTGCACCTTTTAATTCTAATTCTTCCCCTCTCAATTATTTCCTTTTATCCTGTATATAGCTGGCTTTGTACACATTTGTCTATGTGCTTTCTCGCCCATTAGACTGTAAGCTCCTTGAGAGCAGGGACTGTCTATTGCCTACTTTTGTATTCTCAGTGTTTAGCACAGTGTATGGCACATAGTAGGTACTTCATAAAGGTTTAATGAATTGAATTGAAACTGTATTGTTTTACAAATGTATTTGAGGGCCATGATAATTGCAAAGGGGCTGTGTGGCATACTGGTCTCTGACATATATTAGCTCTGTGATCCTGGGCAAGTCATTTAACTTTTTGGTGCTCTAGGCAAATTTCTAAGTTCCAGCAGTGCTGACTTGCATTGGTAGAAGGAGTTCCTCATCTGTGTGTTGCCTATACCACTGAAATTATAGATCTGGTTCCTATTCTTATAATGATGGCTTATACTTTATAGTAGAGTATTATTACAGAAATCTTAGTACCAGCATCCATTTATACTTGGAAACTTCTGTAGTACTTTAAGAGAGCTCTTGTGATACTTGTAAAATGATAGTGCCATGTGTCCCAAGTCTGGCTCACTGTAATTTACCTCAACCCTATTCCCTCCTTCAGATTTCTTTATATAAGAGGCACCATCATTCTCTAAGTTACTCAGGCTCAACCCTTTGGCATTATTTTTAACTGTTCCCTCTCTCTTGTCCCTCTTACCCAACCACTTGTTAAGTTCTCTAAAGTCTGCCTTCAACATTTCTCTTGAATTTATCCTTTTGTTCTATCTCCCCTCTTCCCCACCCCCTTTTCTTGACCTTATGGAACTTGGATGATCACAGTCTTAAAATCTTAGAGTACTAAGGGGCCTTAGGAATAATGGCGTCCAATGTCCTATCTTATTCAGGAGTCTACTTGACATCATTCTTGAGAAGTGGTCATCTAGTATCAGTTTGAACATTTTCGGTGACAAGGAACATCCTACTCTTCCATTTTCAAACAGTTCTGATTGTTAGAAAGTTTGGTTTTATATTGAGCTAATGTCTACCTCCTCATAATTTCCACTCATCAGTCTTGGCTTCTCCCTTTGCAACTACACAGAAAATCGTGTTTCTCATTATACATTCTCTCTCTCTCTCTCTCTCTCTCTCTCTCTCTCTCTCTCTCTCTCTCTCTCTCTTTTTGGTGAGGCAATTGGGGTTAAGTGACTTGCCCAGGATCACACAGCTAGTAAGTTCAAATGTCTGAGGCCAGATTTGAACTCAGGTTCTCCTGAATCCAGGGTCGGTGCTCTATCCACTGTGCCACCTAGCTGACCCTACATTCTCTTTTCTAAGTGAAACACTGAATTATCTGCTGACTGTCCTCCTGATTCCCCTTGTCAACATTTTTCTTAAAATGGGGTACTAGAATTGAAAACAATATTCCAAATACTGTCTGATTATATCACTGAGTGCAAAAGAATATTCCATTTTCTAGTAAGATACAACGTAGTACAATTTAAGTTCATGTTTACATTTTTGGTAGCCACGTCACATGCGTGACTCATATTGAGTTTTTAGTTGATTAAAATTCTCAAATTTTTATCATGTAAATTACATATAAGCCAAATATTTCCCCAAATCTATTTGTTTGGTTTATTTTTTGAACCTCAATGAAAAGATTAATATTATTATATATTTAACAGAGATATGGGTGATGCTTTCCTGTAACTAATCATAAAACTAGCACAAAGATAAGATATGGTAGTGATAATTATCTAAGAAAGCACCTGCTATATGTCCTTCTACTAAGCTGCTATTTTTATGACCAATTAGCTAAAAGGATGCTCTTCTGATTTGTAAATGGCAAACAACCAGAAAGATAGACTATATGTTAGATGACAGAATTTGGATCAAAAAGATCTTCAAGTGTTCGAATGATGGGATATGTCTAATAATACAACTAACCTATTCAGTTGGGTGGCACAGTGGATAGTGCACTGGACCTGGAGTCAGGAAGACCTGACTTTAAAATCAACCTCAGATACTTACTAGCTGTGTGACCCTGGGCAAGTCACTTAACCTCTGATTGCTTCCCTTATCTGAAAAATGGAGATAATAACAGCAGTTATCTCCCAGGGTTGTTATGAGGTCTTACATATGTACATCTTATGACCTTTACTAGACTGTAAGCACTTTGAGGGCAAAACTCACTGTTATTTTGCACATGATAGGATCCAAATAAGTATTTTATGAATGAATGAACACCATGAGGAATACATGGAATACAGATTTCAGTTGAAAAAAAAAGTATGTATGTGCATATGTACATGTTTACAAACAAGTATATGTATATTTCTGTTCATGTACATGAGCATGTCCTGCTGAGATAGTGAAGTAACAGATAGGCTGATTAATCTAAAGAGCCATGTCAAAGATGAGACCTCGAATGATTTTTTTTTTTTACTGGCATATGGGCTCATTGGTTCCAGCAATACCCCTCCTTGAAACATGAGGAGACTAAGCAGCCAGTGTAGGTCAAGCCCTCCATTCCATCACACACATGAATGAACAGAGAGTGTTTGATCTGAGAACCCCCCCTCCCTTGAATTGGGTGACAGCATATGTATGCTCATAACTGCACTCCTTCAAGTCCCCTTGAATGAGTAGTCATTGTCTAATTCACATTTCTTAAATATGCCAGAAGGGATTAAAACCCAGGCACATAACTTTTAAAGGCTTGGTGATAACTGTCTTATCTAAGGAATTCTAACCTCCTAAATTAGGTTTCCAAGGACCTCCAAACTGACCCCATCTATCTTTCTTAACTTCTTTCTCACTCTTAACTCTATAAGAAACATACTGATCTACTTATCTTTCTGACTTTCTGTATAGATTCTCTCTTTTATGCAATAATTTCTTGTTTACACAGATACACATATACACACAAGTACAAGTCCATTCCTTGTCCTAGAAGGTCCTTCTCTTTCCTCTATACTGATTCAAATCCAACCCCTTCTTCAAAGCCCAAGTCAAGCTCAACCACTTTTTTTGGGAAGCCTTAAGCCCATGAAGGATTTTTCCTTCTCCGGACTCATACTGCTTACATATTAATTGAAGCTAACATTTATGTGGCATTCTAAAATTTGCAAAGCACTTACAAATATGGAGGCTGACTCAGTGGATAGAGTGCTGAGTCTGGAATTAGGAAGACATAAATTCAAATCCAGCCTCAGATACTTTGCTAACCATGTGACCATAGGCAACCCATTTAACCTATATTTGTCTAGGAGGCAGGTAGGTGGCTCAATGGATAGAGTACAGGGTCTGGAGTCAGTTCAAATGTAGTCTCAGTCACTCACTATCTGTGTGGCCCTAGGGAAGTCACTTAACCTCTGTTTGCCTTAATCCACTAGAGATGGAAACAGTAAACTAGTCCAGTATCTTTGCCAAGAAAACCCCATGGACAGTATGGTCCACAGGGTCACAAAAGGTTGGACGTGGTTGAGCAATTGAACAACAAATGGTCAGCCATGTTGCTAGGCAGTGAAAACACAAAGACAAAAGAGAAACAGTCCTAAACTGAATGAAGGGACCCTATTGTGTCCTTTTCATAAGGTTCTCTGAGCCATTTATACTTAGATGGTATAAATAAGTAAGTAAGATGTTACTGTCATAATGTGTCATCCTTCTTAAGGGTATTTGTAGGTAGTTTGGTGGAAAAGTGGATAAAATGGGGGATCTGAAATGAGGAAGACCTGAATTCAAATCCAGCCTCAGACATTTATCAGATCTGTGTCTCTGGGCAAGTTAACATATCTACACCAAGGAGAAAACAATTACAAGTTCTTTTCACCTACAATAACTATGTAATCATTGCACAGAACAGCATTTCTTCACAGGAAGTACAGGAATGGCTAGAGAATTCTGAGATGTGATTGGCTGAAAGTACCAGAGGCTGTGAGTGTTCTTTTTAAAAGTCAACTTGTCTAGTGTCTAGTGAATCTGACCGAGCAGTTGTCTGACATGCCACAAGAGGGTGTCCCTGGTCACAAAACCAGAGACTCAGCTCAGCTTCGGAGCAGGGCCCTGATGCTGGCAATAAGAAAGATACGTGAATAATTGCAGCTTTAAAATCTGGCAAAGGAGTCACAAATGGGCAGGGAGTGGCATTTCCCAAAAACCACTGAGGTGGCCTGAAACAGAGGGAGACTCTAGAAGACTCCCACCAAGGAGGGATTGAAATCCTGCTTCATTATTTTAGCTCCTGTCCCTGCAATCGAATCGTTTCAGGGAGTGGGATAAGTAGCTAATAACAGGACATTACACACAGCATAATGGCACGAAATCTAAAGAAGCCTCCAGATTTAATGAGGTTCAGCTTACCTCATGGGTTTGGAAGCTCCTTTTGTTCACTTATCTGACCCGGGAAAGCAAGAAAGAAAACTCCCAAGTCTCAGGAGCATGTCTGAGCCTGTTCTCCTGTTTACAAAGGGAAGCTTTCAGTAATCGGTACATCCTGAATGAATCACCTCCGCGTCTATACTGCCTGTTTCCCCTCCCCCCACCTTCCTCTGTGCCCCTCCCACTACTGGGTCACTCTACCCAAATCCATTTCACTTTCTAGGAAGGGATTAGTCAATCAATAAGTATTAGGTTGCTGCTATGTGCCAGGCCCTTCATTACTCTAAAGACAGGGGGACAAGTAAGCAAGCACATCCACCCGAGATATATGCGGGATAAATTATGAATACTCTCAGGAGGAAGGAATTAACATTGAATGGGACTGAGGGGAGGCTTCTTGAGGAAACTGGGATGTGGAGATGAAGAGGGAGAGGATTCCAGTTCTAAGGGATGGCCAGCTGGAAATACCCAGCAGGGAGATGAAGTATTGTGTGCGAGGCAAAGCAAAGAGGCCCAAGGTAGATGTATTGGATCTTAGTACCTGGCGGATAGTAAGATATAAGGAGATTGGAAAAGTAGGAAGGGACCAGGTTATAAAGGACCATAAATGGAGGATTGTCTATTTCATCTTAGAGGTAACAGGGAGCCAGTAGAGTTTATGAAAGCATCCTGGCATAGACATACATACACACAAACACATATATCTTCAAGTCAGTTAAGTCTCAGATTCACATCCTGCTTCTGCCATGCACTGTGTGCATAGGCAGGGCATTTAACCTTCCATAGAGCACTTACCTATGAGGCATGGAAAGGAATTAGGGTATTATGAATTGCTTAGCCAATGCCTAAAGCTATAATTCATGGCATAGTCTGGTGCCCTATGTATCTTCCTGGGTTCTATTCTTCATGCTTAACAAAAATAATCATGACAATACTCTGTCACTTGAACAATTCTGCTGCTTCATAAGGACAGACTGAAATGTAGGAGATTTTTTTTTAATCATGACAAGTACTTTTTAAGTTACAAAAATGTAGTCAGAAAACCTTTCTTGTATGAAGGAGAAATCCCAAAGACTGGTATATGGGAAAATATGTGTATGTGGTATGTATTTGGGACACTTAAATGCTTACTAACTATCTGTAGAAACATTTAAAGAGACAGTTTTAGAAGTTGACTAGGATGAAAGAAAGGGTGTCTACATAACCAATCTTGATTTCACTTCCTAGGGACGTCAGCAAGATTTTATCTCGGACGTGCTTTTGAGTTCCCAGGAAGAAAGACACTTTTATGGGTGGCATCTATCAGCCTGATTGTACAGATACAACTCTAGGTCACAGTCATTGTTCTCTGGTTGTTTAGTAGATAAAAGTCTGTTCATGGACACGTACTGGAAATCTCTATGATCCATGATAAGTTTTCCTACATAGGGTATAGACCATCTTGGCCCTAATACTTGTATGGGAAAAATAGGCTCATTCTTTTAAAAATATCTATGACTACTTAGTTTTTTTATTAGAATATCATTTGAAGGAGGCCAAGATCATTGGTTCAGTATGGATCACTTAGTTTTGTTTTGCCCCATGGCCACAGACATGGTTACTATTCTTTTTTTTTTTTTTTTTTTTTTTGCAGGCAATGGGGCTTAAGTGACTTTCCCAGGGTCACACAGCTAGTAAGTCTCAAGTGTCTGAGGCCGGATTTGAACTCAGGTACTCCTGAATCCAGGGCCGGTGCTTTAACCACTGTGCCATCTAGCTGCCCCTGGTTACTATTCTTTTGAAGGAACTGAGGGATGCTCTCTCGATCTCTCTCTCCCTATTGTATTTTTATTCTGAACTTAATATCAAATGTAATGGACATTTGCATATACATAGTAGAATAGAAAAGAAAATTGTACATGAAACTGCAGGGCTCTATAATATATAGCTTGCTTTTCAAAGGTAGGCTCTTAAGTCACAAGGGGAACTGGCTAAACCTATTAAAATTTGATTAAAGATTAAAGACAGACTAATCCTATGCCTTCTAATGGCAAAATAACTCAGTGCGAATGTCCTACAATATAGATTCCCTACGATATTATTATATAACCAGAGGAAGTAAGATGCCATTGTTTTGGACACAGATCTCATTAACCTCAAGTCAACTCCATCTTTTTCTCATGGAAGCCTAGATCCCCTTGTTGTTGTGGTTTGTCCTTTGTTCTAGAAGAGGACCATGACATTGGAGTGATATCATGACATGTGCTAAATTGGATTTAAATGAGGGAGGGTTGTGCAAGATTACCAATCTTGCTGTTTCCTCCAAAGCCATCAAAGTCCAGTGGCATGATATACACCAGGACAACTGGAGATAACTCTGAATGTTTTTAAGGCAATTGGAGTTAAGTGACTTGCCCAGGGTCACACAGCCTGTAAGTATCAGGTAAGATTTGAACTCAGGTCCTCCCAACTTCAGGGCCAGTGCTCTATTCACTGCACCACCTAGCTGTCCCTAGACCTCGCCACCCCCCTTAAATACTAGTTCTCACTGGTGACATTATTGGCTTTATAATGTTCATTGCCCTTGATCCTTGAACTTCTCTTTGGCAGCCACATTCTGTGTGCATAGTTTGGGCTTGCATGTAGGGCATATTTTATTCATCCAGTGTTCATGATGCTCACGGTCAGTAAACATCTCTGGCATCAATTAGTCAGAGGCATTCTACTTAATACTAAGGAAGGGGGAAGCCAGGTGGCACCATAGTTCACAGAGCATCAGGTTTGGAGTCAGGAAGACTCCTCTTTATAAGTTCAAACCTGGGCTCATACACTTAATAGCTGTGCCACCCTGAGTAAGTCATTTAACCTCTTTTGCCTCAGTTTCCTCAACTGTAAAATGACATGAAGAAGAAAACCCCAAATGGGGTCATGAAGAATTGGACACAACTGAAAATGACTAAACAACAACAATAGTCATTGCTATATGTTGATGTACATTGAGGAATTATTCTGAGGAAGTGGTCTGGAGACAGAATAGATTAATTTGTTCTTTTGTTCATTCATTCATTCATTCAACCAATCAATCAACCAACCAACCTTAGTGACAAGAAGAAGAGGAGGAAGAGGAAGAGGAAGAGGAATATGGAATAATAGTGGCATATACCTATAAAAACACAATTCAATAGATATATAAGTAATGAATTATTCCACAATAATATACACAAATGAGAAAAAATACCAACAACTTCCTTGTTAGCTAGGATCTAGAAAAGTCAGCTCTTTTCAGGGAAACAGCTTGGAGGGAATGAGAAAAGAATCTTTTTTTAATCCACAATGATTGCTCTCCACAAGCCATAGTGGGCTAAGATGTTATATAAGTTAACTGACCTGCACAGTACAAAGAATCAGAGAAAAGGGGATGTTGGTATCTCTGTGTGCTAGAAATGAGGCCATAGGCAAATCTGGCACTTAGCTCAAATCATGCTGTTCTTTTGCAAGGACAGAAAAGAACCGAAAAGGAGGTTATATTTCTGCGAAGGACCACAGCACAGAGAGCATGAGTCGAGTGGATGTGTCTGAATAATGGAAGTGCCATGCAGGGAAGCTGCCCTGAGATTCACTTGGTGTAAGCTAGCATGGACAGTGTTAAGCCATTTCAGAGCCAGAAGAATGAGAATGTCACACCTATTCATTTTTAATTTATGTCCATTTTAAATGTGAGCACCCCTCTATTGATAATTTGTTATGGCAATATTAATTAATGATTTTGCTTTACAGTGGTTAGGATGCTGTTTCTATTGAGTAAGATAGATTAGTAGGAATACAAGATTAGAAAAACAATCCGTAAACTGGTTAGCGACGGTTGGGGGTCACCTTGGGGTTTGGGAAAGGAATGCGCTAGAGCTACAAAAACCTATTAGTGTCCTGTGATGCATCTATAGCTAACTGCATAATAGACCTCAGATCCCCTGGTCTGTAGTTAATTCTAAGGGAGGATTCCACTAGATGTATTTATTTCAAAGGGTTTCTGAGTAATCTCATCCAAAGTAACTACTGTTAGATGCCAAAAGTCCAACTGAGACGATAAAAAAAAAAGCAAAATTATGTTCAATTACTATATTTATTTCCACAATTTTATCACCTTTCTGGCAGATTAGCTAAATTAGCTGTTAAAATGGGCTAAGACGGGCTAGATGTGAGGCTGGGGTAAAGTTAGGTCAGACTCAAAGTTCCACATTTAAGGACATAATTTCACCCCAGAGGAGCCTCTGAAGGCTTGGTCAGAGCAATTAGTTACTGCAAACAGCTCTTTAAACACTTTTCCTTTTAATTACAATTAACAGTCAGTTGTGTATCCTCATTGTGCCTTTCTGGTCTGGCAAGATGAAGAAAATTGTATGTTTTCTCCCCCAACTGGGGAAGAACTATGTAAGAAAATGTATGATCTCTGTTCTACAATTTGTATCCCCTATTACCAGCTATCTCTTGAATAAACTGATTATCCCATAGGCATCTCAACTCAACAGGTCCAATGCAGAACTTACTATCTTTCTACCAAATCCACCCTTCTTCTGAATTTCTCTAATACTGTTAAGGGTCTCACTTTCTTCCTAGTTACCCGGAGTGGTGATCACGAGGTCACCCTCCACTTTTTAGTCTAAGTCATCCCAACAAGTGGCCAAATGTTATTTCTTTTACCTTCTTACTTCTCGTTGGTGTCCCCTTCCCTTTGCTCACACAACCGGCACCCGCTTTTATGACTTCTCCACTTCTTGTCTAGAATTTCTAATTGGTATCCTTGCCTTAAGTCTTGCACCCTGTCCAGTTCATGCTCTAAAAGCTGTTGAAGTGATTTCCTAAAGTGTTAGGTCAAAATATGTTACTTCCTGACTCAATAAACTCCGGTGGCTCCCTACTACATCCTTCTACAGGATTTATGATCAGCTATTAGTGGCTCACCAGTTGTTTCTTACCCATGATTCTCTATCACCTGAGTCTGTACTATTCCAGCAGCTCTCTCCTATACCTGCCTCTACCTCTACGACTTAGAACCTTCAGTTCTTTCAAAACTCAGTGGAAATATGACTTTCTGAAGACCTTTCTTGGTCTGTCCAGAGGGTAGAGCTTTCCCTTTTAGGGCTGCTGTTCCATAGATATCTTACATGTATCTAATTATTTAAATGGCTTCTCCATCAGAATATAAGCTTCATGAAAGGAGGTACTGTTTTTGCCTTTCTTTATATTACCAGTGCTTGGCACAATGACTGACACATAATAAATGCTTGTTGATTGACTGAATGAGATCTGGAGAACAGCAGTACCTGAGATCAAGGAACTAAAACACAGAGGAAGAGTCGGTCACAAGAATTGAATTAGGAACAAGGTATGTACTGGCAATGATTCAATCTACCCAACTATCTTTCTGAGGTCTGCAGGCCATTTTTCTTCACAAGTAACATTCTTACTGGTGGGTACTGCTTCTTATTCTCTGTTCCTTGCTGGCATTGGGACCTGGATCCTGTGTATAGGCTGTATTAGGAGTATTGCCCTTCTGAGGTCACAGTTTTGAAAAGGGAAGTGCAAATACTAAACAAGTCTACCTTATTAGCCAGTTGAGAAACTCTAATGAAAAGAAACAAAAAATATATTTCTTTTAACCTTCTATGAAAGTATTCTTTATTACATATCTCCAGCCATTGAGGTATCTTTAAAGATTTTTAATAATGGATAATTTGGGAATTTCTACCAACCTGGAGTTATTTTAAGGCTTAAGTAAATATCTGTACTTCTAATGTTGGGTGTACATTCTGCCAACCTTCTTACAGCTAGCTTGCCTACTGTCTCAATTAGCTATGGAAACCTTCTTTGTTTCCTGGCAAGGTTCTTCCTAGCCTCACCCCTATTTAAATGCCAAAGGAGAAATGCATGAGGAAGCATCACTATAGTTTGTACCTCCTACTTAGGGAAGTTTCTAAGGCCTAATTTATTAATACTCTAGAAAAAAACCTATGAGATTTTTCTCTTAGAAAACACAGGAAGTCAAAGAATAAGTAGTACCAGTTATTTTTGTTTCAGAGGCACTACCAGAAGGACACTCCATCTGCATCTAAAGATACTGGTAGATGGGGTTAAAGTATTGATGTCTCTCCTCTAGTGTCTTTTGGGGGGGGCAGTGATGGCTAAGAGTCACACAGCTAGTAAGTGTCTAAGGTCAGATTTGAACTCAGGTCCTCCTGAATCCAGGGCCATTGCTTTATCTGCTGTGCCACCTAGCTGCCCCCCTCATACTGTCTTGAGATGAAGTTAGATGAATTGGTTAGCCCCTACATCTAGTCCCTCAGTTGCTCATAGTATATTGCTCTGATCAGGGATAAACTACCTAAGAATATAAGTATTTGGACTACTTCAGAGCACAGAAGCATATGTTGAGCATCCCAGGAGGGGGTAACCTATACTTTTTTTTGGAGGAAGTGAGGCCAGTAAGACCCAAGACCCCTCTGAGTTTGCCTAATGGCCTGACTTCATGGAATAGCATTTTTATTAGCTGCATGGTACAGCTAAGAATCAGGAATGGGAAGAAGTTTCAGAGGTGGATTTCAGCTTATTTTAAGGAAGCACTACCTAAAGATTGCAGATATGTGAAAGTGATGCAGAATGCTTAAGGAAGGGGGAAGCTACTTGGCTCTAGAATTCTTCAAGCAGAGTTTGGGTGGCCCCTTGGTTAAGGATGTTGTACAGGAGAATTCTGTTTAGGTGAAGGTTAGACTTGATGACTTCTGAGGATCCTTCTCCCCACTCTGATATTTGATCATTCTGGGAAAGTGCTCAGCTTTTACTGACATGGTCCTGGCTGAGTCTGGGAGGGCTGGACCACACATTGAGGAAAGGAAAAGAAAGGAGTTGTGATTTCAGAGAAAGTACCGTAGCAGTAGAAATAGGAGCTTTGAGTTAGTAGGAAGTAAACTTCATATGGCCTGAGTAAAAAAAAAAAATGGAGAACAGAGCCTGGAAAAATAAACTGACTTTTAAATTGACTCCTAGATCAGTATTCTTTTTGCCCCCCTTGGATCCAGGTCTAAACCAAAACCCCATTTCCCCTGCAGGACACCAATTCAGTAAAACTAGTGGCAGCAACTGGCTCTGATTACCATTGCTATGGCCGGCCCAGCACCCAGCTGGGCAGAACGAGGGGTACATGTGAGGGGGGACGCCGGAGAGGAGGTTAATGAGCCTTCTGGAGCAGCAGAGGTGCCAGTGGGCGTGATGAATGGCTTGCAAACCGCTCTGTGCAATGTGCCCTTCATCATCTAGTCGGGGTGGTTAGTGGACTGTCAGAAAAATATAATTTAGCGGTGGTGGCTTTAACTGATGTGCCGCATGCTGGGGTCAAATGACTATTACAAAGTAGTAGCAGTGCCCGGCTCCTTCATGGTGAGAGCTCCAAGCTGACAACATGAAAGAAAAAGGCATCGTGGCCCGAATTCCCTGACATCCTTCATCTCTCTGCCAGGGTGGGGTGGGGAGAGGGGAGGAGGAAGATGACTGGGAGGACTAGAGAGAGAGAGAGAGACAGCAGGGACGTTTCTCTTCACAGAGAGAAAATGCCAGTTCTGGATGAAGCTCAGCACACAAACTTGCCTACAGTTTTAGGGAGTGTCAAGCTTAGACGAGAGGAGACCTGAGGATCGAAAGAAAAGAATCAGGTCCCTAAACTTCTGTTGGTAACAGAGGATGACGGGACTGTTCCTGGGAAGGGACCAGTATTCACTCACGCTGATGAAATGAACAAAGATCAGTGGCAGAATGAAAGGAATCCATCCCTTTGCACGGACGGTGATTCAGAGGGCCCAATTCTAGACCAAAGGTTGGCAACCTTTATAGTCCCTAGTGCCAACAATGAGGCCAAGCAGTACTTTGGTGACAGGCCACTGGCATGTCTGTGCTGCAGACAGTGGAGAAGGATAGTATGAGTAAGAAAAAAAGAGGAGAAAGTAAAGGAGTGAGAAAGCAGGGGAAAGAGATGGGAACACAATGGAAACAAATAATAATTTTAAAAAGGAAAAAAAAATCAAGAGGTAGAGAAGGTGATTGTGTATCATGCCACCCAGGCTTGTTTTAGGTGGCATTCAATATCAGCTATGTCATCAATTTTCTCCTCATCCTAAACTATCATTGGATTCTCTAGAAATCAATTATAATTAAGGTAGGAGGGATCTGGCATTCAAAATATTCAAGTGTTAAGGGCAGCTAGGTGGTGCAGTGGATAGAGCACCAGTCCTGGAGTCAGGAGGACCTGAGTTCAAATCCAACTCAGACACTTAACACTTATTAGCTGTGTGACCCTGGGCAAGTCACTTAACCCCAATTGCCTCACACACACCAAAAAAACAAAAAACAAAACCAAAATATTCAACCGTGAATAATATTGAACATATAAAACCCAATATCTATCCCTTATTGAGAGATCTGTTCTTTCCACCACCATCATTTCAGTCCCCTAGCCTTGAAACACAGGTATCATTTTTGAATCCTCACTCTCTCTCACAGCCCATAGCCAATTTTCTGCCAAGGGCCATTGATTTTACCTTTGCAGCATCTACCAAACATGCCCCCCTGTCTCTCCTCTGAGACTACCACAACTCTGCTATAGGCCTTCATCAACACATGCCCAGCCTATTGTAACAGCATGGAGGGGTGGGGGGTGCTTTTGGCCTCTCTTCTCTCCCTGCTTCTCTCTCTCTCCTCTGCTCAGGGGTCCGAGCGAATTTTCCTAACATGCAGGCCTGACCATGTTACTCTTTTATTCAATAAACTCTAGTATGTCTGTATCACTTCTAGGATCGAATATAAAATCCTCTGTCTGGCATTCAGAGCCCTTTATATCCTGGTCCTCTCACTCTTCCAGTCTTTTTACCCCTTGTTCACTGCTTTTTACTCTTCAGTCCAGTAACATAGTCCTCCTTGCTGATTCATGGATGCCTTTTGGCTTTGGGGCATTTTCTCTGTGGGTCCCCCTTGAGGGGAATACTCTACCTCCTCCTGTCTCCTGGTTCCTCTGGCTTCCTTAAGTCCCAATTAAAGCTCTACCTTCTAAAGGAAACCTTTCCTACCCCCTTTTAATTCTAGCGCTTTCCCTCTGATACTTTCTATTTATCTTGTATAAATCTTATTTGTACATAGTTATTTGCATGTTGTCTTCCCCATTAGATTGTAAAACCCTTGAGGGCAGGGACTCTCCTTTGTCTCTTTTTGTATCCCCAGTGCTTAGCGCATGGTAGGCACTTAATAAATGCTAACTGACCAAGTGACTAAGTAAACTCAATGCCACTACTGTGTATCCAGTAAAATATACTATATTAATGCATGGAGGGAAAGGCAGTATGACAGAATGAATAGAGAGATGGCCTTAACATCTGGAAGACTTGGGTATGAGTCCCACCTATGATGTATACTTGCTATGTGATTTTGGGGCAACCTCACAGGTGCCCCAGACAACTATCTGAGACTCTAAGTTGCATACGAGATATCTTTCTACGTTTGTAGATATTGACAGATGGAGTTTGCTCATTGGGACTTTGTACACGAATTATATAATTCCACTGGTCCAAACTAGGAAAAACAAAACAGAACCGAGATGTTTCTATGGTACCGTGCATTCATTATCTGACACAGTGAGCATTTGATTTACCAAAGTGAACTCTAGTAAATGGCAACCAGTTC
The DNA here is from genome assembly GCF_019393635.1 of Dromiciops gliroides. Classification (NCBI taxonomy): domain Eukaryota; kingdom Metazoa; phylum Chordata; class Mammalia; order Microbiotheria; family Microbiotheriidae; genus Dromiciops; species Dromiciops gliroides. The sequence continues at coordinate 79,866,283 of NC_057865.1, read as the reverse complement.
TAAGACGGGTGCTTATACTGCTGAATCTATACTTCAGCCTTCTTTTGATTAATATTAATGAGAAACAAGTTAAAAAACATGCCTAACTTACTAGTTATTGAAAAGTTGTGTTCAGAAAAAAAAACCAAACAACATTTTCCTCTAAGAGAAATCCCATAGCACTAATTGTGTGACTTGGGGCAAGTCATTTCTTTGGAATTGAGCCTTTGGTCCTTCATCTACAAGATAAAGTTTGACAAGAGAATGTCTGAGGTCACAGGACAGGATGACATAGTGGAGGGAGAGCAGGCCTTAGAGCTAGGAGCAGAGAGATGGAAACTATGCCCCTAACACATACTGGCTTCATGAGCTCAGCCTTTCTCTGTTCTAGGCAGCTCGCTGATTTTATAAATTGCAGAGATCCAGCATGCGCTGGCAGACAAAGTTCTTCACCCCGAGTATCAATGAAATCACAGTTCCAGTCTCAATCTCTAAGTTCCCTTTCCTCGTCACTTTTGGTAGACTCTTCTTGCCATTTGGAAAATACACATTTATGTTTAGGTGGCCACCTATTCCTAATTAAACAAAACAGACACCAGTTAGGAAGACACACTAAAGGCAACCAAATGGTGACTTCAGAAAACAAGTGGCCCAGTTCAGTGGTCTGCCTTCCTGTGTTTTTCTTAGATTTGTCTGTTTTACCTTCTCCCATCCCCATTCCTGACTTCCAGGGGGACAGAATTCATCAGGACAGGGGGAGGGGGGCAATACCGAAGCCATACACTGTAACTGACTTTGATGTGCAATACATGGCTCTATTCAGAATAAGACTGAAGCAACCGGCTAATTTTTTTTTGCTTTTGTTTGTTTGCTTTGAAATTCTTTCTTAGCCAGAAAGCTCAACCAATACTGTTGCCTAAAGAACATGCAATCATAGCATGATTAAAAAATATGTTAGCCCTTCTTGGTGACTTAAATATCCCTGGAAATAAAATTAATAGAAAGAAACAATTAATAATCAGTCCAAACACTGACCTATCCCGTAAAAAACCTGCTGTTTTTTTTTCTAAAAGAAAAAAAAGAATTCTCCCTCTCAAGCTTTTCTTCTCTCTTTTATCTTGTACTATTGTATCTTCCCTTGTAGTCAGTTGCATCATTACAAAAATTACCTGGCTTCATTAATTCCCTCATTACCTCTGGCAAGTTAGAGCATTGACATTCCCTCTCCTTTCTTCACATTCACACTGTCCTTTCACCAAAGAGCTTGCAAATTGCTCCTAATGATAAGGACAGAGGGGGAAAAGGGGGCCTTTTGTGCCTTGGGAGGAAGCCTTGCTTTCCGGGAAAGGCTGTGCATGGCGGCAACACACTACTTACGGTAATTGGAAGAGAGTGGTCTGCCTGGTCCCCCATTACAGCAAGAACAATAACAATTCACACTCATCTTAGCATTCTTCCACCTGGGTGGCAGCTACCTGAGAATTCTCACCTGTGGCAAAGGGTTACATTTACTCCTGCTGGGAATGTGGCTGGGCAGCCGAATGTTAAAGAGGGCCTGCAGAGCAGCCTGGGCTGCTTGGCCCTTGGCCAGCTTCTTGCTACGTCCCGAGCCTTCAAATGTCCTCCCATCCACTCTCACTGCCATCACAAAGCTCTTGGCGTGCTGCTTCTCCACTGTCTCAGAAAGGCAGATGTATCTCAGCCCCGAGCGCAGTTCATTCAGTACCACCACTGGGTTCTTTTCCCTCTCTCCCTGGAAGGCTGACTTGGACTTGGGCTTTGAATGACCCATCAAGTCCAACCTGTGGTAGAGTAACCTCCCCTGTCGGTAAGCTGTCGAGAGCAACTCAGTGTTAACGGAACGGCAGCTGGAAAAGTTATCACTTGGAGGGGATGGTTCAAACTCTTTGAACAGAGTATCTGGAAAGTCGGCCTGGTCAGAGGTAAAGTCTGTTGATGGGCTGATGCCATTTCCCATGGCAAAGTGTGCTTGGCACGCATTGGGGAACTGGACAAAAGACTTCAGAGCTAACTCTGCTGCCCTCATCTTGGCTTTCTTTTTCGTGGGTCCTGTGCCTTCAAAGGTGAATCCATTCACCTCCACGGCTACTGCAAAGACCGGAGCATGGACTGGTCCTGTCTGAGAAACCATTCTGTACTGTAAACCTGGTTTCAGTTCATGGAGTTGAACCAGGGCATTCTTTGGTGCCACCGACCATGACAGCTTCTTCCAGATGAGTTGGAGTTTGCAGAAATGGCCACTGTTCCCTTCCTCTAAGGGTCTTTTCCTCTTGATGCTGGATGTCCCCCCTCTGGAGTGGTCACTGGATGGCAGTGGTTTCGCCTCCAAGTTGCCCACGTTGCGGTTTTCCTTCACTTCTGCACTGCTGGTACCTGGTGGTGAGAATAAATGAGTCACAACAGCAGGAAAGGGTAGGTTGCTATTGCCGATAACAATTATAGCACCATGATTCAGGCTTTGAGATCAAGGGAAACCAAAGCCTCTCACCTGGCCTCATAAGCAAGGTTAACACATTCCAGGATCTTAGAAATAGGTGAACCAGCCAGTCAGTCATCAATTAGAGAACACACCTCAGTAATGAAATACAAGAAAACCAATACAAGAAAATACAATGAAAGACAAGCATCCTATAGTGCTTTGTTGGTAATGAGAGCTGATTGCTAATATTATGATTTCTTGTTCCCAAACTGCTCCGCATTCTATGTGATCCTCACCACAAATCTGTGAAGTGGGTATTGCAGGAAACTGAGGCTCAACAAGGTTAAGGGAATGGCTGTGGTCATTCACTTAGCAAGGGACAGGGTCACTTGGGATTTGAACCCAAGCTTCTCCTGACTGCCAGCCAGTCTAGTCTTCTTCCTGTCTGATCATTCTGCTTTCCTGGTAGAAATTATTACACCCTGCCTGATGAGTGGGGGCGGAACTACCTGCCACAGATCAATTTGCAATTAGTGCCTTGATGAGCCAAGAAATTCATTCTTAAACAGTTCTGGGAGAGCTATAATTCTGACAAGAGGAGGGTGGGAAGGGGAGGAAGGCAGCTAGCCTGCCCAGCCAATGATCCTGTGTGTTAGAATCAGTCCTGGATTGCTATGCAGAGGTTGCTGAGCAGGCAGAAATAGCTGCCAATACCCCGTGAAATGACTCTTCCTGCACTTTCCCTACTTTATTCCATCCATTAAAAAGAAAGTTTAATGAAAACCTTCCCCTTGCCCTCAGGAGAATGGAGGTAGGAGGGAAATAAGCATTTATTAAGTGCCTACTATGTGCTAGGCACCATGTGAAACATTTTACAAATATCTTATTTAATCCTCCCAACAACCTTGGGAAATAGGTGCTATTACTATCCCCATCTTACAGATGGGGAAACTAAAGCAAATAGAGGTTAGGTGACTTGCCTAGGGTCATACAGCTAGCAAGTGTCTGAGGCTGAATTGAAACTCAGGTCTTCCTCACTCTAGGTTGAGGACTCTATTCACCTTGACAACTTAGCTGCCTTAAGAGTATTCAATGATACAAATCCTGTCTAATTTTGAGAGCTCTGGGATTCCTAACTGAAGTGGCTGCAGCCAATGTAACGTCACGTTACTCTGCAGCAATCACTTTATCTTTCTCAATAGCTTTTCCAGGTACTTTTTGATCCGGAAGAGCTTCCTAAGGCAGTTAAATGGCTCATCCTTGAGTTCATCTCTCTGGAGGCCAAATCTCTGTGCCAGAGTCCACCTCTGAAGCATCCACTACACTCTCTGCCCATACGCTTCTGTCCTGTTCCTCCCCTCATGCACACACATGCATTCATGACAGGCAGAGAAGAAGAATACAATCCCCACCTGGAAGTACATTTGGAATGACGGGTAACAGAAGGCAATAACTAGACTTGGGCCAAAGCCAGACATCCTTTGCTTAGCTTAAAAAACAACCCACAAAAAAACGCTAGGATCTTTCAGGGGCCATAAGTAGTCACATCACAATTTGCAGCCTTTCTGACCATCCTGTTCATTCTCCCTCTCCCGGCCCCCCCCCCCCCAGAGTCTAACTGAATTCCATGCTGGACTTCCTATATCTCTGTCAAGAAATTTCTTGCCAAAGACTCAATTTAGTTTGATCTTCCAGGACCTAGGACAGAGCTTCTTAACTGGGGCTTGGTGACGTTTTTTTTTCTATTTAAGATTTTTGACAACTATATCGCAGTATAATCGAGTTCCTTTTAAAATCTCTATATTTTATTTTATGCATTTAAAAACATTTTTTTTCTGAGAAGGAATCCCTAGGTTTTACCAGCCAGCCAAAGGGATTTGTGAGACAAGAAAAAGTTAGAAGTTTCTGACCTAGGAGATCCTCAGAGAAAGATTTACATGAAAAGATGATCCATGGCCTGAATAAAGGTCCTCCAACTTTCTAGATGGGGCAAAGATTGGACCCCTTCCCTTTATCCCTTCCTCCAAGAAAAATGATAGCTGTGCACAGTGGCAGACCTCAGGGTTAATGTTCATCTGCTCTCCTCTGCTCCATGCCAGTTCTGTCAGTAATATATGTCCATCACTACCTATGTCCACCCTAATGGTTTTAACAAATTTCATGAACACTGAGCTTCAAGTGTTGTTATTGCCTAGTCTTAGGTTCATTTTCTTTATTTTTTCTTTTTCTTTTTCTTTTTTTTGCAAGGCAATGAGGATTAAGTGACTTGCCCAGGGTCACACAGCTAGTAAGTGTCAAGTGTCTAAGGCCACATTTGAACTCAGATCCTCCTGAATTCAGGGCCAGTACTTTATCCCTTGCACCACCTAGCTGCCCCAAAGTGCATTTTTTAAAAGACAAAGACTTAATTCTACTTTCAGGTACTTATGTCCTATGGAATATTCTGGCCTCTCATTTCCTTATTTAGGGGCCATTGCCCTAAGAAGTTTGAGGCAGGCACCAATCTTAAAAATCCAGGCTTTGTTGATGGTTTTCTGGATTGAAAACATCAATCTTCCTGGAGACTAACATATGGATGTATATATATATATATATATATATATATATATATATATATATATATATATATATATATATATATATTTAAAGTTACACAGTAATACATTACAGTAAGTAACATTCTCATTACCAGCTGCTTGCATAAACATTTCCTTTTAATACCTGAGTGATGGCCCTGCTTAGGCAACTCCTTAGCAGTAGAATTAATAATATTTTCACATGATTGGTATGTGCTTGATTTATATTTTAATAGATCATATGTGTTTGTTTCTGCACTGCTTAGCAGAGTAACTGGTACACAGAGTAGGAGCTTAATAAATGCTCATTGATTAATTTCATTTAGATGCATTTTGGCACATCCATAGAGGAGAATATTAAGGGCAATAAAAAATAAAAATAAAATATTTTGCCATCTAAAATAGTGTTCTCCAAAGTGGGCACTAAGGTACTTTGGACAGGTCTCCAACACAATTATGTGACTCTCTGTTCATTAGAATTTACTGCCTTTCCCAATTCTGCCCATTCCTACTGCTGGTCTCCCCACACTCCAGTGGGCTTCAACCTCTCAGGGTATTTATAACCTAAGACCCAAGAATCTACAATGGCTTTGCAGACAAAATCCACCCTCACAACAACCCCTATGACCTCATATCTGCCATAGGTACACAGACATTGGGCTTTCCACTACCAGGCACTGGCTAGTAAGACACATTCCACGTTTACCTACTTTTAGTTTAGTATTTATGTATGTGATTATGTATGTAATTAGCACAAGATGAGCAGGTATGGATAAGCTGGGCTCTGCATCAAATACATTATCTTTCTGAGCAAACCTATCCCTCTTCTGAATTCTCTCTTTCTGTCAATGGGAGAATCATCCTTCCAGTCACCTACATCAGAACTTTGGTGTAATCTCAACTCTTCCTTCTCCCTTCACCCACATATTCAATTAATTGTCAACTTTTGTTTTTTTCTACCACCATGATAATCTCCCACATCTGTCTCCTACTCTCCACTTACAGAGCCACTTCCCTAGCTGAGACCCTCATCATCTCTTACTGGACCACTGCAGTAACAGCCTAATTCGTCTCCCTGCTTCAACTCTCATTTCTAAATTATCTTCGGTATAGACATCAGTCACTCCCCTACTCAATTGACGCCAGTGTTTCCTCATCCACGAGGGTCAAAATTAATTTTTCCTTTTTTATTTCCATTTTTTGCTTTTGATTTACAATGTATATAATTATTGGTACAGTTATATATACATAATTTATTAATATACATGTAGGGAACATATATGCTCAATTTTTTTAAGCATAGGGGTGCGTGTTCAAAAGGGTTTAGAGAATACTGGTCTAAAATGTCTTATTATCCCCATAACCTCCTTTCCATTTGGGAAAACAATAAATACTATGCATATAACACTTATTTCCTCTTCTTTCTCCTCCATTAATCAAACAAGTACTTTTTTTTTTTTTGGCGGGGCAATGAGGGTTGCGACTTGTCCAAGGTCACACAGCTAGTAAGTGTCAAGTGTCTGAATCCAGATTTGAACTCAGGTCCTCCTGAATCGAGGGCCAGTGCTCTATTCATTGTGCCACCTAGCTGCCTTCAACAAGTATTTTTTAAAGGACCTACCATGTGCCAGGAACAGTGCTAGGCACTGAAGCTACCATGACAAACCAGAAATATTCTCTTCCCTCAGGGAGCTTATGTTTCACCAGGGGAGACAACATACATGCAAGTTGATGGAGCGGTAGTGCCCAAGCAGCCAAGGGTCAGGAAAGGCTTCACATAGAAGGTAGGCTTGAGATGAGTGAAAGCCCTAGAAAATTAGATATTCTAAAAGGTGGAGATGAGGAGGGAATGCCTTAGAGAAAAGGGGCTTAGCCCATGCTAAGGTATGGGAGAAGAGAAAAAGAATGACAAAACTGTATACAGCAGATATGTCAAATACTCTGACAACGCTCCTCAGTGCAGCCTGAAATATCTTAAAATATAAATGGGAAATATCTAACAAAATAAAGAAAAATACAATAGAACATAGATAATGTTAATATGAGGTTTTCTAAAGCAGTGTGCAGCCTGCAGGGATCCTTATGTATGATTTTGTGACCCCATTTCTATTTGAGTTTGACACCAGTGGTCTCTACAACAAGAAGGCCAGTGTGGCTAGACTGTCAAGAGTGTGGATGGGGGGGTAATATTTAATAACACTGGAAGGGTGGGATGGGGCCAGGTTACAAAAAGCTTTATATGCCAATTTTACTCAATTTATTCCTACAATATTCTTAGGTACAGGTGAATTTTAGTAGTTTTAGTTGATACAGGGGGAGCTTAAGTTAAGGGAGTTCTGAGGACAGGGCTCTTCTTTTAGGAAAACCTTGCTTCTTATCTAGCACAATGCTTTGCACACAGTAGGTGCTTAACAAATATTTGCTGACTAAATAAATAACAATAAAATAATATTATGGAAAAAACTCCTCTCTGTGTTCATGTAGTAATTGCTGCCAAATATATATATATATATATATTTACCACAATTCAGTAGTTATAGCAGTTAAAACCTAGATTTTATTATGCTCAAGTCTAGGTTCAGGCCTCAGAGAAAACCTGAACCACTATGGAGATTCTGATAAGTCTTATAGACAAAATTACATCAGAGGGACAGAGGAGTAAATCATTTATATTTGGTAATCTTGTACATTCCTTAGGCCATGAAAGTTAAAGCTAGATCCACAATCTCAGACTTTCTTCAATGTCATAAAAGTTGAAAAACTTAGTCAAATAGAGTCATAACTCATACACCCCCTAAGAAAACAAACATTGTCAAACAAACTACTGGTAAACCAAGTCATGTTACAGATGGAATGACATTTACAGGATTCCCAAGGAAACAGCTCAGGGAGGAGGATTTATATGTGGACAAAGAGTCAGGGACAGTTGAAATTCTTCTTCTAGCTTCATATCGAAGAAATGCTTAAGGCTCTTAAGTAAAATTTTACATCCCATGGGAAAGCTTTTGTTCAAGTGAGGTTAATATTAAAGCAGACTTTTAGTTAACCAAAATTTATAGGGGGAATTGGGCCCTGAGTCCCAAATAATAAAAGGAAATGTTAAAAAAAAAAAATCCCGGGGCAGCTAGATGGCGCAGTGGTTAAGGCACCGGCCCTGGATTCAGGAGGACCTGAGTTCAAATCTGGCCTCCGACACTTAACACTTACTAGCTGTGTGACCCTGGGCAAGTCACTTAACCCCAACTGCCTCACCAAAAAAAAAAAAATCCCCTAAGAGTAATTATAACTTTAATTGCCAACCAAATTTTCTTATTTCTATTTTGGTAGGCCATTCACTACTAAATTAGTCAGTTTCTCAGGGTGAACCTTTCAAATCTGTTGTTGTGGAAAGTCCTAGGGGTCTATGGGTAGAGAATTATGGTAACAATAATGTGTTAGGCTCCTCCCTCCTCCCATCTTGGCTTCAGAGGTCTCTACCCTGAAGTCTTTTGGGGTTTGCTCACAGAAAACCTGTCCATGATGTACCTATGAACTCTCTGTCCCTACCATCTCTTGTCTGTGTTACTGAAACTGGGCTGCTGAAGAATAACTTACTATGCACTGTTCTTATTAACATAGGCAGTCAGGTCAATTGAGCTGCAGGACAGGAAGGCAGCAGCTACTGCTTTCAAGATGCTGAATTAGGACATCATCTTCTCTCCCACCTTGAGGTTCTCTGTAAGCAACAATAAAGCAGAAAGAAGCCTGGCTTTGGGGTTGGGGATTTCTTCTGAAGAAGAGGAGTAGGGCTAGATAAGGCCTCTATGTGGTGGAGCACTGAACTCTTGGGAATTTTTTGGAAGGCTTTTCCCTATCTGGATAGAGCTCTGGTCCTGGAGTCAGGACCAGAGTTCAAATATGGGCTCATAATGTTTTCCATCACTGCACATGTATGACCTATATCAATTGCTTTCTGCCTCAGGGAGGATGTAGGGGAGGGAGGAAGAAAGGAGGGATAGAATTTGGAACTCAAAACTTTAAACAAAAATGTTTATTATAAAACCCCCCAACAAATATAACCTCAGACACTTCCTAGCTGTGTGACCATAGGCAAGCCACTTGACCTCTGTCTGCCTCTGTTCTCTTATCTGTAAAATGGGGGTAATAACAGCACTTACCTTCCAGGGTTGTTGTGAAGATCAAATGATAACAAAATTGCAAAGTGTTTAGCACAGTGCCTGACACACAGTAGCTGTGTAATGAATGCTTATTGCCACTCTCCCTGTATGTCTGTCTTTTTATTTCCCACTGTTTTATGTGCATCCCTGGGGAACACCTTGTGTACTGGATTGTGCTGGAATCCTTAGGTGTCCAATACACTAGGAAGTTCATGTGAATTCCTCCTTATCCAGATTTCTAGCCTCTACCTTATAGCTTACTGCAATGATGTCAGATTTCTGTAGAAACTTATTGACCTAAAATCTGCAATACTTGATAGCTTGATTTTAAATGCTGGGTTTATGACACAGTCTACTACTTATCTGGTCCCTGTGTTTTGATAATTATGACTCCTTTTGACCACGATAAGTATTCCCTTTGACTGTGCATCTTTGATTAAAATTCAAGCACTTGGTAAGGACTCTCCACCAAAGGCACTTACAGCCTTCCTATGGATGGATAAAACCCTTTTGTTTCTTTGAGATCCTCCAGAGAACAATTACTGTACTTAGAGTATCACTTCAGATTGATACAAAATAATAACATCACATTTATTTGTCCTTCCCTACAAGGACTATATGAGGTCAGTAGTGTGAAAATTATTGTCACTAAGCCAAGGCCTCAGACTCCAAATTATCCTTCTACCACAATATACTTGCTTCCTCTCCTGTTCAATCAATGTCTGCTTGAAAATGTGAGAAGAATCACAATGGTTCTAAAGAATGTTGTTCTCTATGGAATGAGAGGTGGGCAGGACAATTTTGGGTTCTTTGGCTTAGCTCTTTGTATATTACTTCTTAGAGAAGTAATACTGATGATAGCTCATATTTCATAGTGCCACAAGGTTGAAATGGAAATTTCCCTATAACAATTCTCTAACTCCCATTTTAAAGATGAAGAAACTGATGTTCAGAAAATTTAAGTGCCTTGCCCAGGGTCATAAGACTAACTAATATCAAAGCCTGGGATTCAAAAGTAAGTCTCTCCTGACTTCAAGTAAATCTGTTCTTTTCACTATGTCAGTATTCCAAGCCTTTAAAGGGATGTAGGTGGCAAGTCATAAAAAAGTCTTCGGTTTTTTTTCCCCTTGTTAAACAAATGAGACATATGGTGATCCTTACAAATAATTCAACTTAGAAAGAGATTCTGAATCCCAAGCATGTTATTGATCCCCATCCTAATTCCCCCACTTGGGAGTTAAGTGAAGCATTGGGAGAATGAAATTGACCCCATAACCATCACATTGCTAGTACTCTGTGTTTATTATCCAGTTTTTGGAAAGCAACAAAAACAGGTGCAATTCAGAGTTTTGCAAAGGCACCAAAAAACCCTCTATTTGAAATTCATGGGCCTGAGTGGTGTCCTAACATTCAGAGGCATTCGTTTCAGAGATGCTGAATATTTGGGCAGATCACGAAAAGTTGTTCAGAGTGACAGCGGCAGTGCCAGGCCACCACTGTCATCATTCTTTGAAAGCCATCAACAAAACCCAAACATTTGTCTGGAAGGTATTTGGCGAGGTGCTATGCCAGGCCCTGTAACGAGCTTTTCTGTATTTCTTGGCATCTCAACCCAACACTAGTTTAACTTTCTAGATTGTGAGATAGTTCCATTCATTTTCCTTTAGCTGGTCTGCCTCTAAATAATAGGTTGGGAGAGGTAATTTTTTTTTCAAGTGAGTGAACCTAAGAGTTTTGTGAGTTGTAGAGACACTACACATTCATTCCCAATCTATCTTAGCAGGGTCAATTGCCCTTGAAATGTCAAACAATGAATTTTGAACATTTGTATAGACACAAGTGGGTATCTCTACAAATAACTAAAATCTGTGACTATAGGGCAACTGAATCTATCATTCTTTCCCCCTTGGGCCATCTTAAATGGGAGAGTAGGTCAAATCAACAATTTTGAAATTGAATTGTCAATGAATACTTCAAACTCAAAACCTTCTGTGCCTCAGGAGATGATCATAGGATCACAGATGAAGAACTAGAAGGGTCCTTTAAGATCATCTAGTCTGATATACTCATGGTAAAGATGAGGAGCTAGCCTCAGGGCTAGAGAGATTGACTTGTCCAGGGTCATTCTGCCCAAAAGTGACCGAAGTGGTATTTGAACCCATGTTTTCCTGACTTCAGCTATAATGTTTTATCTATTTTACCATGTTGTCTGATGAAGAACCATGACTGGTGAAATTTATCTTCTGATAGTTAATCTAGTTGTTGCATAACAAAGTCTGTCATTGGGCCTGTACTTGAAGCCAAAGCTTTAAGAAGCCCAAGTCATCTCCACATCACTGCGTCACTGAAGTGAGAGTTTACCAACTCAAATTGCTGAATCAAGAAACCTTTTTTTTCATTGAATCATCCATTGTTTTCCATGATAGACACCTGCTGTGGTTGTTCAGTTGTTTTTCAGTCACGTCTGATTTTTTGTAAAACCCATCTGGGATTTTCTTGGCAAAGACTACTGGAGTCCTTCTCCAGCTCATTTTGAAGATGAGGAAACCGAGGCAAAAAGGGTTAAATGATTTGCTTAGAGTCACACAGTGTCTGAGGCCAGATTTGAACTCAGGAAGATGAGTCTTCCTGACTGCAGGCCAGGTGCTCTGTGCACTATGGCACCACCTAGCTGCCTCAATAGACACCCAACTTCATGATTAAACATCCTAATTTATGGAAGTCACTCAAAGGTAGGACAGTTATCTTTTATTTACTTTGGTCTTTAGCAAGACAAGAGGTATCTGTGGTACACAAAGCATAGCAAACTGGGCTTAAAACTATCAAGACCAGGGGCAGCTAGATGGCTCAGTGGATGGAGCACCCGCCCTGGAGTCAGGAGTACCTGAGTTCAAGTCCGGCCTCAGACACTTAATACTTAACTAGCTGTGTGACCCTGGGCAAGTCACTTAACCCCAATTGCCTCACTAAAAAAAAAAAAAGAATTAAAAAATTCTATCAAGACCTGGGTTCAAGTGCCATTTATCACATATGCTGACTGTGGAATTCTGGGCATAGTGCTGAACCTAACAGGACTCCATGCAACTGAGATGATAGGGAAACTTCTACTGATGCCACTCAGTGCGTCCTATAGCAAGGAAATCAGAGGTTCAGTCCCTATCCATATTAGCAACAACATAGACACCAGTTTACAAAGCAATTGAACACAGGTGTCGGTCTGAGGAGAGAATCAAGAAGAGGTCCTAATGATTAAGAAGGTAGAAGAAATAACAAGCAGATATGTAGAATTTTAAAACTTGATAGCACCTTAGATATTATCTAGTTACTAGACTAGAGTGAACTAGCCTAGTCTACTCCCTTCACTTTACAGATGAAGAGACTGGGACCCAGGGAGCTTCAATGTCCACAGTCACATAGTTTATCAGAAGTAACAGCTGGAGCCAGAGTTCAGGGCCTCTAACTCCTAGTCCTGAGCTCTTTTTATGGAGACACCCAAACTGGCAGTGGGTGTGGAGTCAGAGAAAAGAAGATAAGAATGACTTGAAAATTACATTCAAGAATATCCAATGGGGCAGCTAGATGCGCATTGGATAGAGCACTGGCCCTGGAGTCAGGAGTTCAAATCCGGCCTCAGACACTTAACACTTACTAGCTGTGTGACCCGGGGCAAGTCACTTAACCCCAATTGCCTCACCAAAAAAAAAAAAAAAAAAAAAAAAAAAGAAGAATATCCAATATTCCTGTTAGGGGGAGAGTGATTGGTTGTTCTTAATATCTCATTTCAGTGTGGACATCCCCCACATCCCCACAGGGTAGATTGTGACTATACCTTCTCATGCTGATGTTTTCCCGAAAGTTTCACAGAAGATCTACCCAATTCAATGAAGTGCATTTTCTCTCTCTCTCTCTCCCCCTCCCTCCCTCCCTCCCTCCCTCTCTCCTTCTCTCCCTCCCTATTCTTTCCATTTTTTCTTCCTTTCCTTTCTCCTCCATCTTTCCTTTCTTTCCTTCCCTTTCTCCCTTCCTTCTTTCCCTCTCTCCATCCCTTCCCTCCCTCTCTACCTCCCTTCCTTCCTTCCTTCTCCCCCTTCTCTATCTTTTTAAACATTCATATCATTATAGATATAAAGATGGGAGGGACCTCGGAGTCTATCTAATGCAACCCCTCATTTTACTGAGGACCAGGAAGTCAAAATGACAAAATGACTTGTCCAAGGTTACACAGGTAGCAAGTATAAGAAATGGAATTTGAAATCCAGGTTCTAACTACAGAACCAGGGTTTTTTCTAATTATACTCATTCCACAGGTAACAGGGCAGCACTTAGCCTCTCTGTTATACTTCATTTTTCTTTCATGACTGAACTACCTCCTTTCCCAGTCATATATTTCCTAGCTTTTATCCTGTTTTCCATTTCTTTTACAAAGGAAACCATTTGTCATATGCCACAACCTGCTTTTACTTATTATGGATCTCTCTGCTGCCCTGTGAATCTGATCATATATCTGACCCTTTGCAGACATAAGGAACAATCAAAAGAATATGGGTGTTAAAAAGGGGTGTGTGTGTGTGTGTGTGTGTGTGTGTGTGTGTGTGTGTGTGTGTGTGTGTGTGTGTGTATTTTAGGGAGCAACTTGGGGTTATTGAAAGTGCTCTGGGGCAGGTAGGTGGGGCACTAGCCCTGGATTCAGGAGGACCCGAGTTAAAATCCGGCTTCAGACACTTGACACTTATTAGCTGTGTGACACTGGGCAAGTCACTTCACCCTCATTGCCCCACAAAAAAGTGCTCTATAAGGGTAATTTTTTTCCTCCTAGGATTTTGGTTATGGCATGATATGGAATGACAACTTGAGAAGATGATAGAGTCAAGTGAGGATTTTTTTTTAATGTGGTACACTTGGATAGAACACCAGACCTGGAGTTAAGAATTCCTGAGTTTGAATCTGCTTTCAGATACTCACTAGCCAAGACCCTAGACAAATAACTTAATCTGTATTTTCCTCAGTTTTCCCCTCTGTTAAATGGGGACAATAAGAGCACCTACCTTCTCAGGGTTGAGTATCAAATGAGATAATATTTAGAAAGATCTTAGTACAGTGCCTGGCATATAGAACATGCTTAATAAATGTCAGCTACTATTAAAATTATGATTATAAGAATTATTTTAAGCAATGGGAAAGAGCTGGATACATTTTCTGGAAGGAATAAGAGTGTGAAGATTAGAAGTAACAAAGGTATCTGATGTAAATACGAAAAGTACACACAAAGGCTTTTGCAAATGATTTTTCTGTTCTAGAACACAGTCAAAAAGTTGCCTGCAAATTATGGTGTATACAAGATCCCACTGCTGATTGTTGGTTATTTAAAAAAATCAACGGAGCAAATTTCAACCTAAAAGGCTTCCCTCCAACAAGATATTCATACATGTGTCAATATCACAGAAGAGTCTTTGATAGATATAGCCACAGATATAACTTTGTTCAGTGAGGCATAAAATAAGGATGGCTGTGCCCCTCATATCTGTGGAGGACTAAATGAGAGAGGAAAATGGAGTTAAAATAAGCAGGAGATTTAGTTTTTATTTGGAAGTAAGGGGTTTCCATGTGTCTTTCGTAAAAACAAATATAAGACAATGAATCTCTACCTGTCAGTGTTATAAAACTCTATAATAGAATATGGAGGGAGGCTATGCTGGAGCCTCCCTCCTTGGACCTCAGCCAAAAGAGAAACATGGCAATCTCCGTAGGATGACTTAGATATTCATGTGCCTCTGTACAGGCAAGGGGGTGGAGTAGATGATCACTCAAGGTCGCTTTCAGTCCTTTGATTCAAAGACTGAAATAAAATTTGCCTAGGAGCTAGGGAACAGCCTTGGTTGGGGCCTCTAATCTCCTATTGATTTGTAACCAAGAACGATGGAAAGTTAGAGTGTGACAGTAAATATTGTTCAAGGCAGCTAGCTGTTCGGGAGACCTAGGTTTGCATCTCAGCTTAAACACTTGGTATCTATTTACACCCCTCTACCTCTATAATCTTCAGTTTCTTTGTGCTCTCATCTGTTTACCTCTATGAGCCTCAGTTTCTCTAGATTCAAAAATAGGGACAGCAAAACTACTACCTACTTCACAGGGCTAAGGGGAAAACACTTTATCAACCATAAAGTGCTCCTCCCCCATAAATATACATTTACATACACACACATATATGATAAATAGGAAATAATTATTAGAAAGAATGCATTGGAATTAAGGCTTTTTGTAGAAGGTAGGATTTTAGTTGGGACTGAAAAGAAGCCAGGGAGGTCTGTAGCTGAAATGGAGAAGAAGCATCCAGGCGTGGCTGACAACCAGAAAGAATGAAGTCATCTGCTCTACAATTTCCCATTGATTGCTCTTAGTCCTGTTTTATTTAGAAAAAGGAAGGGTAGCTAGGTGGCACAGTGGAAAGAGCACTCAGGAGGACCTGAGTTCAAATCTGGCCTCAGACACTTGACACTTACTAGCTGTGTGATCTTGGGCAAGTCACTAAAGAAAAAGAAAAAGAAAGAAAGAAAGAAAAAAAAAAGAAAAAAAAAGGACAATCAAATTTAATCCCTCTACCACATGGTATAGCCTGATAAAAACTTGAAGACGGCTTTCACGTCCCACTTGAGTGTATCTGTATTTCTAGTGCCAACACAGAACCTGACACATAGTAGGTACTTCACAAGTGCTTGTTGATTAATGTCTTCTCTTCTCTAAGATAGACTTTATTCCCTTCAAGCAGTCCTCCCATGGCATTGTCTAAGGTTCTCATTCCTCGTGCTGGTATGCCATCTTTTGATATTCTCCAATTTATTAAGTTTTGTTTTGTTGTTTAGTTTATTAGTTGTATCTGATTCTTCATTACCTCATTTAGGGTTTTCTTGGCAAAGATGCTGGAGTGGTTTGTCATTTCCTTCCCCAACTCATTTTACAGAGGAGGAAACTGAAGCAAACAGGGATCAATGACTTAACCAGGGTCACACAGCTGGTAACTGTATGAGGCCAGATTTGAACTCAGGGCCTCCTGACCCCAGGGCTAGTTCTCTATCCATTGCACTATCTAGCTTTCAATGTCCTTTGCCAAATGGTAAGGTTTATGATAGATATAAGAGCTATTACTACCTAAATAAATTTCATGCAATAATAAAATGGACTATAGTTTTAACCCACATTACTTATGAACTCAGTGTCCCCCTGAAATGCTACTCTATAATCTTACTGTTATTTATTGAATGGACAACTTCACCATTTGACTCTTCTTTTAAAACACCAAATCAATATTTCATGAGTTGTGGCTGCTTTCAACAAGGCACCTTTTAACAAACATAAATGGAAAGAATGCCAATCTCTCTTAGACTGCAAAAGATTTTATTAATTTCACTTTGGAGGCAGCATGGTCTGTACAAAGAATGGCCGTTTTGAAATCCACATCCTGATGCTGCAATTTACTATCTATATGACCTTGGGCAAAAGACTTTATCTCTCTGGATGGGCGCTGTAGGACAAGGTCCACATTGGTGGACCTGGAAAAGGTATGAGGAATTTAGGATTAACTTTGCTCGCAGGTAGATTGATTTGGGACGCAATACTGGGCCTTTTAGACAAGAGCAATATAAAAGTAGTTTTAAAGAAGACTTTGGTAGGGAGTTAAGGGAACCCTCTTGCTGACTTTTTTTTTTCTGACCTTCTTGCCCTTGGACTTTATTTTTCTTTTCTGGATTGTTTTCAAATCACCCTGAGAACTGTTTCTCTCTGAAGGTATTGGAAAATTGGAATATCATTCAAAAATTTTTTTGGAATATCATTTTAATCAAAGTATTATTTGTTTGAACCCTTGGGCTCAGAGTAATAAATACATTGTAATAGATATATAATAATGGCCTGGGAAAGTTGGCCTCAGGTTTCTCGTCTAAAATGATAGGGTTGGATTAGATACCTACGGTCCTTCCTTGATCTAAATCTATGACATGATACTGCTATGTGGTACATTACTTACACGCTAGTTACTAGGTCAATATGATGCATGGAACTTCAAAGTAAAACATCTCTGAAAGAGATGCCAACTTCTTCCTTTGAGAATCAGTGCTCTTGGGGGCAGCTAGGTGGCATGGTAGATAAAGCACCGGCCCTGGATTCAGGAGGACCTGAGTTCAAATCCGGCCTGAGACATTTGAGATTTACTAGCTGTGTGACCCTGGGCAAGTCACTTAACCCTCATTGCCCTGAAAAAAAAAACCCAACCCAACCAACCAACCAAACAAACAAACAACAAAAAAACATAAAAAAAAATCAGTGCTCTTCCCCAAGCCCCTGTAGATTTGTTTAAGCATACTTTTGAGAGAAATTATTCTTAAATAATAAATTATTGGGGAGATCTCTGACCTTGCACAAATGTTTATTCCACCTAGACGATCTTATCTAGGTGGAATTGTTGCCCCACTCAAATAGAAGAAAAACAACCTTCATAAAGAGATTCTAGTCTCCTGAAACCTGGCCCATTGTGATTTAGTCAGCTAGGTCTGAGTAGAGGTAGGCCTCCTTTTGATTGCTTTAGGCAGGGGTAGTCTGGATAAAAGACTGAGCAATCATATCCCCCAGCCCCTCATTAGAATAGGTCCACCTCTCATTACGATATTCATTTTTTTAATAACTGTTAACAAATCAGAGTTGAATGCCATCCTCTGGAAGACTCACTCTTCTGAGGACATATAAGCATTGAGTGGATTCCATGAGGTGTCTTTGCCATTTTATTTTTTTGCGGGGCAATGAGGGTTAAGTGACTTGCCCAGCATCACACAGCTAGTAAGTGTCAAGTGTCTGAGGCTGGATTTGAACTCATGTCCTCCTGAATCCAGGACTGGTGCTTTATCCACTGTGCCACCTAGCTGCCCCTGTCTTTGTCATTTGAGAGTGTCATTGACCCCTTTTATTATTTATCCACTAGCATAATTAAGAAAATGATTAATTACCCAGAAACTATGTCTGTCAAACTTTTTATACGTCACATTTCTTGTCACAATTTGGTCACTGTCACCAATTAATTAGCATACTGGGTTATGGCCTGGGCCCAAGTTCTTAACCTTTTGTGTCTGGTGAGGCTTATTCATAATATTTTTCAATGGATAAAATAAAATACATAGGATTACAAAGGAAACCAATTATCTTCAAATAGCTTATCTATCCATCCACCTGTTCATGAGTCCATCAAACTCCAAAGACCCCAGATTAAGAACCTTGGTGGAATGGCCCATTTAGTAGGACCAAATCATTTTTCCCTGTATCACAAAATATGCTGCGAGTGGCAACAACAGTAATATGTCTGGGACTTGGCCTTCTGTACTTTATGATATGAGGGGAGGAGGGGAGGCAGAGGGCATATACTTGAAGCAGGCTATGCTTACAGTGAATTTCAAAAGGGGCTACAATTAGAGCAAACAAGATGGAGAGCTCTGTTCACTTCTTGGTACTGCTTCTGATTTTGTGCAGCTGCCTCATTATGCCTTTTCCTGGGCTTTCCTTCATTTGCCAGTGTGACTTTTTACAGACCTTCAGGCTAATTTCCCCAGAACTTCATAGGTGGAACAGCCTGGTGAGTTGGGCATAATAAGTCCCTTTTTAGCACAGTGGGGAAGGTGAAGCAGCTGGTATGAGGAGGTAGAAATGAGCGGGGATATTTTGCTAGATGAATGCACCAATATTTCAGTTCTGTACTGAGGCTGTATTCAGCCAGGATAGTCAAATAGAAGAAGCAATGATCAGATTTGCTGGTGTATGGATATGAGAAGAGAGAATCATTTTTACTGAATGATTATACACAAGAAGGCCAAGAGTGTTAGCACAGCAAGGAAGATAGGGCAGTTTAGCTGTAGGGAAAAGATGAGGGAGAAGCTCTGAGTTAATAGCTCTGAGGATGACTTTAGGCCTGCCTAAAAATATGGGGAAAAGGCATAAGTATTTATTAAGTGCCTACTATGTCCGGGGCAATGTACTAAGTACTCTATAAATATTATCTCTGAGTCTTACAACAACTCTACCAGGAACCAACACCTATCAGGAAGGTGCTGTTATTCTCTCCATTTTATAATTGAGGAAACTGAGACAGCTATTAAGTGACTTTCTCAGGGTCACAAAGTAAATGTCCAAGGGCACATTTAAATTCAGGTCTTCCTGACTCTAGTACCAGTCAGTGTTCTATCTACTGCATACACTAGCTGCTCAGTTTGCCTTCCTGCTTCATCATAACATGGAGAAATTCCCTGCCAGCTCATGCTGGCCACAGTCCCTTCAGATATTGCCACTGGGAAGAGAGAGAAGAAGATAGGCAGGACCGGACACAGAAGCACAGGTCGGCCCCAGGGTTTGGATGTTCCTGAGAGTCTTTTCCCTTTGCTCCTGAAGTTGAGCTGTCCCTGTGATCTTTATGTTCCCCAGGGTTGTGCTGTGTTCCAGTTGTGTCCGAATTGATGAGCTGTCCATGGTCTGAGGCCAAAGAACACCTTAGGGATTGGAGGTATTGAGCAAGTGTCATGAGATCAATGGTTTCTTCTGAACCCTTTCCTCTTCATCAGAGCATAACGTCAGAGGACAGTAAGGCTGGGTAGGATGCCTGTTCACAGCAGAGTGTGTCTGTCTTGGTCCGGGAGACCAAGGCATTTCCCTTCTTTTTAGTGTGTTCTTCTAGGTCACCAATACTTTTCAGAAGCTGGTCCAGAGAGTGAGTTGTATATGTAATCATTCCAGGTTATTGCTGTTCACACCCGTACTTATGATATAGCGCCAGAATTTGGGGTACAGACAAACTATGGAGACGGGAGCCTGTGTCTAAGCAGAGGCTTCACTTGAATCTGAAACAGTCTTAACTCTGCTTCTCTTTTATGAGGAATGGGTGTGGTTGGGAGGAGCAGCATGACATTCTTGTCCTTAAAAGATGGCCAGTCCAAATCACTAAAAAGGGCCCATTAAACTTCCAGGAGAGAGGTACTAGATTGGTATTTCTCAACAGTAGGTCTTTCTGCCTGGCATTTACCCGTAGAAAATTCTCCCTAATCTGTAGACACTCTCTTCTTAAAGGTTCTCAATTTGTAAAACCCGTGAATCTAAAAAAAACTAACTCCCCTTTATCCTTTTCATCTATTTTCATCCTCTTCTTCACAATAATAATTTTTGCTGCTGTTGTTGTTCAGTTGTTTCAGTCATATCCATGTCTTTGTGACCCCATTGGAGTTTTCTTGGCAAGGATACTAAAGTGGTTTGCATTTCCTTCTCCAGCTCATTTTACAGATAAGGAAACTGAGGCAGACAAGGTAAAGTGACTTGTCCAGGATCACACAGCTAGTAAGTATCTGAAGCCTGATTTGAACTCAACTGTTCCAGATTCCAGGCTGAGCACTCTATCCACTAATCCACTAGGATGCCTAATAATAATCTATTAATATTTTTGGATTGAACATATGATTTTACCAGTACAGTACCTGGTATGGAACTACCAACTACCAAGTTTTTTATTAATGTAGGTACATAACCATCTCTGAAAGTTACAGTCTTAGAGAGGTTGCCTGGAAAACTCAGAGATTAAGTGAATTGCCCAAGGACACACTACCAGTACTTGGTAGAAGTAGGACACAAACCATGTTCTTCCCAACTCTGATGCTGGCTTTCTATCTGTTTATTTTACTAACCTGGCTCTTGATATACTAATGTCAATAATATTCAGGAACACAATAATATATTTAATAATAAATTAATGATTAATATTTATATAATGTTTTACATTTATAATGCGTTTTCTACACCTGTGATGTAGGTAGTAAAACATAACTCTGGTATGCCTTTGGGTCTATGATCTCATCGATGCAAGTATTGCATCCAATAATACTAATAACAACTCTCCTATTGCTTATCATCTTGGAAGAATTTTGTTTATATCCTACTGTTAATTCACCATTGGGAGATCACCCAATGGAACAGGGGCCTTTCACATATTTTTTCCTATTGTGTGGATACAAATAGAACCTGTAGGCTGCCCATAAGTTATCCTCCCCTGCCCTGCCCATTTTTCTAGTCATATGTTTTTCTTATTACTTCCTTTACACTATGCAGTTTTCCAAAGCAATTCACCCTTCTTTCTACACTGTTAACTTGTTGCATCTATTCAAGAAAAATCTGTGTGTATAGAGTTCCTAAAGTCTTAGTGCAGTTTTAAACTTTAATAGTTTAAATCTCTCTCAATCTCTACCTTTCTCTTTTTCCATCTCCCTTTCCTTCTTTACTCCTCCTCCTTCTACTTCTAATTCTTCCCCCTCCTCTTTCTCTCTCTCTCTCTCTCTCTCTCTCTCTCTCTCTCTCTCTCTCTCTCTCTCACACACACACACACACACACACTCTCTCTCTCTCTCTTTCTCTCTCTCTCTCTGTCTCACATGCACACAAATACACATACTGGACTAAGTGCCTAGTATTATAAAAATTATAAATAAAATAAATACAATTATAATTTTTTTCAGGGAATCTCAACTTTTACATTTCCAAGTGGCCACTATGAGTAAGTACACCTATGAGCAAACATTATCCTTTCTACCAATGAAGAAACTAAAACTTAAGAGATAGTGTGATTTGAAAGTTATATGCTTAGTAAATGGAATTGGTCCTAGGTCTTCTGCCCTTGAGTCCAGTGTGCCTTAGATTAGTACCTCATCTACTGGGGCAGCTAAGTGGCCCAGTGGATAGAGCTTTGGACCTGGAACTAGGAAGACTCATTTTCCTAACAAATCTGGTCTCAGGCAATTCCTAACTGTGTGATCCTGGGCAAGTCCCTTATCCCTTTTTGCTTCAGTTTCCTCTTCTGTAAAATGAGCTGGAGAAGGAAATGGCAAATCACTTCAGCATCTTTGCCAAGAAAACCCCAAATGGGGTCATGAAGAGTCGGACATGACTGAAAAACAACTGAACAAAAACAACAACCTCATATACTTACTTCTTTGCAGCTTGTTCCTCTTGTCCTAGACCCTTCCCTCCCTGGCCATAGATTCCTACGCCCAGAACATTTAGGAAGTTGGAGTCAATGCATGGAAGGGAATCAGGATGGTGAAGGAACTGGATGCTATTATAAATGATGATTCATGTGGGCAAAAGAACATGTAAAGGGGACACAATGGCTGGTGTCAAGAATTTAAAAGGGGTTAAATGTGTTTTGCTTGTCCCAAGAGGGCAGAAATAGGACCACAGGGTAAAAGGCTCAGGGGAGGCAGGTGACCACTCGCTGGGGATGTTGTGGATTCGTGTTCAGGTAGGTTGAATGGCTTCTGAGATCCCTTCTGGCCCAGATTCTAAAAGTCTTTAATAGGTGTTGCACTAAAACCAGTGAGAGAGGAGGGGTTGGAAGTAGAAAATTCAGATTTTGTATTTCTCTGTTTTATTTGGGAAACTCTTTGAGAGGGGGATCATTCTCCCAATGTGAAAGAGACATTCCTATTTAACTCTTTCTCCCTAGTTTGCCCCCAAATTAAGGGAGCCTGAATTTCAGTGAAACAGTCTTCTTATTTATACCATCAAATTTCAATACTATGTAAAAGTTAGTGTGAGCAGGACTCTAAGTATTCTGACAAGACAAATAATACCTATTTTCTAGGTCCTTAATTCTTGTCATGACAATATCATATGCTCTTTTGATCAAATCTGAAACAAGATTGAACAAATTTGACTTTTTTTTTCTTTCCACATCAAACATCTTGGATCAGTTACATTTTTCTCCGGGAACTATTCTAACCTTTTTCTCTCTTCACTTAATAGGTTTCTATAGACCCAATTATCATGCATAATAGGAAGTTGGGAGACAAAGAAAGCCCTTCTTCACAGGGTAGTCTGGTTGGAACAGACTATGCATTGATTTTACTTATGTTTAGTTGAATTTTAGCACCATCAAATAAAGTGGGGAGTTATTTAGATCTACATTTGCTGCTGATTTTCTTTCAAAACCATACATTCCATAGTAGAATCCATCTGCCCCATCTCTGTCTCTGTCTCTGTCTGTCTGTCTGTCTGTCTGTCTGTCTGTCTGTCTCTCCCTTTCCCCTCCCTCCTCCCCCCTCCACCTTTTGTCTCTTTCCCCTTCCCCTACTTCCCTCCCCCTCTCTCCCCTCCATCTCTGTCTGTTTCTGTCTCTGTCTCTGTCTCTGTCTCTCTCAACCATTTTCCTCCCTCCTCCCTCAACTCTTCCCACCCCTCAGTTCTAAATCTGAGAGTCTGATACTGCTACTTAATATATTATCTAAGTGCCAGTTGTTAGGCCAGTATAATGCATTGCACATTAAAATAAAAAGCAAAAATTTCCCCTTGAAAAAAATTTTTTCACCCTTCTACTCTAGGAGTGCTGAAACATCTCTCTCCCCCTTTCCTTCTCTCCCCCCACCTGTCACACCCACATATACCACCCCCCCTCCTACCACATATCCTATTCTCTTCCCCACCCCCCAACATGGAAGTTTCTGAATTATCCTTTCTTCCAAATGAAAACTTGAAGTTTCAGAAGTCTAGAATCTCAGCTATTCTCCTACTCATCTTAGCTACAGTTTACAATTTTTTTGGGGGGTGGAGGGGCAGGCATATGACTTCACTGGTATGGAAGCTTTCTCTGCCTCCACAGATACTAGTAGTTCACCTATTATAATTTAGAGATTTAACTTGTATGTTGAGAGGTTAATTCTCTTATATAATGTCACACAGTCAGTTTGTGACAATGGGAAGACTTGAACCCAGGGCTCAGCCTTTCATACTATGCCACATTGCCCCTCTCCAGTCCCTTAGGGCTGGATCATTTACACATGTCAATGATCATGTGCTCAAATTTCTGATTTTCTATTGGCTTCACTTTGCTATCCAGAACCTCTTCGTGTTGGTTACTATGTACCAACACATTTTAGTGTGCCCTTTAAACTAAATGTAATTCAGAAGGTCATCTACTCACATTCACATACATGCAAATTCATACAATCTGAAATGTACATACACTGTGTTCCAAACTCTCAGTCATAGTCAAGGGAAGCCACCCTTGTGCAGATGCTGCCTGCCAACTGACTCTGCAGTGCTATAGCCTCTGCCTCCCCAGGAGCCACAGCTACAAGGGTCCAGGGAAATAAAGCTCTCACCACCCAAATCTTTGGCTCTGCCAAAGGGGTCCCTACAAGAAATTAATATGGTTTTATAAGTGGCAATGACATAGGAAGATGGATTGTCAACTGCCTTGCTGCTGGATCCTAAGGACTATGGGGTCTTTTGGTCAGTCAATAACAATTTACTGAGAACCTACTATGTGCCAGAACTGTGTTAAGAGCTTTCTGACTTATAGCTGAAACCTCCTTAGTGTCTTCTATCCCCACTATTAGGGCAGATAGGTGGCACAGTAGATCAAGCACTGGGCTTGGAATTGGAAGACTCATCTTCATGAGTTCAAATTCAGTCTCAGACATTTACCAGCTCTGTGACCCTGGGCAAGTCACTTAACCCTGTTTGCCTCAGTTTCTTCATCTCTGGAATGAGCTAGAGAAGGAAATGGCAAATCACTACAGTACCCTTGCCAGCAAAACCTAGGGTTATAAAGAGTCAGACATGACTGAGACAACAACAACAATAATCCCCACTACTAGAATGTGAGCTCCTTGAGACCAGAGAGGAGTTTGCTTTTCTACTTGTGTTACCAGCACTTAGCATCTATAACTGCTTTCCATTCATTCATTCATTTATCCATTGATGAATGGATCCATCTGCCATCCATCCATCCATCCATCCATCCAGTTTGCCCAGTTATTTCTAATAAGATAGAGACTGGACTCATATGTGAGTGCCCTAGTATAGGGAAGCCTTGGGTAAAGAAGCTCCCTCTACTTTTGTAGTTTAGCACCTTCTATATAATTTATAGTCCTAGAGAGTTGTAGAGAATACTTAAAAGTTAAATAATATCTAGGCCCACACAGCCAATGTGTTTCAAAATTGAAGTGTCAACTAACGTCTTTTGGGCTAGGAGGTCAGATCTTTATTCACTTGACTATGCTGTTTCTCTTCTATTACTGTGGATAATTAAGAGTTAATATACCAACATGCTTTGTGTGTGTGTTTATGTGTGTGTGTTTATGTGTGTGTGTGTGTGTGTGTGTGTGTAGTGTATACACGTGGGATTATTATCAATTTGGGGAACTACCAATATGGAAGCTATCTCCCTCAATGCAGATGAATAACTTATCTCTAATTTATGGCCTCTTTAGAGAACTTTATAAAGAATTGCCTGGAGCATTGAGAGGCTGTGACTTGCCCAGGATGACACAGCTAGTATGTATCAGAGGCAGCATTGGCCCTGGTCATCCTGACTTCAAAACTGGCCCCCTATTCATTATCCCATATTGATTCTCTGTCAACATACCTAAAACATTTTACTACCTTTCTCACTCCTGTGTATTTTGCCTTATTCTAATGTAGTTTCTTTCTGTAACTGAAACTTCCATTTAAGTTCTCAGAAAGGATCATTGAATCATAGACATGTTCCTAGAATATAGTCCTGTGATCTCAGAAATTGTCTAGGCCACCCCCCGCCCCCTTCATTTTATAAATGAGGAAATAGGGACCCAAAGGAAGTCCCAAGTTCTTCTGGTTAGACCAACAAAATTTCTATACTTGTCTCTTAGGTGCAGCATTGGGCAGTTCCATAAGGGGTGAAATAAAGTACTCCTTTTATATTTATGAATGGAGGTAAAAAGGAAAGAGCAAGGCTCAGTCCCCTAAAATTATTCCTGATGTGCTTAAATAATGAGAAATTATTTGCCTTGTTTTGGGGATAGGAGAAAATTCTTTTATACTGAGCTTTACTTTAGAATTTGGTCTGATTTCCAACTGTTCTTCCAGTCATGGACAATCTATGGTGAAACCAGCAACAGAATCCTAAAGTCTAGATTCCCCAGGGTGAAGCTCTAAACCCAGAGTCACATTATATCTTCCTATAAGTTTAACTCAGTTCCAAAAGTCTTTTTCTTCTCAAAGGGCTGTGCCCAACAGTCTGCTTGATGACAGGGCTCTCTTGCATTTGGAATCCATCTAAATCCACTGCTGCTAAGTTGTTTCACACCTCTTTTTATCAACTAGATCTTTTAAATGGGCTATTGGTGAAATGTAGCTTTTACGGAATCTGTGTGGGAGACATTAGATTATCTAAGAGTTACACACGTGTTTCTATTGTGAGATTCTGAAAGAGGAAAAAAAAAAGAAAGCAGGCAAATGACTCCAGACTACATTAGATAAATACTGTAAGCAGCCATCATAGAACAATCAGGAGTAATTTGAAGACAGCAGAGCATTAAAAGGAAATGTCTAAGTCAGATGCGTGTATATAGGGGGAAATGCAAAGTGAAATTATTTCCATTCTGGGTCTCTCACACACTGTTTTATCTCCTGAGTCTCATAAGTACATTATCTTGTTTGACAAAAGGTGTCGGCAAATATAATGCTAAGTTTAGAGGCGTAGAGAGGCAAAATGGTATAATGGAGAATGAGCAAGTTTCAAAATCAGGAAGACAGGAATCCCTCTTCTGACACATTACTGGGCTCTGTGACATTGAGCAAGTCCCTTAACCTCTCAGAACTCAAGACAACACCCAAAGACTACAAACTGTAGAGATTGTGCTGACCTGCAAGGGTAGAGAGAATTTCCTATACAAGTGAAAGTATAGTACCAGTCCTTACCCCTTAGTGGTTTTCAGTCATTTTTAATCGTGTCTGACTCTTCAAGACTCTATTTGGGGTTTTCTTGTCAGAGATACTGGAGTGGTTAGCCTTTTTCTTCTCTAGCTCACTTTCCAGATGAGGAAATGGAGTCAAACAGGGTTAAGTGACCTGCCCAGAGTCACACAGCTAGGAAGTATCTGAAGCCAGAAGATTTGAACTCAGGAAGATGAGTCTTCCTGACTCCAGGTCCAGCATACTATCCACTGAACCACATAGCTACTGGTTTAGGACATTAAAAAAATATTTAGGGTGGGGGGGCTGGGAAGGGAGAAATAAAGATAAGGATATGAATGTGGTTATAAGTTTATTTTTAAACAAAATATCTTGTGATGTAAATTTACTATTATGAAGATCTCCTTGCCTAATATGGGAGGTCCTTTATAATAATAGTAAATCCTATTAACTCATTGTTATCTTTCTGAAATTGGAGAAATATGGTTAAGGATTTTTAAATTCAACTTTAATAGGGCCAATATCTGTTTGTGCCTCTGTGGCTAAGGGAAAGGTGGAAGGAGAAGAGATGTTCACAGTCTTTCCAACCTTCTTTCCTTTCGGTCTTCCAGGTCCTGCCTGTTCTCCTCTGGCTGGTCATTATGCACATGAACATCACACTCAATTGTCTGCATCAGCAAGAGGGTTTCAGAACTAGAATGCATCACTAATAATGACTGCTGGTGTCTGTGGGTCACGAGGGCCCTGGAGAACTAGCCATCCGCTACGCTACGCTACATTTGAAGAGATAATATTGTTCCTGTTGAAGGTTATCCTGTTGCCAAGCAGCCCAAAGGGTGGTGTTTCTTTTTTTTTAAATCTGATCCTAGTTTCTCTCTGTGTTGGCCAGGGAGGAGATCATTCAGAATGAATGGATTCAACTCCTGATTCTCTCTGCTCATGTGGGATTGGTTGTGGGGTATCAGGGAAAGAATGTGAATAATCCAAAACATTTGACTTCAGAATATAAAGTATAAGATGTTTTGGCCATGTATTTGCTTACTAGTCTTCCTACTTGCTATTTAAACTAATCATTTGGACATTTGCTAAATCTACACTGGCTCGGTTATGGAAAATGTTTTTCCTCTGGGCATGCCAGGCAGAGGGCAGAAGATGGTTTGAGACTATATTGTCTTTTATTAATTTTTTTTTTTAGTGAGGCAATTGGGGTTAAGTGACTTGACCAGGGTCACACAGCTAGTAAGTGTTATGTGTCTGAGGCCGTATTTGAACTCAGGTACTCCTGACTCCAGAGCCAATGCTCTATCCACTGCGCCATCTAGCTGCCCCTTAATTTTTTTAGTTAAGCTTTTTTTTTTTAAAGAGTCAAAACTTATTTCATTGGTATTAGAAACTCCCAAGGAAAAAACTCCCTCCATCAATATAGCACCTCCCCAGGAACCTCTTGGCTAAGGCTGTTGGTGAGTCATACTGTAAAGAACACTCACATGCTGAGGATAGAAGGAATGTTGACACTCATTGTTCCCCCGGGAAGGTATACTATCTATTATGTTGTTTGGATATTAGCCTGTAATATGGCCTGTGTTAGAGAGCTTAAGCCTTCAGTAGAGCAGAGTTGATAGTTCTCAGGCACTCCGTTTCAACGGACAGCTCCGCTGAAGGAGAAGGGTATCATTTACTAAAGTCGGACTTTCTCCACAGCAATGGCCCCAGTGTTTGGAGTTCCCAGTAGGAGGATTATTGCTTAAGTTTCCTAAGCTTAAACAGTTTAAGAGACTGAACTACTTTGACAGAAGGAATAAATATACCATTTCTTCTTCTGCCTTAGTCAAGCTACTACATCTCTTTGGCAAAGAGGGTAAGGATGACTATTTCTACCAAGAGAAAGATGAACAAAGGCTGAGACAAAACACAATGAAGGGGATGACAGGTCTTGTGCCAACTTATAACCCAATAAGATGGTCTGAAAGCTCCAGGGTTTCCAGTGAGAGTCCCTTCCCTCATTAGAAAGCTTTCATCTTTGCTTACCTTATTCACCCCCCTTCCCTCATAATGCATCCCCTCTGCCACTTGTTTGTGAAAACCTTGTTTATCTTTCAAAACCAAGTTCATCACTTCTCTATGATACCTTCATTCGAATTTAGGCCCTCTCTGACTGCCTCTTCCTCTTTTTTAGGGAAGCACTTATGTCTACAACATACTTTAATACCAATTATATGCTACTTTGTGTTGTTTGCGGTTTTCTTCATGAGAACTCTCTCCTCAACTAGATTGTAAGTACTTGTTGGCTAAATAGATTCGAAAAGATGTTTTTTCTGCCCTCCTGGCCTCTGGAGAGTTTGACTTCGTAAAAGAGGAATTTAAAGAAAAGTTTCTAAAGGACATATAGGGGTAGAGGGAAAAGGGACTGAACAGGAAATGGCCTTGTTGGTATAGTACACTCCTGCATGAGGGTACTCTAGTTGGTACAGTTCATAAAGTCTTGAATTTGGCATCAGGAAGCCGTGAGTTTGAAGCCTGCCTTAGATACTTGTGAGAGTTGTGACCCTAAACAAGTCCCTTAGTCTTTGTTAGCTCCATTTTATTCATCTGTAAAATGAAGATAATAACAGCAACCCTCAGGGTTGCTGTGAGGACTAAATGAAATATATGTCAAACATTCTGTGAGACTTGATGTGCTTTGTAAACATTCTAACACTTTAAACATGATAGTTATTATTACAATTATTATTACCAATGTAGGTTGGTACCTTCTATGCCATGCTATTGATTGACTTAGAGTGTTGCCTAGGCAGTGGTGTCAGACTCAAATAGAAACAGATTCCTGCACACTGTGCATTGACTTAGAAAACCACAAATTAACATTACCTACATTGTATTGTATTTTTATTTATTTTGACAAACATTTCCCCATTACATTCTTATCTGATTGAGTCCATTTGGGAGTGTTACTGGGCAAGCAGCCCATGGACTATGAGTTCCACACTTCTGGAGTTAACAGAGTTTAATGACTTTACTAGGGTCACACATCCAGTCTGGGATAGAAGCAGGACTATAAACAAGGTGTCCTGAGACCATCTCAGTCTAAGTGATTAATAGGCAAAGCTACTGAAGTGTAGAGATCATGTCACTGCTGGTGGCAGAAAACATGAAGGATGCATATTTGTGGTTTGTAAACTGCCCCATTTAGACTCGAAAAAAAAAAAAAGAAGCAGGGATGTAGTTTTCACCTTTTCTTTAAAAGGAAAAAAAATCCACTCTTTTGAGGACTATCATAAGATCTCCATTTCTTTGTATGTAACAGATGGAAATACAGTAACAGCATAGATTCTAGTTAATACACAAACCATGTCAAAGCAGACTACTAATTCAGCTGTTATATTGAAGTCAGAGTCTAGTTTTGACTTTTGGTTTCTCTGGTGCCATGCCTCTGGTTCCTTTGCTCACAGTAGGTGCTTAATAAATGTTCACTGAAGGAATGAACGGTTCTACCACTGCTAGGCTAAAGCTTCCCTTTGAATTTTCATTGAAGAAAAGTTTGTTAAGCAAATGGATTTTATACACTGGATAGCAAAGAGAAAGACTAACTTCATTTAAGAAAATGTTGTCGGGGGCAGCTATTTGGCGCAGTGGATAAAGCACAGGCCCTGGATTCAGGAGTACCTGAGTTCAAATCCGGCCTCAGACACTTGACACTTACTAGCTATGTGACCCTGGGCAAGTCACTTAACCCCCATTGCCCCGCAAAAAAACAAAAAACAAAAAAAAATGTTGTCTAGCATGTTAGAAGTACCCATTTACATAAAAACAATGGATGTGTTAATTACAAATCATTCTTATCTATTTATTAGAGAAGGTACTAAAGAATCTCTACCAGGATCACCATGATTAAGCTGGTTCAAGTTTTTTCATGGTATAACCTACCTAGAACTGAAGAAGACCCCAGAGGCCTTCAATCACCTCAACCAACTTCAAAGTTTTAGAGATGAGAAAATTGAGGTCAAAGGAGAAAGCAAGATCTAGGGGATAGAATCTTGGATCCAAAACCCAGGAACACCAAGCTTCAAGTAATTTCTCTGACTTATGCTGACTGTGTGACAAGTCATTTAAACATCTCTGTACCTTAGTTTCCTCATGCGTAAAATGATAGATGAACCCAATGCTCTTTAAGGTCCCGTCCAGATAGGTGGCATAGTAGACAGAGCACTGGATATGGAATCAGGAAGATTTCAAATTACTAGCTTACTCGCCAAGTGACCTTGGGTAAGTCACTTAACCTCTGCCTGCTTGTGTAATTGAGATAATAATAGCGCCTACCTCCCAGAGTTGTTGCAAAGAAAGAATGAGGTAATCCAGCATGTCCCAAAAATCTTAGTACAGTTTTAAAGCTTCAATAGCTTAAGAATTTTGGGATGCCCTACATACGTAAAGCACTTTGTAGACTATAAAGCACTATATAAATGTTAGCTATTACTAAATCTATGATCTAATTCTTTGTGACCCCATTTGGGGTTTTCTTGGCAAAGTTGCTGGAGTGGTTGGCCATTTCCTTCTCCAGCTCATTTTACAGATGAGGAAACTGAGGCAAAAGGGTTCAGTGTCTTGCCTAAGGTCACATAGCTAGTAAGTGTCTGAGGCCAAATTTGAATTCAGTGCCTCCTGAGTCCAGACCCTGCCCTATCCCCCAGCAGCACCTAGCTGCCCTTAAAAACACCACCACCAACAAAATGACTTGCCCAAATTCCAGGGTCCTTGACTTCAGAGTTTTCCATCATACCAATGTGCATTCATTTGAAAGGGAAACAAAGCTGCATCAAAAACAAAAATACTGTGATTCAGAATTTTTAAAGAACTGAGACTGGCTCTAATTAGTCCATGCTAATGATATTGCATTCTAATTTTTAACATACACTATGCACAGCTTTTATCTAATCTTTACACACTCTTACAGTAGCAACTCAGAGTTCATCAAATGTAAATGTGTGACTGAAAATTAAAGGTGGTTAAAGTGACTGTTTCAAATAGCTATACTGCTGGTAGCAGGTAGATAGTGGATTTGAAATATACTCTTTTGCCATCACTGCTTTCTACATTAGCAATGGGCACTATGAAGACTAGAGGCATGGTGTTCTGCAGAGAGGGAATATTTGCCCAGATGAATAAGGTGAATGGGAGAGATTTATAGAATTACTTTGTATCACTAAACTCTGTGAACCTAGGCAGGGGTATTTCTAGGGTGTGGGGAAAAACAGGGGAACAGACTTGGCTCATGAAAAAAAAAGTTCAAAGGATACACTTTTAAGCTCAATCTCCACTATTAACATCATCTCCTTCACAGGCAATCAACAAAACAAGAAAGTTCTGATTTGTAGTTTTTTTATTTCATAGGTATAAATATTTGGTCACACTGAAAATTTAATAACTGACTTTTACCATTTGGTAAATGCTGGCTCAAGCACACCTCTGGCTCTGCAGCAGAGCAAATCACAGTATATTTTTCTCTACAAAGCTTCACCCTTCTAACTCCTCACTTCTGGGAACATTTTTTGTGTAGGTGAAATCTGGTTAAAAGAAATTAATGCAGCCTCAGAAGGGGAAGGGAATAAGCATTTATATAGCACCTGCCATATGCTAGATACTGTGCTAAGTACTTTACACATTTTATCTCATTTGATCCTCACAAGAACCCCATTAGGCAGGTGCTATGATGGAGGAGGCTAAAAGGGTTAACAGATAACCTATCAATAGTAGCTATCAATAGTACCTAAAAGCGTTAACAGAGAAATTAAGGTTTGTATAACCAAGAGGCTTTATCCCTATCAACCTTCACCATTAACAGAGACAGGTCACAGAGACCTTAACTGGTAATCAACAACCAGAATGTTTAAATTAGATGACAGGACACCTAGAAACCAGGCCTAAGTAAAGAGAGATCAAAAACATAGAGACACTCAGACCTTGGCAAGTTGAGGTGTGTTTTTTATGAACATGTGCAGGAAGGACCAAATGTGTCCTTAGGTTCACCTTATGACATGTAACCCCCCAAACACACCTCCAGGGAAAAAGGTACCTGCCTCAGGGGTTGGCGTAAGCCTCCAGGAACTCCAAATTAGGATAGGCCCTCCCCTGTCCCTCCCTAAGTCAGAGATTAGGATAATGAGATGATCAATTATTTTCTGATTATAAATATAACCATTTTCATCCCCCTATTTGAGAGATACCTCCATGGTGCTCTCCCTGTGGTCACTCACAATATTGCGATAAAACTTGGGAAACTGAGTCACTGAGTCTTGTAATTCTTTGGGATGCCTCACAAATGATAACTACAAATCTACTGACATATGGACCTTTCCCCAAGCAAAACAATCCCCTACCTTTCTTCCTGGACTTTATGTTAATATGTAAAAGGGTCCACCTACATTAAGTTGTTTCTATTTAGAGTTAAGTACTATCTATGCTTAACTCCAGAGCAGTTCTATAGTTTCTCTTGTCAAAAGTTCATTTACATTAAGTAGTTAAGTAGTTTCTATACATGATTCTATCCTCAGTTCCCATCTTTGGGTATTCCTAGTTTCTTGCTTTGTGATACCACAAGCTATAGTTCCTCTGCCCCATTAAAGCCCTTATTTTTTCCTATATTGTTTCCTTAATTTACAGGTTAACATGATCAATTTGATCACCTTAATTCCATCCAACATCACTATTATTACCCTTATTTTATAGTTGAGGAAACTTAGGCAAATGGAGGTTAAGTGATTTGCTCAAGATCATTCAGCCAGTAATCATAAGAGGCCAAATTTGAACTCAGTCAGGTCTTCCTGACTCCAAGCCCAATACTCTATGCACTGTGCCACTTAGCAAGAAGCAGCCTGAGAAATATGTGCAAAGGCAGGGAGGGGACATAGTATTTATTCTGATATGGTGGTAGTGCTGGTGGTACAGGTCTGGTAAGGTGATTTTAAGGTACCTCAGCTGTCATCTTATCATCTAATTCTCCTCATTTTGCAGATGGCCAAATAGTGGCCTGGAAAATCTCATCCAAGACTCGTCCAAAGTCATACAGAGAGCACATAGTAGAATCAGGATCTGAACTTATCACCTTTGATGCCAAATCCAATACTTTCTACACTATACCATATCACCTGAGCTCTCCAGTTTAATCTCTTTAATTTTACAAATAAAGAAACCGAGGCCCACAGTCACACAAGGAGTATATGGTAGAACCAAGATTCAAACTTAGGTCTGAGAGTAGACCTAGAATGGAGATTTCAGTCCTTTGGCTTCATATCTATTGTCTGTTTTATTGTAGTACTGGAATTTGAAGAAGGGAAGGAAGGAGAGAAACAAAGGAACACTATATTCTCTGGCAGCTTTGCTTATTACACGGAATCAAGTTTGTTTTCCCCTCCCTGCACATTGCCTATATAAATGTCTTTCCCACAACAAACAAGTTTTTCTTGTTGGCACTATCAACAACGTGGCCAGCATGGTCTTGGATGCTGGAAATTATTAGAAATTTTCAAAATTAGATCATGGGTCACATAGAAAACACTCATCTTCTTTAGTGGCCTTGTATCACAAGACACTTCCCTTTAATACTGTTGACCACTGCAGTGTCAGTTCTACATGTTTTCCATGTTCTTGGACTGTTTGCTAATTGCCCAGGTAGGTCACATGTGTTGGCCTTCTATTCAACAAGTGCAGATGGCAAAAAGCCCTAATCTTTCCGCATAAGCCTTTCCCATTGTCCTTTTATGGCCAGAGCAGGACAGATTAGCAGGGATACAACTGAAATCCCACTTCCTCCCCATCCCATGTTAGCAGGTCTATTCTTCACTGTTTCTGGCTGGAAAAAGAATCCATCTGTTCGGTGATATTAAAATGCAAAGAGGTGTTCATATGGTTTGGAATGTTTTATCCCCATCCTTTAAACACTCAACAATATGTTAGAAGCACGCAGGCAATATGATACATGCCAAATGATGCCAGGGGCTTCAATCATGTGGGCACACACATACCGAGGGAAGAAAAGCTATTCTATTTCCAGGCAACTCCATTTCCCCACTACCTCTGACTCTTATGGGCCCTCTAGCCTCCTATCACCATCCAAGCTCAGGAAATATGGCTTGGATCCCTTTTCTGATCCCAAATCTGGGCTGCCTAGTCAACACTGGCTTGGTAGCTCTCCAGGATCAAATGCCCAAGATCAATGTTGGGGCTCGCTTCTGCCAGTTGGACTCTTTCTTGTTTTTAACACTTTTGCTAGCTGACACTTTTCCTTTTGGAATCAATCACGTTCCCTTCTCTTTTGGGGAAAGGAGTGGGGTGGGGACATGGGGGGTGGGGCAGCCTGAGCAAAGAGGGAAAGAGCACATCCCAAGAGTTTTTATATTTGTCCTCAATTTCCAGGCTGGCCCTGGCAGTCACACCCATGTTACTCTCAATTCACCTTAAGACAAGCATTCCTAATCAGGTGATTGGGATGGACTGGTAGATTTGGAAGCTTTATTGTTTTCCAAATTGGTTTTCACTATGCCTTACCCTTCATGGTTTCCAGGATGCCCAGTGTAAATGAAAGGATAGCTTGGCAGCATCTAGAGGGGGCCTCTTCTCTGATTTTCCCAGGGGAGCAGATCCCCTCCTTCCTCCCACTTGTGATCTAGAAACTCTGTAGGAATTAAAACTAGTTTTGCCTTTCAAGAAGCCTAAGAGGGATGTGGGGGGTGGGGACAGGGACCCTGTACTGTTTCTCTCTTTAGGAAGAAGGGAAGCTGCTTACTTAAATTGTCTTCATCTTCCATATTTGTGGCACCAGAGCTTAGGTACTTGAAGGGAGCGATGAAAGTTGACAATATGCTTACTTTTTCTGGAAAGGAAAAAAAAAAAGAAAAGGGAATGCACTTTTGACACCAGTGTTTCAGAAAAGCTGAATTCATTCATATGTCCTTATTACCGATTCTTAGGACAAGAAAGGGTGAAAGGTCACTTTGGTTTCTGCTGCTTAATTCTGTCTCAGTCTTTTATCAAATTTCCAGCTGCATTTTATCAAATTCTTCACTCCATCCAATTTTCTAGTTAATGATTTCTATCTTTCTTCTTTCCCTTCTTTTGGCAACTTCCTCCTGCTTCATGTTCCTTAAAACTTTAAGTAATAGGCCCTAGGGTGATGATTTTTCATCTGCTTTCAAGATATTGCTTGGGCGCATAGTTTCCTATTCATTTAGGTTCCCTTTACAAAGAAAACACTATTTTAAAATGTCAGCCTTAGAACACCACTCCCTTTTTATCCCATATGGAGAAGTTGTTCTTCGGGATTTGAGGTAGAGGAAGAAAAAAGACATAGAAATTCCAATGAAAAATCTGGTCATGCCTCACCCCCTAAAATGTCTGCTAGACTGGAGAAGAATAAAGAGCGAGAGGCGGGAGAGGGGTATATGAATGTAAAAGCAAGTTATTGTGCCATAAGAAATAGTGAAAATAAGGAAGTCAGAGAAACATAGGAAGATTTACAGATATAAGATACACATATTCAAGAAAATGATATATACAAGGACTAGAATCTAAATGAATATATTGCTAAAAGAAAGATGAACACTGAATAATGGGAAAAAAAACAACACTGAAGGTCTCAGAGAACAGATGTTGAAAAACATCTTCCCTGTTCAGAGAAGTAGGGGATGACTAAAGCAGAATACTGTATACATCATCAGATGTGATTAAGGTATTGGGTGATTTTTTTTGTCACTAGACAGGGTTCAATCTGGGAAGAATTTGTACTAGCAATGATACAGATACAAAAAATAAGAGAGAGAGACAGAGAAAGACAGAGACAGAGAGAGACAGAGAGACAGAGAAAGAGGAGGCAACATAAAAAGGACATTTTGCTTTGTGGGCATTAAGAAGGGAAGTAGGATTATAGCATCCAAAAGGAGAAGGATGCAATCTCTCCCTTGTTCCCTATCTGCCTCTATCTTTCTAGACAGATGATAGAAAGAAAGGTAGATCAATAGATAGTAAACACTAAATAAGTGTTCTTTCTATGTGCCAGGCATTACACTAAACATTTAGGATATAAATACAAGCAAACAAGGTCATCTCTACCCTCACACAGTTTATATTCCAATGGGGGAAACCAACACATAAAAGAGTGTTAGAAAGGGGAGGACTGGGAGAGGATATCCATCTTGTAGAAGGTGGTGAAGTTCATAGAGTGAGTTGAGCTGGAGTGAAGTGATCATGGCTTGGGTCCCTCATGAGATAGATGGTGGTTCACACTAATCAGGAAATAGAGTTCCTTTCCCAAACACAATTCATACCATTCATTAGGTAGTCAATGATTTTTTTTAGTGTGGAAAAGGGCCTTAGGAGTAATATCCAGTCCAATCTCCTCAATGTAAACACAGTCATTTCGATTGAGTGAAATTATATGATATGCCAAAAGTTACTGGAAGGGTTGGGTCTAGGGTCTGACTCCTTGGCCAATGCTCTTTCCACTAGAAAGAGAGTGCCCCACTGAAGTCATAGAATGAATTAACTACTCAAGGCATGTTACACCAGGACTTCTTAAACTTTTTCCACTTGCAAACACTTTTTGTCCAATAAATTTTTATGCCACCCCAGGTATATAGGTATATAAAATAGCTATGCATAAACTTTTACCACTGCTGAATTTTTCATGACCCTCACATTCACATACATGACCCCTTATGGGGTTGTGTCCCACAGATTAAGAAGTTTTGTCTTAGACAACCTGAGACACTTCTCCCAGCATCACTGAAATGTCATGGCTTATAGGGTTTCTCTTAGAAAGACTAGGAAACCCTAGCAAATTTTACTAATAAAGGAAATTACTAATAAATTTTTACTAAAGAGAAAGGAGTCACATAAAATGAGTGAGAAGCACTATGGGAAGAAGAAGAATAAATGACTGCCAAAGACAGTCAAAAGGAATGTTGTTCATTTTCCCAGTTTTCCACCTACTAAAACTGTATTTTTTTTTAGAAATACATTTTAGGGGCAGCTAGGTGGCACAGTGGATAGAGCACCGGCCCTGGAGTCAGGAGGACCTGTGTTCAAATCCGGCCTCAGACACTTAACACTTACTAGCTGTGTGACCCTGGGCAAGTCACTTAACCCCAATTGCCTCACTAAAAAAAAAAATACATTTTAATTGTTATTTGTTTCTACATCAGCTGAATTCTACCCTACATCCCTCTGCCTCTCCTTCCAAGAAAGCCATCTCTTATTCAGGTGGCAGGGAATAAAAAAGAAAATTACAGTAAATTTTTAATGCTAGTCAACTAGCCTGATTTGTCACAGTGTAAAAGGACTTTTTGTCATCTACACCTATCCCTAAATCCCTTCCATCTCCCTACCACTTGTTTTTTCTGAAAGGATGTCCAGGATAAATATTTTAAGTAAGGCTTCCTTTAGTTCTGACATTCCTGTCCCCTTCAAAAATGTGGATCCTGTTTTTCTTATGCGCAGGTACACCTTTCTTATGCATGTGTGATAACTGACCAACCACATTTCCTTAGGAGAAAAGATCTGGACTAATGGAGTCAGTCCTTCGTGGGGGAGAGGGGAAAGAACCCTTAACTTAGCTGGTGTCACAGGAAGTGAGTGTGAATACTGTCTCTTGCTACTTACTTCCTGTGTGACCTTAAGTAAATTACCTTCTCTGAGGATCAGTCTTATTTGTAAAATGAGGCTATATTAAATGAACTTGAAATTCCCCTTCAGCTTCATAACTGTAACTCTATGAATACTGTTGTTCATTTGTTTCAGTCCTTCATGACCCCATTTGGGGTTTTCTTGGCAAAGGTACTGGAGTGGTTTGCCATTTCCTTCCTTAGCTTATTTTACAGATCAAGCAATTGAAGCAAAGAGGGATAAGTGATTTGCCCAGGATCACACAGCTGGGAAGTCCTTAAGGCCGAATTTGAACACTGGTCTTCCTGACTCTAGGCTTGATGCTTTATCCATTGTGCCAATTGGCTCCTATCAGATTATTATTTCCCATTATTTGCTACAGTCTTCAAGGGTAATGGAAATAGTTTTATATGGATGATATGCTAAGATACTCTCTCTGTCTGTAGAAAGCACCTATGTGGGCCCAACTTTTCAGTAAGGTAGAAATAAGTCAGGAGGACCTGAGTTCACATCCTTCCTCAAATCCTTACTGCCAGTGTGACCTTGGGCAGCCCACTTAACCTAACTTAGCCTCAGTTTCGTCACCTGTAAAATGGAGCTAGTAATAACTCATACCACCCAAGGTTGTTGTGAGGATCAAACAAGATAGCACATATAAAGTTCTTTGCACACTTTGCTAGTTATTATTCAAACAATTTGGGTCATTTTCTTTCTCTATTTATTCTGATATTTCTATTTATTCTCTATTTATTCTGACAGTCAGGTATGCCACAGCAGCTACAGTTGGTAGTTCTAATTTAAAAATTTTCACCTTCCTGTTGGCCAGACCTGTAGGTTTAAGTTTGCTCTGGTGAAGCCTTGGGCCTCTTCTCCCATTATCCTTTTGTTTCCTGAGAACACAGGAGCAGCAGCAAGGTTCCCATTTGGAATTCATTCACCAACTTGCTTACAGCTATTGTTTCCAGTGGAGAGAGGCCCGGCAGCAACACAATGTTCACCTCAAACTGAACAATAAATAACTGTAGTCCAAAATGACTCTTCCTTATTGGGTCTGCCTAACAATAGGAATCAGCTCAGATAAGGGTTTTCGCTCCTGTGAACCCCTCTTGCAGCTCTAGCTAATTTACAACCAGAGAATGAAATCTCTTGCTTGAGTTATAATTTCATTAAGGGATTCCAACAATGTTATGAACAGCGAGTGTGAAGTTCAAATGATTTAGTCAGGAGAATCTAGAAATGAAATTACATTTATAATATAGACTGGTGACAGCCATACCAAAAATATACTTATGCATCTTAGTTCAGGGCTGGCCCTAGGCAAACCCCAACACAAATTTGAACAAGGTGAAGTCTGCCTATCTCTCTAACAACCACCTCCCCCCCCCCCTGCCCCCTTCCTAGAACTGTAATTGGAGGCAACTAAGTGGTTCAGTGCTGGGTCTGGAGTCAGGAAGACCTGAGTTCAAATCTGGTCTCACACAATTACTAGTTGCATGACCCAGGGCAAGTCACTTAACCTCTGTTGGCCACTGGAGAATGAAATGGCAAACTACTGCAGTATCTTTGCCAAGAAAACCCCATGGACAACATTGATGCTTTATGGTCCACAGGGTCAGAGTGGGACACTACTGAACAATAAGACAAGAGGCGTAACTACTCTGGGATAGTGGGAGATACCTAGACTTTAGCTGTAAATTACCACAAGTCCCATTTAGTTACTTTTAAAGCAACACAATAGCAGTGTGTGTGTGTGTGTGTGTGTTTGTGATTTATTTTTAATTTTTTAATTTTAGTATTTTTAAATTTTTAAATTTTTGTGGGGTAATGAGGGTTAAGTGATTTGCCCAAGGTCACACAGCTAGTAAATGTCAAGTGTCTAAGGCTAGTTTTGAAATCAGGTGCTCCTGAATCCAAGGCCAGTGCTTTATCCACTGCGCCACCTAGCTGTCCCTATGTATAATTTATTTGGGTGGCAAAGCTCTAACTAGGGTGAGGTAGCTGGGGCGTTAACCTAGGTGCTGAATTTTGAAGGTGTTGAATCCTTCAGCAGCAGAAACAACAGATATTAGTATTTCCATAGCAAGAGTAAATTGTTTAAATAAATAGCTACTCTGTGTGTATGTGTGTGTGTTTGTGTATGGGGGGGAGGGAGGAAAGGAAAGGGGAAGAGAGGGAGAGAGAGAGAGGGTTGTCTTCTTACTCACCCCATCGTAGCTTTCCTTCATCCCTAGTAACATCATAATTCTGTCCTGGGGTCTCTGTCTCCCCAACAGAGGGTAATATCCCACTGTTGTTCTGTCATCGTTAGTCACATCTGTCTCTCCATGACCCTGATGAGAGTTTTCTTGGCCAAGATACTAGAGTAGGTTGGCATTTCCTTCTCTAGTTTATTTTACAGATGAGGAAACTGAGGCAAACAGGGTTAAGTGACTTGCTCAGGGTCTCACATCTAGGAATTGTCTGAGGCGAAATTTGAGCTGAGGAAGATGAGTCTTCCTGATTCCAGGTCCAGTGAATACTGGGCCACTAGATGCCCCCTCAAATGAAGGTATTTGCCCCTTGCCCCAGATATGAAAAATTCCTGATTGTAGTTCTTTTTTGGGGGTGAGGGAAGTGCTCTGGTTTTTGCTCCATTTCCCCTATCTCTACCTTTAGTCAACTAGTGCTTTTATGTGCTCATTCCTTCTTCTCTCAGCAAAATGTGTCCCCTAGAACTGTATCAGTATCAATCATTTACCCCTGACAGTGAATTTAATTTGTCTTAGGGCCTTTGTGTTTTAAGCCTTATCCTTCACCATGTGATGAAAAGCTCTGAACATTGTTGAAGGGATTTCAGGCATCAGTGAACCCCTTGGAGAGAAATTTGGGGATTGAACTTATAAGAAGAGGTGCTTACCTTTTGGGAAACCATAATTAGCTTAATTAACATTAATTAATTTTACAACTTAAGCCTATATTCTGCCGTTGGTTCTATATTCATGTGGCAGGGAACAAGGAATCCTAGGATTAAAGGGTGGATCATGGAGTTATTCCTGATCTCCACACTTTCATATCTATCACTAAATTCCTTCAGTGCTTCAGTATCCTTAGCTGCAGAAAGAACACATTCTGCCCTAGCTAGGCACATAAAAAGAGATACAGGGATGAGAAGAGATATAGATTTTTCATGAAGTCCTAGTGTAATTTACAAATATTACTAATAGCTAGCATTTATATGTTGCCTTAAAGTTGTGAAGAAAATTTATAAATAATATCTTATTTTATCTTCACAACAACCCTGGGAAGTAGGTGCTATTATTATCCTTATTTTCTACATGAGGAAACTGAGGCTGGCAGAAGTTAAGTAATTTACCTAGGATCACACATTTAGTAATTGTCTAACAATGGATTTGAACCAGCTTTTTATGCATTGCATAAATCAACATTCCTTCCTTCCTATTTTTTAGAAAATGCCCACTATGTGCCCTCAGGCAATGTGCTAGGTGATAGGGATATAAAGCCAAATGTGAGATAGTCTGCCCTCAAGAAGTTTGCATTCTACTATAGGATAATGATAGAAAAAAGGTCTACATCAGTAGGTGGCATGTCAAGTCAAACTGAATTTTCTTCTTAGAGATGATACAGATTATCTTTTTGCTAGCCATTGGATGTTTTCCAATTTTCAAGAGAGCTGAAGAAAATGTCATTTATGTACAGTTAGAAAATGTGGTCATCCTAAATTTAAAGACATTTGCTTTTTAATGCCATTTAAAGAATATTTCTTGTCTAAAGTTATTACAATTTTAAAGTACACAAGGATTCTATGAACATCCAGTATACTTTCTCTCTCTTGACTCCTAGCCATGAATAGGTTTAACAAAAGGAAAGACCATTCCTGAATCCTGTTGGAAAGTCCTGGGCTTTAGCAATGCTTTTGTGTGTCTAGGCTGGACTGTGAGTCTAGACTGAATTTCTGTATTTGTCTTAAATTAAGCCATTTTAGAGCTAAATACATTTTTCAGCTGACTTTCTCAATGTAATTTTCAAACAATGTATAGGTAGGGGGTTGGGGGAATGTGAGGAAAGGAAAAGAATGAGCATGAATACCTAATATGTGCCTCCCTGAGTGTTAGGGACACTAGATCTCAGTTCAAAAAACAAAGTTGACCAGACAAGGTCTGATGTTTCCATGTCTCTACTGAGTTAGAGTCTAGCCGTTTATCCTCAACGTCTTTCAGTCTGCTATTTTGATTTTCCAAGGCAGAACCACATAGAAGGAAGTGAA
This sequence comes from Dromiciops gliroides, assembly GCF_019393635.1. Taxonomy (NCBI): domain Eukaryota; kingdom Metazoa; phylum Chordata; class Mammalia; order Microbiotheria; family Microbiotheriidae; genus Dromiciops; species Dromiciops gliroides. The sequence goes on along the minus strand of NC_057865.1, from coordinate 79,823,473 downwards.
TGATAAAATGCTGGAAGTTGTCCTGTTTTGGGACAGAACAGTAGGGTCATCCCGTTACCATTAGGAGACATGGAGTGGATAGCATAAAGGGAGGAGTACTGTCCTTGAGGTCAGGACATACACATTTTTCCTCCAGCTCACCTTACCAGTTGCATGACCGTGGATGAGTGAGCTAATCACTGATCCTAAGTTTTCCCAAATAAGAATATTATATGTGCTAGCTAATCCATGCAGATTTTAGCCATCTTAGTGGATAGTCTTAGTGACTAGCTTCAGGTTCAGATAAATTAAGTGAATTGCTCATAGTAACATAACTAGTATGAGCCAGGAGTGGGATGTGAGCTTACATATTCCTGACTCCAAGGATTCTCTTGTCAATAATAGGCACAATATGAATCAGTTATAGTTATTATCACTGTTACCACCACTGGGAAGAAGGCAGCCTTGGATGGAGCCCTGGGCCTGAAGTCAGGAAGACCAAAATGCAAATCCAGCCTCAGATATTTCCTAGCTGTGTGACCCTGGACAAGTCCCTTAACCCTGTTTGCCTCAGTTCCTCATCTGTAAAATGAGAAGGAAGGGGGGAACCACTCTGGTATATTTGCTAAGAAAATCTGAGATTTTGTCACAAAGAATTGGACATGACTAAAAAATGACTGAACAACAACAGTTGTCTTTAATGGAAAAGAGTGGAAGAGTCAGACACAACTGTAATGAATAAACAAAACTGTTGGGAAATAATTTCCTTGTTTGATTATTAAGAAAAAAATAGGGAGATGGCAAATTCAAAATAGCTCAGAAATGCAATTAGTCTACATTTCAGACAGAGCCATGAATTGAAAAAAATGAATGGGAGTGAAGGAAATAATTGTTATTAGGTCTATTTCTTCCCTCCTAGGAGGCAAGAACAGCCACTTTCAGGGCTTGACCCAGACAAGTGTGATGACAATAAAGTGGCAGGTTAAGAGTCAGGAGGATAAGTAGGAGGAAGAAATAAAAGCTGGCCACGGAGGTCAGAGACACTCATTTTAAAAAGCAGGCAAAAGAAATATAAGCATAGAGTAGCCTATCTCTTTAGTATAGGCCTCAATGCATTCTTTCATAGTTCCTCATAGCATTGCAGCAGCATCAGTCTTAGTACTCTATGATAATTTGTGTTCCCAATTATAACTTGAGGTCATTAATAACAAAGTAAAATTATATATCGTAGTCAGTTTAAGAGGTTAGGGAAAACATAATCCACTTCAGAAAGGTTTCCATTTTACACGGTACAATTTTTTTAACGAGTTTTTCTTCAAGTAGTAAACTTCAATGAAATGAAAAAATTCATTACATGCAAAAGCTTGTCAGGGCAACTAAGTGGTATAGGGAATAGAGTGCTAGGTCTGGAGTTAGAAAGACTCATCTTCTTGAGTTCAAATCTGGCCTTAGACTCTTTCTTGCTGTGTGACCCTGGGCATGTCACTTAATCCTGTTTGCCTCAGGTTCCTCACCTGTAAAATGAGCTGAGGGTAGCTAGGTGGTCCAGTGGATAAAAGTACCAGGCTTGGACTCTAGAAGACACCATTTCCTGAGTTCAAATCTGACATCAGATACTTCGTAGCTGTATGACCCTGGGTGAGTCACTTAACCCTGTTTGCCTCAGTTTCTTCATCTGTAATATGAAATGGAAAAGGAAATGGCAAACCACTCCAGTATCTTTACCAAGAAAACTCCAAATGGGGTCACAAAGAGTTGGACATGACTGAATGACTAAACACCAGCACCAGCAATAGCAACAATAGCTTGTTAACAGACAATGCCAGATCAAATAAGGGGCTACTGCATTCCTAAAAGGAGAGTCAGCAATTATACTTATATAAAAATACTTTAGTTTTCTGGAAAAAAAAGAAAAAATGCTCATATGTCTCTTCTGATCTTTCCCATTTTAATGCAAATGCTTGAAATTGCACATTTCTACTTAGTAAGCCACATCACCAACTTCAGGCCCTGCCAAGCAATTACTTCACTTAGGAGCATGACAGTTGGTCACTACAGAACCCTGAGGTGCCCCCCTTCCCCAAAGAGGCTTCTTTTTAAATGCCATCTTTATGTTTTGCTTCTCTCCCCATGTCCCTCGAAGACACTCTAACAGATGGTGTTTCCCCAACGTGACCCACTTTTTCTATATACATATACTTTCAGCTTCATACATATATAGATTTCCAGTATATGTTAACTCCTACCCAAACAACAACAGAAATGATCACTGGCAGCTGAGCTGCCCCAGAAGCCAGTAAACAGACCTCCCCAGGGGCAGGCAAAAAAAAGGAAAAACAATTTAGAGATGAAGAAAAAGATTTAGCCTCAAGCTCTTCCAGGGCTCTGGATTTTTCAAACACCACAGGTTTAAAGCTGACAGACGTCCTATGTGTGTCTAGAGGGGAATTTGGACAACTTTTTCCCCCTTTTTATTTTTTTGAGATTCTGAGGCCATTCCCAGTTTTTCAGACACATGCCTTCCTTCTTAACCTGGGATCTGTGAACTTGTTTTCTTTTTACTATTATGATAACTGTACTAATTATAATTGTTTTCCTTTAGGATTCTATGTATTTCATCCATTTAAAGACACTATTCAGAGGTCCAAAAATTTCATTTGACTGATGCTATAAGGAGACCTTGACACAAAAAATTTTCAGAACCTCTGCTTTTAAGTGATATGGAATGAGAATTTGGCATCCAGGTGTGGCCTTTTGACATTGTCCCTTGTTTGCATTATGGTCTTTACAAAGAGAAAGAACTATATACAGAAAACTTTTTAAAAAACAATTCAGCTAATTATCTGCATGATTTGGATAGAATTCCCTTTTATTGACAAAATTCCTTAGATATTGCTTTCATGTGCAATTAAGAGAACCAATGTATAATGCAAGCATTGAAGGTTGCTTTGGTTTAGCTCTTTGGATTTTAGAAAGGAGAAGGCCCTTTGCATCTGGCTTGCCAGGTTACCTGACAAGTGCTGTCAATTCTACCTCCACACCATATGTCACATCTGCCCCTCCTCTCCACTCATAGGGCTTTCATCCTATTTCAGGCCTCATTTCCTCTTGCCTCGAATACTCTTATAGGCAGCTAGGTAGCCCAGTAGATAGAGCACTGGGTCTAGAGTCAGGAAGACCTGAGTTCAAATGAAGCTGCTCAGAAATTACCTGTGTCACCCTGGGCAAGTCACTTAGCTTTGCCTCAGTTTCATCTGCAAAATGAGCTAGAGAAGGAAATAGCAAAACATTCCAGTATCTTTGCCAAGAAAACCACAAATCGGGTATGGGGTCATGAAGTGCCAGATACGACTGAAACAAATGAATAATTCCAGTAGCCTCTTGATGGCTCCTCCAACTGCTATTCCTGCTAAATAATCTTCCTAGAGCACAAAGTCTGACTGTTGTTCCCTGCTTAAGAATCTCTGTAGATGCCTTGTTTACTTTATTATGAAATATTAACCAGTATGACATATAAACTCCTCTTGCTGGCATTTAAAGGTTTTCATAACTAGGCTCCATCTGCCTTTCCAGGTTTATTTGACATGATTCTTCCTCAAGGAGACAAACTGGCCTGTTTGCTATCTCAGAAACTGGTATTCCTTCTCTTGCCTCCCAGCATTTGTACTTCTTGCTATCCCTCATGCCTGGAATTCACTCATTTCTCCCTTCTACCTCTCAGCATCCCTAGTTTCTTCAAGGCAACAATGACTATGCTGCAAAACCAGACTTGATATTGGATTACTTTTAAGCTAGTGTATATAGCATGTTAAGCTTTTTACATTTTGCTATGTCGTGGAGTAACTATGATTTATTTATGGAAGGAAGAAAAAAACAATTAAAAAAGATCCCCCTATACCAGATGAAAGCCCTTCCAGATGTGTTTGATGGGTATGGATTGTGATGGAATGATATGTAACACAGAAAAAGGTGATACTTCTTTCTCATGAGAAAGTGGCAATAGAAATAGAAATCTCCTGGGAGATGTGATATTTGTTAAACGAGGCTCCCAAACTTCTAAGGAAGGACTTGCCAAGGTACTCTGCCAAACCTCTGAGTTTCAAGCAGTTGCTTCACTTCATGGTGCTTATGGTAACTGATTAATATAGAAATGACATGGCATCATCTTCAGACTTTTAACTGCACTCGTCAAACCAGTTGTTGCTGGTAAGGATTACAGCATGCTTTCTCCAGACATTGAGCTTAACAATACTGTTTAACCTTGAACTGATTTATTTTAGGAATGGTCTAAGCTCTGCCTTTCCAAACTATTTGTGGGTCAAGATGTCATCAGCAGAATTATTCACAATAGGTACAGGTGTGTTGTGAGGAGTTGAACATTTCCAAAACCCAAAGCAACTTAGGATATTTTAAGACTCTAATACAAGACAGGAAGATTTTTAGGAACAAGCCCCCTGACAGACTTTCATTCCACAAGTAGAACTAAACAAATTGAGAACTACTTAAATAATAACCATTCATTCATAAAAGATGCATTTTGAATACCTACATGTCCTTTTCCTATCTGTGTTAAGCCAAGGATTGCAGTGAGGACTGTAGCTTCACTCTCTCAAAATGCCCTTCTCTCACCACTGCCAATTGGATTACCAGTGTGGGGCAGCCTTTGGGGGCAGGACAGATGCTGGCCAAAACTCTGTCTTTCCAGAAAGAATGATTAAGGCTGGGGGAGTGAGAAGGGTCAGAGAAAAAAAAGGATTCTTGAGGTTTAAATCACTGTTGCCAGGCAGTGATGGTGGACACTAATTGTGTGAGAAATTCTTTCTGTTGGTCAATTCCAGGCATAGATGAAACATGGGCCAGGTGTGCTAGCATGCTCTTTGCATGGCTATGAAGCCAGTGTGAAGCAATATACAACACCAATCCAAATTGTCTCCCCCTACCCAAACAGCCTGACGAGTTGTGGAAGCCACAATAAAGGAAATAGAGATGGAAGGAAAGACAAATAATCTGCATCCTTTAGAGACTTTGTGATGAAGTGCAGACAGCAATGGCCTCAGAGCCAGGAAGGCCTTAGTTTGAGTCTAGCCTCTGACACATATTGGGGCCTCAGCGCCTCAGGCAGTTGCAGAGAAGGCACTGACTTGCATTGGAAGAGGAAATTTCCTCAGCCTGGAGTTCTTTATATCAAGGAAATAGCAATCCCAGTGCCTATCCTCTTCTGTATGTCATTAAAATAAATAGTTGGGTAATATCAAGTGTCAATTTTGGGCCTTAGCATGTCTTCCTTCTTCCCCGCTCAACTTTTTTTTCCCCACTTGCTCAGAAAATCTTATTCATTAATCAAACCACACATTTTATGCTTCTTTTATGTAATTTTCACACTTTCTGGGAATTTCTGTTTTCTGTTTAGTCCTCTCTGGCCATGTCCATCTCTTAGATTTCCTACACCTCAATCCTTAAAACTCAAAACCCTCATTGCTAAATAAGCACCTGAATTATTGTCTAAGCAAAAGGCTTGCCACACCTACATCTTTCGACACGTGTTGCTATTTCTCAAATCTGGTAGTTTTATACACAGTTAAACCCCAATATGAGATAGCTCATCATATGAGTAATTCAAATATAATACAGATCAATAAAAAAATCTAAACACAATCCTCTCATTATACTACTTGTGAAGTGAAGTTTTGTTTATAGTTTCCAAACAATCGATCAAAAAGCATTTATTAAGCACTTACTATATGCCAGGAACTGTGCTAGGTATTAGGGATGCAAAGACAAAAGTTCAAATAGTGTCTGCCCTAAAGGCATTTTACACATTATGACAGAAACAATACATTCATACATATATACATATATGTGTGTATGTATCTATAAGTATCTGTATATGAGATCTCACTAGGTGCGGGTGTATGTGTATATCTATATCTACACACACGCACACACACACACACACACACACACACACACCTAGTGGGATCTCAACTTCACCGTCATATTTCAATGGAAGTCTTTTTTTTTCAAATGTGGTTTTTATGAATTTATGAACATTGTCCTTCAGGCACAAAGTGAATGTTGGTGGTATATCATCAGTTGTGAAGTTTTTCCATTAGTGAGGCTGGATTTGCACTGATCCATCCACATATTCTTTTCCTACCCTTTCTCACTCTCTTATGAACATAAGCAATTACAAAGTACAGACAGCTTGGTGTAAGGGATTGAATTTTGGACCCAATGTTAGAAGACCTGATATGAGTCCTGTACCAGCCTCAGCTAAGTGATCATGAGCCAATAATGTAACCTCTCAGCACCACGTTACACTCATTTGTAAAATGGGAACAATATAGTTGCATACCTTTTCTTTTGGGGTACCTTATGAGGCAACTGCTTTGTGAACTTTCAGGCACTAAAGAAAAATGAGTCATTATCATTATTATTATTTGGACTATCAGTGTTATAGACCTGTATGTAAAGACTTTTGTAGATTTTAATGGGTTATACACATGTGAACTAATTATTGTGAGACATGCCTTGCTTACACACGCAGTACAGAGGTTCTGGTGATGAGGTACAAAAGAGAACCCAGATTCAAATCCAACATCTGGGCAAATCTCTTTCACTTGGGCTCAGTTTCCACATCTTTAAAATAAAGGTTTGGACTATATAGCTTCAAAGATTCATTCTGTGTTCCTACATTGCCAAGAACAGCTACTAAATAAATGTAATAAATCGGCTAGCTCAGTGCTTTGAGTATTTATGCTAGCTAGTTAGAACAGACAAGTTGGTAAAAAGAGGTTTACATCAACTGTTCACAGACCAAGGGCCATTTTCACAAGCTCTCCAGAGAAAGATAAGACTGACTTTGAAATCCAATGTCATTTCCCACAATATTTACAAGTAACATGTAGTTTCCATGTGGCTTTCCTGCTAGACTTTATACTAAAAAGAAAGGGTAGTTCTGTAGGATGGGCAGAGTCCAGGTTAAAAAATCCATATTTAGACACAAATATTTGCCCCTTGGTCTATGCTGTTTCTTGACACTTTTGTACTGGAGGATTGGAACAGTCTTGAGTTAATAAAATTGGAGAGGTTGGGATGATTTGTGTTTTCATGGAATGGATTAATCTTCAAAACCTTGGGGTATTAAAAAAAATCTTTTTCAGACTTAAGGTCCAGAAACTGACTGGGAGAACCAAACGGGTTTCAGTTTTTAAGGAAAAGCCTTATGGCTTGTTTCTTTTTTCTTTTTAGTTTGTTTAAATGTTCATTTTTAATAATATCATATCCCCTCTTTAAATCAGTTCATTTATGCCTAGTTGTATGGGTAACTTTGCTCTATTTGATGTAGCCATATGAAAATTTCTGATTTTAACTACCTATGAAGAAAGAATGTGGCTTTAAAAAAATACGGCATCAACATCTTGGTTTGATGCCTTGGGGAAACTGTCTCTTGGAGATGCATAATTTTCTACCTTCATTCTCATAGGAACTGTACAAATCTGAGCTGCTGGAGACCACAGGAAGAAGCAGCAGGACTGGGGACTACATAGGGCTTTTAGTACTTAACTCAAAAGACAGTAATTAGCTAGAGGAAATTATTGAGAAATTTTTGCAGGCAGCTACATCCAGCATGAGGTTGACCTGATCAACATCATTTAAAAATAACATAGTTAATACATCAGAATTAAACCCCATCATAAAGTTGCGAAACCCAGCAGAAACATTGGTAGGCTGATTTCCCATAAATAATATTGTTCATGGGATATTAGACTTGGAGGTGGAAGGAATCTCAGCAGTCATCTTGTCTAATTCCCTCATTTTACTCAGGAGGAAAACTCCTAATAATAATTGCGGACATGGAAAAGCTTTCTAAGCTCTTTATGTGCATTTAAGACTCACTACAGTCATGACATAGGTACAACAGACATTATTAATGTCATTTAGAGGTAAAGAAACTTTGGTTCAGACAATCTAAGTGTTCTGAACAGTGTCTGCCCCAGAGTGAGCACTTCATAAATATTTGTTGACTTGTGAATGGTCACTAAATGCCAGATATGGGATTTGAACTCAGGTCTTTCTGATTCTAAGTTTTATGCTTTAATCACCACACTATTATGTCTCTTCCTTTCCTATGGAATGAATTGCTTCCTGGACAATGGGTTTGTCAATTGTCATAATTTCATGGAGCCAATGAATGATGTTAGGTAGAATATGCCAATTTATAGTTTTTGGCTTTTTTTTTTGTTTTTGGTTGTTGTTGATTGAGTCATATACATACATACATACATACATACATACATACATATATATACATATATATACACACACACACATATATATATATAGTCAAAAAAAAGTTTGCATCTTAAAATCTTTCTCTGTGCTCCAAAATTTCAACTTACAATACTACTACAAATTAATTAGAAATGAATGAGTAGCTTAGAGACTTACATAAATAAAACATGTAATTGGCCAGTGCCTTTGAATTTTTTATAGCTCAGGTACTTAATGTGCAAAAGAGAGAGCCATAGGTCCACCTTTCTCAATAAGAGTTATTTGACTTGTGTGATAAAATAATGGGATTTAGCAGATACTCAAAGACCCACCTGGAGATTCATCTAAACTGATTGAATCAAGTGAGAGTGATTGACTGCTGATTAGCTTACTTCAAAGTTAACTAGATTGTAATCACACCTTGCTAGCCCTTAATGGATTTGGAGGATGCCAACCAATCAGCTCGAAGCAGTAAGGACCGCCTCTATTCCAGACCTATAAAAAGCTTCCACAATCAGTTTGCTAAAGAGTTCCTGATTAAAGCAGGCTGTTGGAGGAGGACTTGAGGAAGAACCCAACCAGGCTGGAACTCTAGGCTACATAGGCTTTTTCTTAACTTTCTGAACTCCTTGTGAATACCTGTATGCTTTAATAAATGTTTAATGCCCAAAGACTAGTGCTGACGCTTCTAATTTAAGGTGACCACAATTTAGATTTTAAACATCACAGTTTGGTGACCATGAAGGGACTACTGAACCCCTCAACCTTCTGATCTTCACAATGGGTAAGAAAATGCTTCATTTTTGTGGACTTTCTATTTTGATTTATCTTTACCTGATTTTGCCTTTAAATAATAACTTTATAAAGCATTGGTATTATGAAAGAAAATAAAGGGGTTGAAGAAAAACAAGAGAAACTTTATCATCATGATATTTCAAGAATCTGCTTCTATTGCCATAAACTGGGACTTATTTTGCCAAAATGCAGAAGTAGACAACAAGATATTAATATGAGATATGGAGATTTTAGATATCGAAATATAAAATGCTCTAAATTCACTCTGAGAAATAATGTCAGTTCAAATGTTACATAAAGGTTTCCTTTTTATGCCATTGTGTCTACATTTTGAAATTAACATTATAAGTTTGTTTTCATAGAGATTTTCATTCTTTTAAGATTGTGGATTTTTTTCCAACTGATTATTTGATCAAATTATATAAAGTATTTCCTTGGTAAATTGATTAGTATGACAAGTGTAAATTAATTCTAGAAATACTATTTTTACAAAAAATATTATTTGGAATCATTGTACGTTGTAACTTATATTCTGAGTCAAAGCAAATTCACATTTTTTGCGATCATTATTATCCTCAAATTTTAAATCCATATGAGACTTGGATTATGGGAATTTACCATTTGAGACATTAATTGCCTTCACTCATGAGAGGAATACATACAAGAACAGGCACTGAACTCTCACAGAAGGGGAGACATGTATGAAGTCCAGGTACTGAAATGACTGATGGCTGTAAGTTTTCATCCCACCCATCTCATTCTACACCTGGCTTCTATTCCCCCCTACAATATGCCTGATGCCATGGATGTCTCAATCCCATGCATCTGATTAAGCCTGTAATGGGTGTTGGCTCTAACATGGCCATGTATATCCTTATATTCCAACTTTCCTCCATTTGTTCCTTCCAATGTACAGGCTCCCAACCTTCTCTTAATTATAGATTAAGTATATGTACATGTTATGGGAGGCACATACTCAAAATGTTTTACTAATAGTGGTGCCCAATCACAAAGGTCATAGACCACTGCTCTAAGCAATGATCTACTTCTTTTTTTAATAAACATTTTTATTTAAAGTTTTGAGTTCCAAAGTTTATCCCTCCTTCCTTCCCTCTCCTTCCTGAGGTGGTAAGAAATCAGATATAGGTTATACATTTTGTATAAGAAAACTTGAATAAAAGAAAAAAATGAAAGTAAAAAATAGCATGCTTCAGTCTACATTCAGTCAATATCACTTCTTTCTTTGGAGGTGGATACTATGCTTCACCATTAGTCCTTCGAGATTGTCTAGGATCATCATATTGCTGAGAATAGTTGTCATTCACAGTTCTTCAAATGATATTGCTGTCATTGTGCACAATGTTATCCTGGTTCTGCTCATTTCACTGTACATCCATTCATACAAGTCTTTCCAGGCCTTTCTGAAATCATCCTGCTTGTCATTTCTTATGGCACAATAATATTCCATCATCATCATAGACCACAGCTTGCTTTGCCATTCCCCAATTCATGGGCATTCCTTTGATTTCTAATTCTTAGTCAGCATGAAAAGAGCTGCTATAAATATTTTTGTATAAATAGGTCTTTTTCTCTTTTTTGGGATATATTTGGGATATAAACCTAGCAGTGGTATTGTTGGATCAAAAGGTATGCACAGTTTTATAGCCCTTTGGACATAGTAATGGTCTACTTCTAAGTAGTGACCCTCTCTTCTTTGAACTTCCTCTGTACTCTATATTTGACATAATCTTATATTTTAACCTATTCATGTTTTCCTTGCCCTCATTTGATTGTAGACTCCTTAAAGACAAAGCTTATTTCTTCTTCTTCTTCTTCTTCTTCTTCTTCTTCTTCTTCTTCTTCTTCTTCTTCTTCTTCTTCTTCTTCTTCTTCTTCTTCTTCTTCTTCTTCTTCTTCTTCTTCTTCTTCTTCTTCTTCTTCTTCTTCTTCTTCTTCTTCTTCTTCTTCTTCTTCTTCTTCTTCTTCTTCTTCTTCTTCTTCTTCTTCTTCTTCTTCTTCTTCTTCTTCTTCTTCTTCTTCTTCTTCTTCTTCTTCTTCTTCTTCTTCTTCTTCTTCTTCTTCTTCTTCTTCTTCTTTTTTTGGCTGGGCAATGGAGGGTTAAGTGACTTGCCAGGGTGTCACAGTTAGTAAGTGTCAAGTGTCTGAGGCCGAATTTCAACTCAGGTCCTCCTGAATCCAGGGCCAGTGCTTTATTCACTGTGCTACCTAGCTGCCCCAAGACAAAGCTTATTTCTAAAACCTTGTATTCATACAACTACATTACAGCTGTTTGCCAACTAATTGGCTCATATCCATTCCTTGTTAAATAAACAAATAAACCCCAAACAAGCAAACAGACCAAACAATATACAACTGTAATCACTTCTCTTGTTTTAAGATAGCATATTATCACTATTGCTGACATCATTGAATCCTCATATAAAATGTAGATATGACTGCAATAGACATAAAACAAAACAAAACAAACAAACAACCCCCCCCCCTCCTATTGTCCACTTAGGTAGGACTATTCCTTGAGAAAGAATCTCTTGGATTTTACCTGGTCTAATTTCAAACACTGGGCACAGATTTATCATCACTAATATTTGGTATTTTGTTAATTTCTCACCTCTCCTAATGATTATATGCTTTCTGTATCATAATAACTGAAAAATGGCACCATTGTCCCATGCAATAATTGTTTGTAGAGCAGGTCAGAATGTCAGTACCTGACTTTGCAAGTCTTCATTTAATTACTTTCCATTAGAGTTGAACTCATGTCTGGCTAATGTATGGAAATTATAATGATTATTATTTTTTAACCTTCCTAATCAGTTGCTTCATTTGTGCAGTCTGTTTTGGGTCTCCTGCTGAGTACAGCAAAATGTTCCTTTATGAAGGTGAGGCTAACATGACTGCAGGAAACCTCTGCTGTTCATAATTACCATCGTGCATAATCATATATTAACATGGTAGCGTACTATAGGCAGAGATGTCTTTCTCTTGACAAACATATTACAGGCTACAGTTCAATATAGTAGATTGACCAATACTTCTTCTAAACCTGGAAAAGCAGCATGATATAGGAGATAGAGACCTAGAATCTCCGTAAGAGCCAGGAAGAGAAGAGGTCAAATCCTACTCCTGACATAATAACTATGTGACCCTGGCTGAGTCACTTAACCTTTCTGTTCCCCCCTTGGGGCAATGAGGGTTAAGTGATTTGTCCAGGGTCACACAACTAGTAAGTGTCAAGTGTCTGAGGCCGAATTTGAACTCAGTTCCTCCTGAATCCAGGGCCAATACTTTATCACTTAACCTCTTAAATGTAAAATATAACTAAAAATAGAACTTGTAGAGAAGATGCTGACTTGTGTTGGTATAAGAGCTTCCTCCTGGGGAGCTCCCTATAATGAACGAAATCACAGGTAAAGTCCCTTTCCATGTCCTTAGCTGCCTCTCATTCTATTCCCCTTCCATCACATGCTGTATTAAGTAGTAATTATTACCCTTTGGGTCCTGAGTCTGCACGAACTGCCTGCATGGCCACGTGATGTTGTTTGCCATCTTGGGTTGTTGAGATTCATGCAGGATCCCTGAATTTTAGACCTCTGATTGGAAACCTCCATTAATTCGGGTTTACTCTACTTCCAAAGATAGTCTATTTCAATTTTTGGACAGTTCTGATTATAAAGATGCTTTACCTAACAGTATCAAGACTAAAGTTGACTCTGCAACTTCTATCTGCCAATCCAGGTTCTTGCTTCTAAGACCAGTCATAACAAATGACCATACATATGGTAGTCTTTAAAATCCTTGAAGACACTTAATTACATCTCCCCCCCCCCCCTCCAGTTTTCTCTTCTCTAGGCTAAATATCTCTTGTTCCAAAATAATGATAGTTAATCTGTTTTTGGTACTTCCATTTTTGTCCCTCTAATTTCTTGTGGCACACCCACTTGAAATCAAGGAGACCTTGGTTCAAATCCAGCCTGTATGACCTTAGCCTTTTCACTTAACTTCTGTTTGCCTCATTTTCCTTGACTAAGTAGAGATAGTCACATAGCTACACTGAAGAGTTGTGATGAAGATAAAATGAGCTAATATTTGTAAAATGCTTAGCATGGTTCCCCACACATAGTAGGCACTATATAAATGCTTATTTCCTTCCCTCCTCTAGCCCTCCAATCACATGTCCCTTGCTCTTATGTTGACCATGATTTTTTTTTTTTTTTGTGGGGCAATGGGGGTTAAGTGACTTGCCCAGGGTCACACAGCTGGTAAGTGTCAAGTGTCTGAGGCCAGATTTGAACTCAGGTACTCCTGAATCCAGGGCCGGTGCTTTATCCATTGCGCCACCTAGCCGCCCCCTGACCATGATTTTCTTTCTTCTTCCTGAAGAGTTCTTTTAGGGTTATTCCTTCCCAAGGTAGTAAGCCCCATGTTGGAAACAATGCTCTTTACTATTATCCTAACATTTTGAGTCCTATTCTCACTGTCAAAATGAAAAACCAATCTGTTAAGCTAGTCCATGCTAAAGTGTTAAAGCCAATTAATGCATTATTTTCTCCCAAAGGAATCTTTATATTTGAATGTTGGACAAATATTTCCGCTCAAAGGAATAGGACTCCAATGATGGACATTCAGATATTTCAGCAAACAGAAATTCAGAAAGTTACAGGGGAGGTAAGATAGCCTTCCTTGTGTTCCTCTAATCATGTTATCTGGATAGCACTTGGATTTGTCTACCCATAAGGCAAACTGCCTTTAGATATTTCTGGGCATGGAAAAGGCTAAGTTTAAATTCTAGGGAAAGCAACTCTGATCACTGTACTTACTTAATAAATGTCTGTTGAACTGAACAAAATTGAATCAAAAGGCCAACACGAGTCAGCTCTTAGGGGGCTGGGAGGAAAATGTGTGGAATCCAAAGCGTGAAACCAGAGATCAGCCGGGCTCAGACTGGGAATTCTTCAAAAACACCAAAGCCAAGAGCCTGAGATGGGAGTAGGAAAGTGGGGATGAGAGGAATTTTAAGCCTTTGTATAGAGATAAGGAGGCACAGCATTAGAAGTGTGAGTGAAATGACTGGCTGATGCCCCTTCACGCTGGTAGTATGTGTTCCTTGCATTTCCTTTGTGTGTATGTATGCATGTATCCATACATGCATGTGTACACACATATACATAGATATAGATATCTATATCTAGGGATACGCATACATATACACACATGTATTCATATGTGTATACACATCTACATGTGTATGTGTGAATACATACATCTATGGATACACGTGTATATACACACATCAATGAGGGGAGTGGTCATAGCTTGTTCGATCTCCAGTAGTGCCTCTCAGCTCAGCTGCGCCTATAAGACTGTGCATTTGAGCAACCTTGTCTTGGGAACAGCATAGTCCAGAAGAGGGTTATTGTTGGATGTCATCCATCTGGGCTATTTGGCCAGGGAGTAAACAGAGCATCAAATAGTCTTTTGACTAATAGACTCCTCTAATTAGCATTGCATGCCCTTCCCAATCTGGTTGCAAGCTTATATAATACAATACTTTCCTTCATATACTCTTTGGCAGAGCCAGCCAGTCTGGTTTTCTGTTCTTCACACACAAAATTCCATCTCCCAACTCTTGCCTTTTTATAGGCTGTTCCCTCTGTATAGAAAGCTCTCCTGGCTCACCTCTGCTTCTAACAGTAGAATTCTCAGTTTCCTTCAAAGTTCATCACGAAAGGCAGCCATGTGGTAGAGCAGATAGATCACTGGGCTTAGAGTCAGGAAGCTGTTGTTGTTGAGTTGTTTCAGTCATGTCTGCCTCTTCATGACTCCATTTGGGGTTGTCTTGGCAAATATACTGGAGTAGTTTGCCATTTCCTTCTCCAGATTCAGGAAGATCCGAGTTCAAATCTGGCCTCATATACTTACTAGCTGTGTGGTCCTATGCAAGTCACTTAATATCTTTCTGCTTCAGTTTCCTTAGTTGTAAAATGGTGATAATAATAGCACCTACCTCACAAAGATGTGAAGATCAAATGAGATATTTGTAAAAAAACAAAAAGGTACTTAGCACAGTGCCTAGCACATGGTAGATGTTTCTTCTTCCATATGAGGCATTTCCCTATTCCCCAGCTACCAGTATATGCTTATAGTTATATGCATAAATCTTGTCTCCCTCAATAGAATATAAGCTTCCTGATGTCAGGGACTATTTGCTTTTTTATCTGTGTATCTCTAGAAGCTAGCAAAGTATCTCCTCATAGTAGACATTGACCAAACACTTGTCAAATCCTTAAAAGTCTATGAGCTTACAGATATTTCCCCCTCCCTCAATCCCAAGGTCATATTCATTTCAAGAGGCACAGAAAAAGTTATTATAAAGAAATTAGCTTTGGATACCCTCTGAAGGAAGTCATTGTGTGGAATGTGGTGTCAGGCACACCAGAGGAGCAGCACCCTATGGTGGCTGGAGTGCTGAGATGTTAGAATTTTTTTTTCCAAACCTATTATTTTTTTGGTGTCTGGAAATCTCTAGGAGGAAACTCCCTTTACCAATGCTGATCAGTCCCTGCTCTGCAATGTAGAGTCTTAGACAGTCATCTGGAGCAGGAAGAGGTAAAGGAACCTGTATGCCCCCCCACACTCAGTGTGTGTCAGAATAAAGACTTGAACCCAAATCTTCTCGACTATACCAAGTCTCTATCCACTATGTTGGGGGCCTTTGATTTTTTCTTTCTTGGAGAGAGAGCTTGTCATTTCATTGACATGGCCCTAAGCAACTCCATCTTCCAATGCTAATTACCACTTCCTCTGATGCTTTATAATTTTATAGTTATCTGGGAATACCAGGGTTAAAATCCCAACTGAAATGCTTGCTACCTATGTGACCCTAAGTAAGTTACAATCTCTCCCAGACTCAGTTTCTTTATCTATAAAATGGGAATCATATCTATAATACTTTTTCCATAGGGTTGTGAGACTCAAATGAATGTGCTTTACATGTAACCTTAAAACACTTTAGAAATATCACTTATTTATTTATTATTAGTATTATTAGGGGAAGCAATAGCAGCAGCAGTGTAGTAAATAGCCCATAATAACATTGCATTCCTGACCGTGAAGCTTCTCCAGGTCAGCCAGTCCATGAATACCCATAGTCCAAGTGGACCTCATTTGACTCAAAGATGACGTCTATGTAGGAAGAATTCTGTGGTATGCTGAGAGCTAGACTAGAATATAGCTCTCTCTGCTGGGTGACTCACATCACATAATCTGAAAAATAAAGGAACCCACAACATAATGAGGTGCTTTTTACTGTAATGGTACAATGCTTCATTTGACTTGGACTGTAGGTGTCCGTCAGATCATGGCATCTGCCGCTGATCATGTTATTCAGAAGTGTTATTTGTCAGGATGTGGGCGGCCTGTACAGCATGCCACATATGTTGCCTTAGATTTATCACTGTTTGAGGTAATTGTCCATGGACTAGAAAGACAGAATTAAAGGACCATCTGAAAGGAGGAGGTTGGGAATACATACACATATACACATGCATATACATATATATAGAAATAAATGTGCATGTATGTGTATTCTCAATCTCCTCCTATTCTCTTTCTCTCGATATACACACATATACATACATATCCATATGTATATACATATACCTATATGTGTATATAGTACATGTATTTATATATTCAATAAGAGATATTTGTATATATTACACATCACACAATTCCATGTAAACATAAGTATGCATATGTATGTATGTATATATTACACACATATAGTATACATGTAAACACCTGTACGTAACACACGCATACATGTATGGACACATATATAAATGCACAAGACCTGTACGTACATGACTATTTACATACAATACACGTGTATATGTGTATATTCACATACATGCATGTGTGCACACACACATGCAAGTGTATGTTTATATTCCACCAGAATCCAGACACTACACAGGGAATGGGGAAAAGTTAAAGAATAGATTTCCCCAATTACCTAAATCCTTTCTGTTTTGTCTTTTAGGTCCACTCTAACGTTCTTGAAAAAGTCAGGTCAGCACAACACTGACTAATGTCTGTCACAGAAAGTACAACCAGCAAATTGGGGAATTAGGGTTCTGCCCACACTTCTATTGTGAAGAATAATCACAATATTCTTGGCTGTTAGCTTAATTAAGATCTTCTACCTTCATTACAGGTGTTAGCACAAAGTGCTTATGGAAATACTAGGTCACTGCTTGAAATTTCAGGAGTATGAGAATCAAACATATTGGGAAAATCAATTAAATTCCACCTTCATTTACTCATCATCTGCTAATAGCTTTAATTAAAGCAAAACATCTGACTTTAAAGAAAAAATTAACATTAACGATGAAAATGTAAACAGAAGTGCTTCTAATGAATTTGCTCAATTTTTTTCTCTTGTGCTTCAGTTTGGCATTTAACTCTGACAGCTATAACACTTGAGAATATTTTTTTTCAGCAAAGGTAGTATGTATTTTATATTTGGAAAGCTTTCTTTGCCTTAAATTGAATCTCATCTCCTTCCTCAATGGTATCTCACCAGCCCCTTTCTTAAAATTATGATGTTGATAACTCATTTATAAAGGGCTTTAGATTTTATGTTATTTTCCTAGTAGAGCTACTCTTTTTCCTCCTTCTTTCCTTTCTTCTTCCTTCCTCCTTCTTTCTCTTCTTCTTCTTCTTCCCATTTTGTAGGTACTGAAACTGAGACTCATTCAAACTCTAAGCCATCAGTCACAGGACTAGCAAGTGGTGGAGGAAGCAGCAGAACTCAGGTCTTCCTCCTTAACTCCATATCTTATCATGACACCAATTCCTGGTGTCCTTCATCACTCAGTCCAAACAACCATCCTCTTCAGATCTTTCCCAGTTCCCCCAAGTGCTAATGCCTTCTCCTCTTAGGGCTACCTTTCTATGTGTTATATATAAGCCTACTTATATCTATGTGTCCTACAATAGAATGTAATGCTTTTGATTGATTTTGATTTTAAATCCCATGATCTTTTAAAGTTTATCATATTTTCTACTTTTGCTTTTCTATCCTCAGGGCCTAGCACTCTTGCATAGAATTAAGTATTTAATAAACAGTGGTTTACCTGCTTGTCTCATTGGATTGTTGTAGAAATCATGCTATGGAAATGGATATTATTATTTATCACAGAAGACTACAAGGTAGTAATAATCAGGTGTTGATTTATGTAGCTCAGATAATTAATCTTTTGCATGATATCTTATCATGACTGGAAGTATTCCTGGATTCTTAAAAGTTATATCAGTGGTACAAAAACTCACATGGATGCAATCTAGATAAAAAGGCTATAATTATCAAACCTGCAATACAATGATTATCCTCTGAGTTGGCAGAGGCTTATTCACAGAAGTCTGGCCAGTACTAAATGTATTTTGGATCATAGCAATTCTTGAACTAGTCTACTTAATGATGAAGAGGGGTTGCAATCTGCATAGTTGGAGGGACTACTTTCATTAAATTAGTGACCTTTTGAAATAATGGAGGTGACTGTAATTATTGTGACAGTTCAACAAGAAGACAGATTATTGCAGTTAGGAGCAGTCAGGGAGGTCTCCAAAGAGGAAGTGGGACTTGATGGAACCCTGAAGGGAGGGAAAGAGTTCCACAATGAAAGAGAAAAGGAGTCTAGGAAGGGAGAAGAGCCTGAACAAGGATTTGCCCAGGATGGGAATGATTTTATCTTAAAATCTTAACAAATGGAATGGATGGGGGCGGTGGTGGTCATCAAATCCAGTCAACGAGCATTTATTCTGCTAATTATGTGCTAGGTATGGTGTTAAGCACTGATATATAAGGAAAGGCAAATACTTTGCCCTCAAGAAGCTCAAATGTTGACGGGAGAGACGATCTGCCAACAACCCTGTACATAAGCTCCATATAAATAAAAGGTCATCTCAGAGGAAAGATATTGAGGGATGAGAGACCAAGAAAGGCCTTCTGTAGAAAGTGGAGTTTGAGTCCAGTCTTGAAGAAAATTAGGAATCTCTGAGGCAATGGGGGACAGCCAAGGAAAAGATGCCAAGTTAGTAGGTGGCATGTGATATGGGAGGAATAGCAAGGTGGCCAGTGTAGCTGGATTGTAGACTACATGGTAGATAGGAGTCAAGTCAAGTCAAAAAATTTGGAAAGGTAGAAAGGGGTCAAGGTTTTATGGACAAAGAAACTGAGATCAATTCTCCCCTGCCCCCAAATAAACC
The DNA here is from genome assembly GCF_019393635.1 of Dromiciops gliroides. NCBI lineage: Eukaryota > Metazoa > Chordata > Mammalia > Microbiotheria > Microbiotheriidae > Dromiciops > Dromiciops gliroides. The sequence goes on along the minus strand of NC_057865.1, from coordinate 79,804,135 downwards.
TCTAAGATTGATGGAATTAAGCCTAGAACTTCAATTTTAGATAAAACATTAATTAATCAATTAAAGCAATTGCTTGACGCCTAGTCCAATACCCTTTTTTTATCAGACCTTATTCAACATGTGTTGGGATAAGTAGCCTGACTGGAGTGAGGGATTTGGTACTGAGACACTGGGTAGGTAAGGTTGGATTAAAAAAACCAAAGAGAAAAAAACAAACAAAACAGTGATGAAAAGGCCTGGAAAACTGGCCTAAAGAAATTGATCTCAGTTCTGCAACGCATGTAGAAAAAAAAGTTAGGTGGTATTAGTGGGTAGAACATTGCATCAGGAAAGTGTCAGGAAAACCTAAGTTCAAATCTAGACTCAGACACTAGCTATGTGACCCTGGGCAAATCATAGAAACTCTGTCTGCTTCCTCATCTATAAAATTAAAATACTAATAGCACCCACCTCTCCCAGGGTAATTGTGAAGATAAAATGAGTAAATAATTGTAAAATGGTTTTGCAAAGCTTAAGGGGCTATATAAGCACTAGTTGTATTTATTATTATTATTATTATATCAATTAATTGATTGATTGGTTATCAAAGAGGGTCGTTAAAAGTATCTTTAATACTCAGATTTGAGAAACAAAAGGAAACCCACACTCAGGTAAAAAGAACAGCTTTTTTTCATGGTCTATTCTTATTCCCACAATGAGATTCAATAGTAGACTCCTTGAGGGCTAGGACTGAGTTTTCTGCTCCCTTTCCATAGCACTATGCTAGGCACTAAGAGGTAAGTACAAAGCAGGCCCTCAGTGTGGATTGTTGAGGGTAGTGGCTCAGGTAATGGGGCTTGTGTACCACAGGGCTCCTCCTTCTGGAACAATAAAAAAGGTTGGGTCCAACATCAGGTTTACAATCTCAACATCAATGTAAACAGGCATTTGAGGAGACAAATCTCAGGGGCTATACTTCAGGACTCCATAACAGGCTATTCTCAGCTCCTTTGAAATGGAAGGCTGTTTACAGAATGAAACACATTGCATTGTGAAATATTAGCTTCTTATTACTTCTAGTAAACAGCAAAGTAAGTAAAAAGCACAATGTGCCAGATGGATTTTCTATAAGGTGGGCAGTGTGTGTGTGTGTTGTTCTCTATTACATTCCATGAAAATCAATCTGAAACCTAGTTCAGCCTGGTAAAATTAGATCTAAAACTATTTAATTTTGTTTCAAGAGTGTTTTTCCCCTCCTGATGCCTAGCCTGAGGACACACAGTGATAAAAAACCTTGAGTTATTATCAGTTTATGTGCACCTCCATCTGGGTGGGAATTACACAGTATTATGTATTTTTCTAAGTGATCTGATGCCTTGGATAAAAAGCAGCACACAAATAATGTGGTTTTGTAAGCCATCTCCATTATTATAAGGCCCATTTAAAACATTTTATTTCTCAGCCTACATGATTCTGTAATAAGGTGTTGCAAATGGATGTTTTTAATTATGCCAAATATATGTTTTTTTATGTTTGGGGGATCAGACCTATTGGATATCAGAGTGTTTTATTAAATAGTAGTTCTGGTAGTAGAGACATGAATAGCATATGGGCCCAGCTACAGGACAAATATAGGAGGGGATAGGGCTTGTCACTTTAAGTAGCTCAACTTAAGGAAGAGAAGATCCTTTCTAGTTTTGCTCCTGTGGGTCAATACTTGGAATTAGGAGGCTGGGAAGGGAAGTTAGAAGCCAGGTATGGGAGAAGAAGGGGAGATGGGTCTAAATGCTAGACCGACATGTTTTGTCACAGTTCTTAACAAGTAACAGTGTGAATACCCTAGCCTTGCTGAGTATTCTATACTTTTCATAGTGTTTCTTTATATCTATTATCTCATTTATTAATGATAGGTTTCAGGGTGTTTGGTATTTTTCTTCTTATTGTATTGATGAGGAAACTGAGGTACAAAGAGGTTGAATGATTTGTCCAGGGACATAGAGAAAGCAAAAGGAGAATAAGGACAAGAATAATAATGATCTCATTTTTATGTCATTCTTTGCAATTTGCAAAGCATTCTTTTTTTTCCTATTCTAAGACTAAAAGGTGTTCATCATTTGGGAATGGTTGAACAAATCTCACATATATGTAATGGAATATATAGATATATCCACACATATACATGTACACACATACATATAAAATGGAATATACCATACGATATGATTAAAAGGGTGGATTAAGAGAAACTGGAGAAGACATGAACTGATGCAAAATAAAGGGAGCATAACTGAAAATTTTATAAAATAACTATATCATTGTTAACAAAATAAACTTTGAAAAATTTAAGAGCTCTGATCATTTCTATGATGAAACCCTACTTCAGTAACCAAAAGGTATTTGTTGAGTTAGCAAATGATCCAATAGAATAGAGGCTTATGTTTTTGGAAGTGTGGCTCTTACTGAATCAAAGATCACCACACAACTCTAAATGAGCTTCTAGTTTCACTCAGTTATGCCATAAGGTAATTGTCGGTTTGTGCTTAAACTGCTGACAGCAAAGTCTAGAATAGTATAAATTCTTGGTTTAGGCCTAGGGAGGAGATTCGGCACAGTCAGTGCTTAATGCAATGGGATAGAGGCATTTAGATCTTAATCTCAGCAGGCTGGGCCTGGGATGGGTACTGATATGTGATTTTTGAATTTGCTACAGAATCACCAAAGTGTTCATCTTCAATAAATATTTATGAATGTATTATCCTACAAAAGTCCAATTAGAAATTGTTAGTTAGGAGCCTAGAGACACTTATTTTTAGACATGAAGTTATAAATTATGGTTGTTTGAAGAATAGCCCTAATAACAGACAATATTGCCCATCTAGCTGAATTCTAGGTGGCTATGAATAAAAGAGTATGATACCATAGTGTTGGGGTCAAAGAAAGGGCAACCTAAGGACCACATAGTGGGGTAGCTAAGTGGCACAGTAGATAGAGTTCTTGGCCTAGAGTCAGGAAGATCTGAGTTCAAATTTGGCCTCAGACACTTAATTAGCTGTGTGACCCTGGGTAAGTCACTTAACACTGTTTTCCTCAGTTTCCTTATCTATAAAATGAGCTGGAGAAGAACACGGCAAACCACTTTAGAATCTTTGCCAAAAAAACCCCAAATGGAGTCATGAAGAATTGGGCACCAGTGAAAGAACTCAGCAAAAACAACAAGGACCCTATGGTAGGTGTCAAGAGTTGATAGCATATTAGCAATGATGAATTAATAATTAATAATGGCATAAAGGCTATAATCAAAGAGATACAGGACTGGAAAAAGAAAATGGGCAGATAGATAACTCTGGTGGTGCTTTTGGTACACAAAATATGTTAAAAGACCTAAAAGGAAGACTTTAAGGTCATTTGGTAGACCTCCATGGAGAATTCACAGGAACACACGGACAAGGTTTACATAGGCTATGAAGACAGGAATAGGTTATGATTGACCCAATTCAAAGGCGTACTCGTATCCATGAGGTAGGAGATACATTGAAATATTGTTGAAATACTATCAACTACATTTAAACATTCATTCCATTGTAACCATGCATTCTTCTATCCCTTGGTTCAGTTTGAAAACACTCCCTGAGGGGCAGCTAGGTGGCGCAGTGGATACAACACTAGCCCTGGATTCAGGACTACCTGAGTTCAGATCCGGCCTCAGACAGTTGACACTTCCTAGCTGTGTGACCCTGGGCAAACCGCTTATCCCCCATTGCCCCGCAAAAAAACCCCCAAAACAAAACAACTCTCCCCCCAACACAAACAAACAAAAAACACTCCCTGGAAGAGTAACATTATCACTCATGCATTGGGAATCAGTTTATTATATCATTTCCTTCCCTGATCAGAAGCCTTGGATCAGCAGAAGGTGGGTGGGTGATAAAATGCTGAAGGAGGAACAAATTGGGGAGAAATAGAAAGACATGTTACTGTTTTGCTCAAGACTGGCCCTTTTTACTCTCAACATTTTTAAGCATTATCTTGTAATCGACTGAACTCCCTAGTCAATGTATGAATGAAAGAAAAGTATAGCTAAGAGAAATGTGCAGAAATCTTTTAGGGTCTGATATATCCTCAGTAGGACCCTGGAATTTAAACCATTCTTGATAGAAAGGATGGTTCTGAAGTTGCCCTTGGTGATGATGATGATGAGCTCCTCCTGTATTAACTAATACCAATAAATATTTGTTGAATATTTGTCACAAGCCTATTTCCCAAAGCTATGGATCAAAGGGAAAATAGAATTAAGTGTACTTTGTCCTCTAATTCTTTGTTTTGCTCTAGTTCAACCACCCCAACTGCCTAACATCGCAGGCACTCAGTAAATAGTGTTGAATGAAAGTTGTCAAATTATCTCTGAAAATCCCAACTACTCTGGTGCCTCACTATATTGCTATGCTTGGGAGTTATGTCATGGGATCACCTTCTGGATGAAATTGTAGTCTCTGAAACAAGGCAGAGCTAAAGTATGCCACTACTTAAAAGGGGCATGGATGAGGAGAGTAAGAGATAAAAACCTGGATAGGATGCTTCTCTTAAAGATTGTGAAGTGGGGATGTCTGGGTATTTTATAGGTAGCCTAGAATCACAGGATTCAGAGCTCAAAGGTCCTTTAGACACTACCTAGACCAACTCTGTGATTTTACAGACAACTCCTAGAGAGTGAAAAGGTCTTACCTGAGATTTAGGTTTAAAAATCAGGATTCAAACTCAAGTCCTCTGACTCCCAAACCTACCTATTAATCCCCTCTTCATTCTCTCCTCCCTCCAATCTTTTCCCATCTCATAGGGATTGGTAAAATTAAGAAAGACACATTACTAGTCAAGTGAATTGAGCTTCTTGGAAGAGAAGCAGTAATATAAATCCAGGATTTAGTTTTGTTCAGACTGCAACCTGAATCATTGTTTTAGAGGACCGAATCACTTTAATCCTATTTCTCTCCATATTCGAAAGTCCCTAGAGGTTACTGAGAACAACAAAAACAAATCCACTATTACCAGTGACAATAGTAATAAGCCTACTACAGTTTTCAAAGTGCTGAGCTGTCACTAGGACTAAGTTTCATTCAAGCCATCTCCTGGGTGGCAGCTCAGTTCACTTAGCCAAGGGCTAGGGCTTATTTTCCAGGTTATCTCCTGTGTGCCTATAAAAGTGGTTCTCAATGTCTCACAGAAGGTACAGTCCTTTGAAAGGCCATTTTCCAATATGTTTATTTCTCAGTTGGTGCTTGACATGGGAAATAGTATCTTTTGTAGTACAAAGAAATAGCAGGAGAAACACAGGCTCTTGGTGATTTTCCAATTATCCCCAACTATATTTAACCAAGGCAGTAACTAATGATTAGCTGATTCAGGCTACTTAGAATAAATGTCCCTTTACAAGATTTCCAGAGAGATGGCCTACCAGGGGAAAGGGGACATTGTCATTCATTCCCATGATAATATATAATGTATTGTATAGATTCCTTGTTACTTGGCTTGGACTCTAGTATGAAAATAAAAAGCTTTAATTAAATACAAGATAGCAGTGTAACATAATGGCATGTGAGAAACATATAACAGTTTCTGTGGACTGGGGCTCCTGACTTAGTTCCCACTAAATTCTATTTCAAGAAATACTTAGTATTTGTGAAAATATTCTGTAAAACATAAAGCTTTAATTAAGCACAAGATATTAGAGTAATGTAAAAGTATGTGGGAAAGAAATACAGTAAGTTTCTGAGGAGTGGCGTTCCCGAGTTAGTGCTCTATTAGATCTATTAGTTCTAAGGTAAAATCTACTCTTTAGACATTTTGTAATAAATATATATTTCACCCTCATTCCCATATAACTTTTCTTCTTTTTCCTCCCTCCCTTAACCCCCCAGCTGTGTTGTTGCTGTTCATTTGTGGCCATCTTGTTGTGACCCCATTCAAGGTTTTCTTGGCAGAGATACTGGACTGATTTGTCATTTCCTCCTTCTGCTCATTTTACAGATGAGGAAATTGAGGCAAAGTGACTGGTCCAGGGTCACCTAGCTGTTAAGTATCTGAGGCTGGATTTGAACTTAGATCTTCCTGACTCCAAGCCCTGAACTCTAACCCCTGCGCCACCTAGCTGGCCCTGTTTTCTACCCCCCTTCTGTTACCTCTCTCAATAAGAGTATTTTGGGTCATTTATGCAGTTTGGAGATATTCTAATGTCTGAACATTAATTCTCTTACAGTTTAGGAAAAGGTATGTAACAGACTATATATGTCTAGTACAGTCTAGTATGTCTAGTATGTAACACTACATAGTCTAATGTTGGCATGTAATAGACATAGATAGTCTGATGTTGATGAAAAACTTCATTGACCTTTATATATGGTTGTGTTATATTGGTTAATGCTTCTGACTGAGGACAATAGTATGTTCAGACTTCATCTGGGAAATGCTGTTCCATTCCTGTTCACTACCTGCTTACCCCAATACTCTTTACTATGCCCTCATTTCTCCTTATAATCTCTCACTCATGACCAAACCCCATAGGTTCAAATGACTTATGGCTTTTTTTCTTTCTTTCTTTGTATCCCCAGAACTTAGTGCAGTTCTCAGTGATTACAAAAAGCTAGTTGAGGGGCAGCTAGATAGTGCAGTGGATAGAGCACCGGCCCTGGATTCAGGAGGACTTGAGTTCAAATCTGACCTCAGACACTAAACACTAGTGGGCAAGTCACTTAACCCCAATTGCCTCACCAAGAAAAAAAAAAGCTAGTTAACTGAATAACTGACTTCCAGAGCTATATATTTCTCCCTTGAGAGTTCTTCATCATCAACTGGACTATTAGATATTTGAAAATGGATGTCACATAGCCATCTCACACTCAATAGGTCCAAAACAGAACTCATCATCTTCTCCTCTCTCCCAAGTCATGTGTCTTCTGCATTTTCCTAATTCTCTCTAGAGTTAGGCTTCTCTTAAACTTTCATTCATTCATCTATCTATTTATTTATCGACTGATCTATTTACTTATTTGTCTATTTATTTATTATTAAATTTTTTTTCTCTTAAACTTTTTCCACTTGCAACTCCCTTTTGCCCGAGAAATTTTTACATGACCATATGAAACAGGTATACCTAACCTTTTACTGTCGCCAAGTTTTTCACAACCCCCAGTTTAAGAATCTAGGCTTTAGAGTAGCACCATACATCTTATCAGTCATTCAGGTTTATAACTCTGGTCTCATTTTCCACTCCTCTTCCTCATTGACTTCTCTTATCCTATCAGCAGTCACATCTTACGATTTCTATTTCTACATCTATTAGTTAGGTTCTCTTTTCATGTAGCCACAAACCTAGCTATGATCCTTGTTATCTTTTGCCTGGACTATTACAATAGTCTGATATCCCTGCATCAAGTCTCTTTCCTCTCCAGCCCATCTTCGATCTAGTTGTCAAAATGATTTTTCCTAAACTATGAGTATGAGCATGTCAGCACTACCTAAATTCCAGTGGATCACTGTTCCCTCTGTGGGATAAAATATAAAATACCTTATACGTAAAGTCTTCATGTGCTGGCCCCTGCCTGTATTTCCAGTCTTACGTATTAGTACTTTCATGCATTCTACAGTACAGCTATTCCTGTTCTTGACACCCAGTACTCCATCTTTCATCTTCATTCCTTTGCATTAGCTGTTCCCCATGCCTTGGACATTCTTTATCAATCTCTCTTCCACTTAGAATACCTCCTTCTCTTTAACACTCAGAAGGTCAAGAGCTACTTTTTTTTTTTTTAGGGCAGTGGGGGTTAAGTGACTTGCCCAGGGCCACACAGCTAGTAAGTGTCAAGTCCAAGATTTGAACTCAGGTTCTCCCAAATCCAGGGCTGGTGCTTTATCCACTGTACCACCTAGCTGCCCTGAAGGTTACCTTTTAACATGAATGCTCTCCTCATTACTCCATCTCCTTGCACCCTCCTTCCCCAAATTACCTTGAATTTATCTTCTATAAATTCAGGTACATTCTGTCACTAGTTTTTTCAAGGCATAACCTTTTTCATGTTCGTTTTGGCATCGCTAGCACATAGCCTAGTTCATGGTATATAGTAGGCACTTAATAAATACTTGTAGATTGATTCCTGAAATTACAGAATATTGGAGTTGAAGGGACATTAGAGATGATCTTGTCAAGTTCCTAATTTCACAGATGAGGAAAACGGGACTTATAAATAAAGTGACTTGGTAAAGGTTATGTATCTAGTAAGTGGCAATCAAAATAATTATGACAAACTTCCCTCTTTAGTTTTTTCTCCTTTAACGTATAGAATCTATTATAGACCTAATCTAGGTCATTGTCATCTGACCAGGGTGGCAATACTTGGTCTGTTAGGGCATATTTTGGCTCTTTTATCTCTCTCTACTAAGCCAGAGTATTCCAATGCCTCTCCAAGTCTCAGAGTGACTATCTACTGAATTTAACAGCAGTGGCTAGCTGATTCAAGAATTTATATGGTGTTACTTAATTTATTTTGATAGGGGGAGCTTGGACTTGTGATTTTCATATTTTAGAAAACTCCCACCACTAAGGAATATTGACAACTGTCTATACCTTACAGTCTTAGAGAGTTCCCTCAGGTACTGAGAGATTAAGGGATTTGCTCAGGATGACATAGCCAGTACTTGTGTGAAGCAAGATTTGAACCCAGGTCTTCTCTTACTCCAAGACCAGCCCACTCTCAGTTATGCCACAGTGCCTCTTGGATAAGGTCCCAAATGACATTAAAATCTGGCTTAATTGTTAACCACATGCATTGATTGATTGATTCGATGAGGTAATTTGATAAACAAGTCATAAGGAACATTATAACTGAATTCCAGAAGAGTTCAGATGTCTTTAGTGGATCACAGCAGGACAGAACCATAACCCTTTTGATCTCTCTTTTATCATCACTTAATCAAAATGTTGGCTGTCCCAAGGCATTGGATGTGCAAGTTTTTAGTGGGCAGACTCAACTTACAGTTCATTGGTATTCTCTTAATGGAATGTGTTTTTATTAAAACTGAAATCTTTTTTATCCAAAGATAAGGGACTAGCATTTACTTGTGAGGTGATGGCATTGTGGCAAGGAACTGTATTCTAAACTATGGCAATGAAGGAAGTCAACCCACTCTTGCCATTTGATTAAGGAGACCTCTCTTTGTGGCTTGGGAGACTTCCAGTAGGGTCAGGTTTCCTGGGTAGGTCTTAGGAGCCTTGATGTGTGATATGACTCTCGTCAAGAATGATAATGGGGGCTGTGTATCTTGGTCTCTGGACAGAGTGCTGACAGCATGCCCTTGAATGTCAAGATGTCTAATAACTCTCCAAAGAAGAGGTAGCTTATTTTCTATGCTGTCGTGGCACTGCTGACATTTTTATGGCATTCCCCAAAGTACTGCCTGTCAGAGTAAGTACTTTCAAGGATAGCATCACGTTAGGGTGATTTGGGATTGATGTATATTAAAGAGCACAAACTTCAACTCCTTGCCCATATGCATTCTATAGAAAGTACATCATTATGGGACCAGGCCATCTATTTTGTAAATGGCCACAGTGGAGGGCTCACCTGATAGCCTGATACAGCACTGAACCAGAACTCAACCCGTATTCCACAAACTCTGTCCTGCTTGCAAACCATCTCTGCCAGGGAGCCTCTTAGGTATTTCCCACACTCTCTATTGCATTATATTTATTTGTATGCATTTGTATCTCACCTACTGGACTATAAACTCTAGAAGGGAAGCAACTGCATCTTACTCATTTTTGTCATTCTCTTAATGCCTAGCAAGGAATGGGAGACATCTCAGTCATGACTTTTGGGCTCTAAGGTGCTAATTCACAGAGCACTTGCAACATGTTGGGGGTGGGGGCTTACTGATCCCATCGGGCCACTACTGGAGTCTTCTTTAGACATTGCTTCATTGTGATTTAAAAACAAACTAACAAAAAGCCTTACAGGTGTCAGAGACCCTGGCCCCGAAGGCTGGATCAGTAGCTTTGTTGTGGTTCCGGGGGTTATAGGGAGCATTACAGCTATGCACAAGCTTTGGCTACCCATCTTGGATGTCATGTTTGGACACCAAGAGAATGCTGTGCATTCTACTAAATACACAACCTGCTGGAAAATAGCTCTAGCTGGCTGCAAAGTAAGATTGTCTCTAGTTACCCAGATCCCTCAGCAGAGATATATTCCATCTTCGCTGTGCTTGCTGCTGCAGTGTCCATAAAGCTCAATTACATTTATAACTTTGCATTAAATTAAATATGTTATTTTACACAAGCACTTAAAAAGTCCACTAAATATCCAATAACAGCTCTCTTTATTCCCTTGTTAGTGGCTGCCACAGTGACAGAATTCGAACCAGAGCTGAGTTGATTTAACACATTGATTTGCAGCAGGCACAGGCATTGTTCTTATAACGGAACTGATTAGCTTAGCAGGAAAGCATCATTTACTTTAAATTATCTCCCTCTTTCACTCATCTCCCTTCCCAGAGCACCTGTGACAATTGTCTCACAGTGAGTGACCTTCTTAGCACACAGGGCCTTTCTTCTACCTCTGACTTGCCACTTGCCACTTATCTCAGGAGATGAAGCTGGGTCCCTTGCTATTCTCCAAAGGTTATTTTTCATTATTTGGTGGCAACTATTTGGTAAAGACTTTGTCCCTGGATGAGTGGACCATCAAAATGCTTCCTCCAGAGAATGTTGAAACTGAACAGTAAATGGATCCTCGAAACTCTGTACCCCTAGTTGCTCCAATAATTGATCCCTGGCTGACCTTTTCCCTCATAGTCCCTGGGGCTGCTTGGGCAATGGTTAGCTTCTATTCAGAGAATAACAATAGTAACCAAAGTTCTACAGATGATGGAGTATAGTTATGAGTCGTGGAACAGTGTGGTCTCCAAAGAGCTGAAAATGAGTTATCATTCAGAGTGCATTGGAAAGGTTAGTGGTAGGTGTGAGTAGGCTGAAATATTGCAGACGAGGAACTGTGAAGGAAAACTGGAATTAGGAGTGGAAATAGACTTGTGATTTCACCAGTAGTAGGAACTCTCAGATGATGAAACTCCTCTCAGTGCACATAGGCATCTTTTCTGCAACCAGGAATCTTAAGAGAGTTGTTTACCACTATGAGAGGTTCAGTGTCTTGTCCAGAGAACTCAAACCCAGGTTTTCCTGGCTTTGCAGACAGTTATCTGTACCATGAGGCAATCTGTACTTGTGTGAAAAAGACTCCATAAAAAGGTATGATAGCAAGTGAAGGATAACCAACAGAAAGAGTATGATCCATTCTTAGTCTCCTGATAAAAAGAAAGGGATGATCCCCTAGCATATGGGACAGTGTGTGTGTGTGTGTGTGTGTGTGTGTGTGTGTGTGTGTGTTGTGTATGTGTGTGCATGCTGAATTTATGAGAGATGATAAAGGAAGAGTGCCCAGGATGTGCAGACATGGATAAGTTTTAATCTGCATTATTGGAAGAAACATTCAAATTAATGAGCTCACAAACCCTTTGAGTACAGCATAATAAAATCGGCTTAGCAAAGTGTTTGAGCAAGCAGTTGCAATAAGGAGTAGAGCCACTAAATTCCCTTGCATGTCCAAGGCTCTCACAACCTAGCTGTGCGATTCTTTTTGGCTCCAAAGCTGTGTCTGTGAAACCTTTGCTGAAGACCACAGGGGACTATATTCCACATAGTTGCCAAGGTCAGCCAAGACTTTCCCAGGGAATTCTAATCCAAGGCTAACAGTCACAAAACAAGCTCCAGACCACTCATGCCTTATAGGCTAACATGCCTCTGGGAGATCCTGATGCCCTCCCACCTTTTAAAATGCCACTGCTCCTCTAACCAATCATATACACATAAATTGATTTGAGCATGTGTTGCCTTCCTCATTAGACCATGATGATGACAAAACATTTATTTAGCATTATATGTGCCAGGAACTGTGAGCTCCATGAGGTTAGGGAATGTTTTTTTCTTTTTCTTTTTGCCCCCAGAACCTGGCATAGGCTAAGCACTTAATAAATGCTTATTGATTGAGTAAGCATCTCCTTTCTTGACCTAGGTGGTGTTTCCTTCAAAATTCTTTGTACTTTGGAAGGTGTGGGAGGTCCTATTTGTGCTTTAAAAAAGGCTTTTCTGACAGGGAGTGAGATGACCAAATTCCTTGGCTGGCCACCCTCATGCTAGGTACTACGGGTACATGATACTGCTGAGCTGAATGCCCTTATCTAGATATTGCTTATCTTTGGTGTGTCTAAAGCATCATCCTATCATCCCAGGAGACTCTGAATCTTTGTTGTAATGCCAGTTTTTTTCACTAGAAGCCTTGTGTTCCCAAAGCTCCCTACTGGAGTGAAGTTAATAAGCTCCTCCTCAATTTGAAGGCCTTGTCTGATGTGCAGCCTGGATGGAATGCATTACAGTCCACTCTCGACCGACCCATTGTACACATTTACTTTACATCAAACACACACCTCATTAGGAACAAGGAAGAAATTGGTCCTCCAGAGCAGGATAATGGACAGTGAGAGCAGCATTATCATATCATTCACTGAGCAGGTCTTTTGATACTTTCACCAAGATGCTTATCTGTTAGAATAACATGGCTAGTTTATTTTGCAACCATGATATTATTTACTGTAAATATAAAAATGATGTTCCCCCTTTCTTTGTCTTGGATATTTATTTTCTTGGCCTGTATAAACAGATCTGCCTGGTGTGTGTGTGTGTGTGTGTGTGTGTGTGTGCGCGCGCGTGCTCGCTCTCGCATGTGCGTGTGTACGTGATATACTGGTCATTATCAGTGGCAGTCAGCAGACTCATTTGAATTTTTGTCTGGCTTGAGGAGATCACCTCACCAACCACATGCTCTCTGTTGAAGAACAGCACTGTCTATTGAAATGTTCAGGCCAGAGGGTTTATTTGGTTTATAAGAACATGTAACCACATTTCCCAAAAGCAAAATAATGAAACTGGGGACTATCTATTCCCTTCTCCATGCATGTGAATCCCATAGACATTAATAGAATCAAAATGAAGTGCATGGAAAGGCAAGGGGGTATCATTATAGAGATTTTAATATTCTATAGAGGTGGTGGAAACTTTCATTTTGTTGGTGGGGTGATTGCTGAGGACTCAGAAGCAAATCAGTTAAAATGTCAATTTCTCAACTATCACAATGATTCATTAGTGAAACAGTAAATGAACCTTGGTTTCAGGGATAAGGTTTGTGTTTAAATACTTTCATGAGAAACTTTTGTCTGTTTTTGAAGCCTTAGCCTATAGATGCCTTGATTCACCATAAAGTTTTCCCCAACCGACCCCACTGTGTTCCTCATTTCAATCATTAGATCATAGGATCGCAGGATGTAGAACTGGAGGCAGCCTTAGAGATAGCTCATCTACCCCCATTGCCTTCAGTTATAGATAAGGAAACAGGCCCAGTGGTGAAAAAACTTGCCCAAGTTTGCACAGATAGAAAGTGATGAAGACTGGAATTGATCCCAAGCTCTCAAATACAATGTCCAAATTCAGAGCCCAAAATATGTTGGAAGTAGGAACGTACCCTTATAGAGAGATGAGAAGTGGCATGTGCCAGCAAGTTAATCTACTATCTCTATTCTCCTTTTCAGGGCCAGGTAGAAACAACCCAAGACCCTGAGTCCATGAGGCCAAGGAAAAGCTGCACTCTCCTCCACACCACTGGCCCTATAGCCACTGTCCAATTAATGTACCCCAGAGAAGATAAGAGCTGGTGATTGTTTCTGCAATTGTGTTAGCTCCCTGCATCCTTAGCAGCAACAATTGCTGGAAAGTCAGAAAAGATAGTTCTAGCCATCAAAGAGCTTGGCATTGTCAATTGGTTCAGCATAAGAAATATCATTAAAGAAACTTTATTATCACCTGCCTTGCTGCTGTACCCCAAGGACCACCTGGCTTTTCCATCTGACTTGTAGCTTAATCCTCTGTTTTCTTCTCCTATTAGAAACTTTCTCTGTTAGAGCAAGGATTGTTTTAATTTTATCTTTGTATCTCCCATGCTTAGCATGATACTTTGCATATAGTAAACATTTAATAAACGCCCTTTTCATTCACTGACTATAAGTTACTTATATTGCCATAGGTACTAAAGTTGGAGACTATGTAATATAGTGGATAGGCTACTGGATTTAGATTGGGGAGACCCAGACTCATGTCTCAGCTCTATTTACTACTTGTGTGAACCTTGGGCAAATTACAAGCCCTTAGGAGAAAAGGGTAAGGATTAGGGAAAAAAAAGCCATGAGATTTCCCTATTAAGGAATCCTTAGTAACTTTGGAGAGAACAGTTTCATTTGACAAATGATATTGGAAGCCAGATTAGATTGGGGAATAAGTGAGAGGAGAGGAAGGAAAGGTAGCAAATGAAGAGAGCTTTTTAAAAAGAGTTTGGCTTGTGAAAATGGAGGAGAGATAAAGATATATTGATAGGGAAATTAGAGTCTAGTGAAGGCTTTGGAAAGATGAGGGAGATTAGCCATTTGAAGAGAATAATGAAGTAACTGGTTGTAGGATGAGCTTGTATATTAAAAAGAGAAGGGAGGATGATTAGAAATGCAATATATTAGAGAGAAAGGAATCAAGTACACACTTAGAGGGTTGGCCTTGGCAAGGGGAAAGACCATATCTTTTTAGATATTGAGGGAAAGGAGTAAAGAGTGAGAGAATATGTAAAGAGGTTTTGAGATGAAGAGAATGGGAGAGGAGGAAACTCATATTGAAAAAGAGCCATTTATCAAATAGTCTCACTTTTCTCAGTAGTGCAAAACACAAAGTACTCAGCTGAGAGAAGAGATAGGAGATGTGTAAGGAAGGCTTGAGGAGAAAAAGATTTGCAATAGCTTCTCTTGGAGGTGCAAGATAGAAAATCAATTAGGGAGGAATAAAAAGGCTGCCTTACTACAGTTAGGGCTCAGATGAGGTTAAATGATATGAATTTGTAATGGACTCAGTGGGCAAAGAAGTGTGGCTTCCTTCAACTACATTCAGTTTCCCTTGAGTAGGAGGCAGACATTGGGACTAAACTAGGGCAAAAGTTTGGCAAGATAAGAGTAACAGCTGGAGAAGGAACAAGTGATTCAAGAATAAATGATGAGACAAACTTGAAATGGCTTACTAATGGGTTGAAGTTTGGAGAGGAAGGAAAATAAAGTCAGAGCAAGAATAACTTATCTGAGAAAATAATGTAGGGTGGATGGATTAGAGTTCTCATTGAAGGTGAAAGATATATGAAGAGTTAAAATCAGAGGAGGTTACAGACAGATTGTGGAATGTTAGATGTTCCAATTAGGGAAGGGGAACATTTATGGGTAATAGTGAGATATAATGTGTGAGAATTTCAATGTGTGGTGAAGGTGGAGGGAAGGAGTTGGTTATAAGCTAAGGAACAAAGAGATTAGGGAGTTTGGGGGATCATCTAAGTAAATATTAAAGTTCTTTAGTATAAAAGCGGTCACTGAGAAGGAGAGGATGCTTGTCAGCTAGGTACTGCTCCTTTTGATAAAAGAGGAAAAATGACCTGGGAGTTGAAATACTATCACTCCCATAATTTGGATTTAGTAGAAAATTTGGATGGACTGGATTTCAAAAGAAGGAAGGTTGCTGAATGAAGGAATTAGCAGAGAGTCTGGAAATGGCAGAAGGGATCAAGGGAAAGTCCTACATTCCCTCTAGGAGAAGTGTGTTGGGGAGGGTGATAAAATATATACATGAGTGTTGGAAAAGAAAGCTTGGGGTGCAATCTTCAGAGAGAGCCATATAATATTGAAGAAGCTCCACTGATGTAAAGCATTTCTTAAAACATAATGTACTTTATAATGTGTATTTTTATTATTGTTTGTACTATTTATATACTTTGGTAGCAAATAATATTACTTTAATGTATATTCTTTCTCTTTCTCTCCATGTTCCTATTTAGACTAGAAGTTCCTTTAACTCAAGGTCCTTGCCATTTTTGCCAAAATGTCTCTTTACAGTTCCAAGTACAATGCTTTAAACACAATGGGCATGTAAGACATTGAAGAGAACATAAGGCAGAATTTTTGAACCAAGAGCTGATAGCTTCGCTTTACCCCCCCACCCCCATCAACAAGGTAATATCAGTTTTGAGAGGGGAAGAGTGTGGATAGGGAAGAAGAGATGTTTTAAAAGACTGCTAAGGGAACCTAAAACTAAGATTGCATATCGAAGTGGGTAGTCAAGATGTTTAAATTCTTGCTGAGGGTCCTTTGCACAAAGCATCCTTGCCATTGAAAATGCTCTTACCAGTCTAAGGACAATGACAAGAATACAGACAAGGTTTAGATGCTCATCAGAAGATTGGTTGGTGAAATAAGCAATTCTAAGGTCTTCAGAACAAACTTCCAGAGAATAAGACATCTCTTGAACTTTTAATATGCCAGTTTGGAGTACTGGCTGAAAGGAAAAAGAGAAATAGACTGAAATACAGAAGAAAAAAAAGTGAATTAAAAAATACCACAAAATTTTGCTTTAATTTACATCTTTAGATATTCTAAAGGGACTCCCCCAAATAGCACAATATATTGACTTTAGGTTAACTACAAGAGCACAAGAGCATGTAAAACATAAACTATTCTCCATCTTTTAGGAAAGTGGTGAGTTTCTTTGACATTTTAAATGATCAACTTAAGGAGATCAAGAAAATAGTGAACTATCATGACAAATACATCTCCCATCTGTACATTTCTGCTCAGATTCAGACAAAAAAATAGGATCACTTCAAATTATTTGGATTATTATCTCTGAACTCAGGCATACAACATAAAAATGAGTAAATTTTACATAGCACTTTAAGGCTTGCAAAGTACTTTAATACACTCTTTATTCCTTACAACAACCCTATGACATAGGTGCTGTTATTATCACCCCCATTTTACAAATAAAAAAACTGAGGATAAGAGAGGCTTAATAACTTGCCCAGATTCAAACAATCAGTAAGAGTTTGAAACAGAATTTGAACTTAGGTCTTCCTAAAGTCAATTCCAATACATTATTGGCTATAGAAATCACAGAATTTGAGAGTCTGAAGGGATCCAGTGGCCATCTACTCCAAATCACACCCCAAAAGAAACACCACTAACACAGATCCTGTATTTACTTGAAGACCTTTAAGGAAAGACAATTGATTCCACCTCTTAATTATTAGGATTTTTCATTTCTTTTGTAATTGTGAAGATACTAGTGGCACATGATGTCTTGTCACTTGTCATCCCCAATCCTTGCCATGTTATCCATCCTTATTTATTTCTTAACATCTAATGCCTTAATAATATTTCTCTTTGGAAGTGCCCATCGCTTTTATGTTGGCATCTGTCCACATCCACCATGCCTTTCTTCATTGCCCTCTGTGTGATATTAATTTTTAGTTCTTTAGAGACAGTTGCTTCTCATGAATTGCTACCATAAAGTGACATTGGTAAAATATTGGTGGAGGGTTGGTTTGCATTTTGCCTAAATCTATCTAGTTTGTGTTCCTTCTTTCCAATTCTGTATCCAATGCAATATCCATCTGAACAGTCTGTCTGTTATGCATACACTTGGCCAAACTTTCTGTAGGGGTTCTTAAGCTTTTCTGTGTCATGGATCTCCTTGACAAGCTAAGGACCCTTGATTCATAGGCTTATTGATTCTAGACAATAACCATTCCTCATCCACTTGGTTTTTTCTGCGTGGTCAGTGGGATCAAAGTACTTTGATTGGTTATAGATATCTAACAGGAGGCTCTGCCATGTTCTGCAACTTGCTGCTATCAGCACACATGTCTTCAAACAGAAGCATTTGGAGGACTTCATTGTCCATGAGACCTCTCCCATCTGAACTCTGCACTTGGATTTCCTCCTTCACAGTGGCAAATATCTTGGGAGAGCACAACTCCCTACTTGCTGCCTCATCTGGTTTATTATAAGAGGGTTGTTGAAAAGGACTATTTCTGTTGCTTCCAAGAGAAATTTAGGATTGGACTCACATTTTTTTTTATCAGAGTGATGAGGTATAGTGGGAAAGAGAGAGTCCATAGGATTAAGGTTTCAATATTCAGACTGTTGCTTTACTGAATATAATGTCTGGATTATTTTGTGTCTAGTAAAAAACAAAATACAGGTAGTTGGGGACCATATGAGATAGAACTGTTTTATATTGGTGAGGAGTGGCCATTTGTCTCGAGGAACAGAAATAAATCTTCAGTGAGTAGTGTCTTAGGGGAGAGGACCCATAGGGATTCATTTTTAAGACTTTCTGCCACTGGGCCTTACCAGTGACTTAGTGGTTGTGTATAATTCAGTCTGGCTTTTTAACTTACATGTGAAAGACCTTTTGGTTTATTGCAACAACCCTACAATCTGATTTACTTCTTAGTCACAACTCTGCCTCGTTAGAATTAAAATAATAAACAAACTCCGAAAGGAGCTCAAAGGCAGGCATGCCTAAGGTATAACTTCACTGAGGCTTGTTTTATACACACCACTTGGCAGGACTGAATTCTGTTTGGAAAAACGAGTAATGCCACATATTTTGTCTCCCTGATGTCAAAGAACCATGCTCATTGAGTGCTTGACTTTTCATCTCATTATTTGGTATAAGAAAAGCAAATGGGTCAATTCAGGGACAAGTTGTTGGATGACTTTAATTCTGAATTAGGGCAGTCTAACATTGAGCAATAATTGAATTTTGGGCCTCTGCAGTACTTGTTTGTCTCTATTGATCATGAAGTCAAAGGAAATGACTGATGAGCATTTGCAGACAGACAGCACGGGGTAGTGGATATGGAGCCAGGGAGACTTGGGTTTGATTCCTATCTCTGAAACTTTTTTTTGTGGTGTGATCATAGGCAACTCTCTTAATTTCTCTGAGCCTCAGTTTCCTAATCTGTAGAATTTGGATAATAATGACTCTAATACCTACTCCACAGGGTTGTTGTTCAAATGAGATCATGTCTGTAAATAAAGTACTTGTAAAAGTTAAAGTGTTGTTTACCCATCAGTATTGATTTCATCTCTCATATTTCAGGTACAAGTAAGAGCTAGTTAACCAGCTTCTATAAATTAAGCAATATGGGATAGGAAGATGTTAGTGGTGCCATCTCATGACCTTGGCACATAAATGAGGGTTTCTTAAAGAACCATTTGAAAGTTCAGAAAAACCCAAGGACTGCTTCTTGGAATAACGTTTTTAAATGCACAGAATAAAATATATATGATTATAAAGGAAACTGATAGAAACATAATTATCAAAATATGTTTTAAAAACTCAACAAGTTTATGGACCCTGGCAATAGGAATCCTTGGCACAAGGGATGGTACCATTGGTAAGGCAAAGCCCTATTCTAGTTGTTATCTGGATAGACTGGACTCATACTAGGTTTATTCTGGAATTCCTTTTCTGGATTTATTTTGCCTTAATTTATTTACCAGTTTCTTCTTATTGCCCAGCCCAAGGCTGCCTGGATGATTTTGTTATCCACTTCTCAGCCTTGGCCCAGTCGATGACATTGGCTAGGTGCAATAAAATGCCAAAGCTTTCCTGATCACCTCAGCAGAAGTGATTTCTCCTGCCTATGAACTCCTCTGACATTTATGATCTGTGCTGCTCAAGCTCAAATCTGCGCTGCTTATGAGGCAGTCACATGGGTCTATGCATCTTCCTTATTTAACCGAGAGCTTCAAAACACAGGGATGAATTTTACCCTTTAGCACCATACTAGGCACATAGGAGTGTTCAGAAAATACTAGTTTAAGGAATGAACAGAGGAATGAGAAACAGTGTTTTACACATAGTCATAACACCTTGGTCCTGACATTTTATACCCATTTCACCTTGCACAAGTTACCTAATAGCCCTGGGCCTCAGTTTCCTCGCCTGTAAATGAGGGGGTTTGATTAGACAGCCTCTAAGGTTCCATCCAGCTTTAATTCTGTGATGCTACGAGTCTCTGATTGGATCAATGAAACAACAAAAGATGTCAAACCAAGTGTAATTGCTATCTCAATTGTGAGTGAGGGCCAGGTAATTCAACTATTATGAATTACTGGGTCAATGCTCATTGCCACCC
Source organism: Dromiciops gliroides (assembly GCF_019393635.1). NCBI lineage: Eukaryota > Metazoa > Chordata > Mammalia > Microbiotheria > Microbiotheriidae > Dromiciops > Dromiciops gliroides. The sequence goes on along the minus strand of NC_057865.1, from coordinate 79,783,997 downwards.
AAAAAGAGATCAGCATAATGAATCACAATATTAGAATAAACTCTAGTTATTTCCCAAGTAGAAGACCATCCTCATTAATCTAACCTTATCAGTGTCTGTGCATGAATATGTGAAAGCTATTTGAAGTGAGGACCTGTCTTCCCTGGCCAGGTTCAGATGCACAATGCCTGATCATCAAATCACTGAGACATTTGTCTGGTCCCTTTCTTGTCCCTACTCTCTATTGGTTACACAGTCTAATTTTATTTACTACCGGACTGCTGATGAACAAGGCAGAGGGCATTTCAGTGAGCTGGCTGTGATGTATCCTAATAAGAAGGGCACATTGTGTGAAGTGCAGGGGAAGGTGGCTTCAGGAATTTCCAATCTAGGACTGTGCTGACTCAGTTACTTCTTGAACATATCAGTCTGAGCACAGGAGGCCTGATAACATCACTGACCTTTGGTGGTGACTGGTAAGGCAGCACGGCTTCTTCCTTTTTTACTGCTGTGAACCCTGGGACTCAATAAATTCATTTATTCTGAGAGTGGAGAGGTCTGGGCGGCATTTTAGATTCTTAACTTTCTCTCTCTCAAATATGTAGGCTTTTCAGTGGTAGGACGTTCTGTTTTCTGATTAAATACAGGAATGGGGTATTTCTGATTTAATTGGCATAGGTAACATATATACACATTTAAAGGGGCCTTCTGGAAATAATGAGAGGCTATAGGACTTGATAAATCTTGTCATTTTTATCTTCATGGTATCTCTTCTACATGTCTCTTTTTCTCCACTCCCTACCACCTTAAAAGAAGCCTTTATCACCCTTCTACTTAGACCACTGCAATGGGCTCCTTGCCTCAAATCTCTCCCCACTCCAATCTATTCTATACTAATCTCTCAAGGTTATTATTATTTTTTTAAGTGTAGATCTGACCATGGCACTCTCCTTCCACCACCACTCCCATCCCAAACCCCCACTTCCCTCAACATAAGAACCAGAGTCTAGCCTGGGAATGGTCACACTGACTACAATTATAGGGTAAGAGAGGAAGTGAGGTCCAGGAATGGAATTTCTTTAGCTGAAGCGTCTCAGGTGGATTCCTGCATCTTTCATGTCTCAGGCTATCTGCACTGACAAGCTTCAGGGAAAATCTATGTGATTATTTCATAGGGTAACTAGTAAAGGAGAACTCTGATGAACTCTGGGAAATTGCTGCACCTTATAAAATAGAGGACAAGAGAGGTGACTGGAGAAATCTCCAAGAGGATCCTTGGAAGACTTTTAGACAAGAAAAGGCCTGGAAAATATCTTCTGAAAGGGAACAAGGTCGGTGTTTTTCAAAAGATGCCATTCGAAATATTTCTTTCATCACCATCAAAGTATCCAACAGCCCTTGGCACTCTGCTAGGCTCTGCACATATTCCCTGCCCTATGTGAGCTTCTCATTCGTATTTCTATTCACTAGGTAGTTGTCATAAAACTACAGAAAACCCTCTGGACTCAAGGATGTAGAAGTCATGATTTCAAACATTCCCTGGGTGCCTTAAAATTCAGTCAAGGGTTTCTTCCATTTCATGGGTGTGTTTTATGCCAAGCTCCTGACAGGCTTCCATAGTCATAGGCTGTTGCTGCCTACAGATGCTCTGAGTCTGGGATGATATTACTGGGATGCACAGGCAAAGCTATAAAGTGCTAAAGGGGATTGTCACAGACATAAGTATTCTTTCTGCTATATACTCAGAAATAATCAAGTAATTCATTAAACTCTAAATATTTATTAGGAGGAACCTACTATGTACCAGACAAAATTATAAATAGCCCCTGCCTTCAAGGAAAAAGTAACTTACATTCTACTGAACTGAAAAGAAACAAAGAAAGCTTTGCTCTATGTGAGGAGGGATGCTTTCATTCTATTCCCATAGAACCCCAAGGCTTGGCTCATTAGTCCCTTATAAATGCTTGTTGAATGATGAATTGTTTGTGGATTTAAAAATATATTTTTAAAAAGCACAAAAGTTTTGGTGCTTTCAAAATGTGTACCATGTATCCCCATGGTCCTTCACAGAGCATAATTAGGAAGACCTAGGGAAATATGTTTCTATTTTGGGTAATTTTCTTGGAAAATTATTCTTCGTTATCACAAGTCAGTTATACAGCAACCTAGTTGGTTCTTCCTCAACCCCTTTTTCTACATCTGTACATGCACAGCTTGAAAACAACATTATTCATCTTAATGGGATGGGGCTTGGTCAAATACTGGAGCTAAATGAGAACATTTAGTAAAATAATGTATTAAGGAAAAATGAGTTTAAATATAAATACAATTCAGCCGGATTTGTTTTGGGGTCCTATTACCTTATGGCCACCTTTTAAATTCCTGGTTAAAATTTCAAGTATATTTCTGGCATTTCCTTATGCAGGTACCTATTTCCAAATTTAAGAACTAGATTTTGGGGGGGGGCAATGAGGGTTAAGTGACTTGCCCAGGGTCACACGGGTAATAAATGTCAAGTGTCTGAGGCCGGATTTGAACTCGGGTCCTCCTCAGGCCCTCACTGTGCCACCTAGCTGCCCCAAGAACTAGATTAAAGTTGAAAAATATCTGAAATACAAAGATCTTTATAACAGTCTTTGCCACAAAATGGACTTAGTATGGACCAGTTTCCTCTTTTTTTTTTTTTTTTTGAGGCAATTTGGGTTAAGTGACTTGCCCAGGGTCACACAGCTAGTAAATGTCATGGGTCTGAAGTTTGATTTGAACTCAGGTCCTCCTGAATCCAGGGCCGGTACTCTATCTACTGCACCACCTAGCTGCCCCAGGACCAGTTTCCTCTTAATCCTGCCCAAGGAGGTCCCTAGAATTAGAACTGTAAGGGACTTTAGAGATGAAGTCTAAAGTTCTCATTTTATAGATTAGGAAAAAACTGAAATCCAGACAATTTAAAAGCAACTGCCCAAAGTAACATAGGTAGTAAGTGGTAGAGGCAGGATTTGAACCATGGTCGGATAGGTGGTGTAGTGGATAGACTACCTGCCCCGGAATCAGAGGGACCCGAGTTCAAATTTGCCCTCAGATGCTCACGAGCTGGGTTACCCTGGGAAATCACTTCATCCTATTTGCCTCAGTTTTCAATTTTCTCATCTGTAAAATAAGCTGGAAGAGGAAATGGTAAACCATTCTAGGATCTTTGCCAAGAAAATCTCAAAAGAGTTCACAGAATCAGTTACAACTGAACAACAGTCACCACCACCACCACCACCAACAATAACAAACAACTGACTCCAACTCCTGACTCTAAATCCAACATTCCATAGATTTAGCTGCTGACCTTCCAAAGTGACTTTTTTAGTTTTGAACATGATGTCATGAGACTGGGCCTGAGAACAGTGTTTTATTGAGGTTCCCATGAATTGGGGGTTCAAAACTGATGTAGTAAATTAAGCTTGATGCATAGATGTTTGTCAGCACAGTGACCTTTATTAATATCTCATTACGTTCCTTATTAATTCCTGTTCTGTGACAGAATGAATTATATTGGCCAAGGTTATTGCTGAGATAACCTATTGAAATGGTAGTTTTTCCGTTTCATCATTTGCTTCTAAATGTTAACTAACTGCTTGTTAGCTTTAAGCATTACACTGGAGAGAGTCATTAGGCCTTACATCTCTGGATATATGCTTTAAAAGTCCTTAGATTAAAGATGAATCAAAGAAATCCAGGTTCTCAAAGTTTTTGACTAGAAGTGCAAGTCTCTCTGGACACAACCCAAGTGGAAAATCTTGCACAAATTGCTTTTAAAATTAATAATTCACAAAATCTATGGGCTAAGCAGAGTCTGGCTCGAGAAGATAAGTAAAATAAATACCATGAAGTCAACTTTTAATAATCTGTGGCATAGAATTTAAGCACAAGAGAAAACATTTAACAATCACTCAGGAGCTCTTGCTAAATGATTAAATGAGAATAACAATATCCTCCTTTCTCTCCCTCCTTTCTTACATCTTCCCCCTACCCCAGCCCACACATTCCTAATTTCTAACTCAAGATTGCCATTTAAAATTGTGACCTGGTATACAAAAATGCTTCCATAATTTCTTTGTTTAACGAGTTCCTAATATGTGATTTTCACTTCTCAGACACATACTTCCATAAGCATTTTTGCATGGATGGTTCCATGTGGTGTTGACAAAGAACAGCATAGGCAAAGATAGAGAGCTATGTTTGATGAAGGATCGTCACAGCAAGTGCAGTCATGGAAAATAATGTAATCAGATTCGCTGCTAGGCTAGTAACAAGTGGTCTGGTGTATTTGTCTAATTATTCAGACAGAACATTTACATCCAAGGGACTTTTGATATAAGAGGTTTATAAAATTTGAAGTTAAGGCCAATCTTCAATCTCTTAGTGCCAAGTAGATGCTGAATCCTGAGCAATGGTTTTGCATGATGAAGAATAAAATCCCAGATGAATGATGACAAGTCCTTATCCTCCAAAAAGAGGAATCAAAATGAAAAGCAGAAGGAATGAAATAGCCTGGCTACAAAATAGGGGGAGTGAGGTGCTCTTACAGAGAGGATGCACCAGCAACTAATGAGTGAAACTGCACACCACTTTGAGATAAGGATTCTCGGATGTAACAAATAGTTCAAATGCTCTAACTTAGGAAATTCATATCAATTAACACACAATACTGTCTAGAGAGTGGTTCTTAATGTTTTTATCTCATGGGACCCTTTGGTAGTTTGGTAAATCCCATGGATTCCATCTCAGAATTTTTTAAAATGTATAAATATATATGATTAAAAAGGAAACCAGTGGGGCAGCTAGGTGGTGCAGTGGATAGAGCACTGGCCCTGGAGTCAGGAGTACCTGAATTCAAATCTTGCCTCAGACATTTAACACTTACTAGCTGTGTGACCCTGGGCAAGTCACTTAACCCCAATTGCCTCACTAAAAAAGAAAAATTAAAAAAAAAGGAAACCAGTTATACTACAAATATGTATATGTTCATATACATATTCATACAGAAACATATCTGTAGGTCTCTGTCTAATCAATCCTTCTAATCAATTTATCTGTCTTATCTATCAATTATCATCATAATCATCTATCTATCATCATATCTATATCTATCTATCTATCTATCTATCTATCTATCTATCTATCTATCTATCTATCTATCTATCTATATCTATCTATCTATCTATCCGTTTATGGATCCCAGGTGAAAAACTCCTAGTTTAGTCAAGAACTGAGGCTATAAATGTGAAAGAAAAAAAAAATTTTTCTGTTCTTGTTCTAGCCCTTCGGAATTCTTATCTATGCATGAATTTGAAATTACTCAATCAAATCCATCAGCCAACCAACATTTACAAAGTGCCTACTATGTGTCAGAGGATGAGTTAAAAAAAAAAAGACAATCCCTATCCTCAGGGACCTTAGATTCTAGATATGTGGAGCGGGGAGGAAGTAGAAAACTTGTTCACAATGTACAGGGTGTAGAAAATAAACGCACAATTTTTTGAGGGGTGGGAGGGGAAAGATGTAACAAACAGTTGTAATCAGAAAAAAATCTCTCTAGTAGGAGGTGGCACTTTACTGACACTAGGAAAGATCTAGGGGTTCTAAGAAGGAAAAAAAGAGAGAATGTTCTAGGCTTGAGGGACAGCCTGTGCACAGTAGAAACAGAAAGGAGGCCAGTGTGGCTAGATCATTGATTTAGAGTTGGAAGGTACCTCACCTCCACATATCTGCTCCACACATCCCCTCCCACCAATTGGGGGAGATGAGGATCATCTCTTTTTTGGTGATTTTGGGGAGGCATTTTGGAGGGGGACATATAATTTTAAGAACTATGGGGGGGGGAACAGTTGTCTTTCATAAGAAGGCATATTGTTCAAAGTTTCAATCTATATCCTAGTTGCATGTGAGGCCCTATGTAAAAGGTTTATGCAATTTACCAGGAAAAAGCAAATCACTGCTTCAGTAGACAGTGATTCCAAACCCAGAGATATGGCAAAACTGGGAAGTGAGGGTCACAGGTATATGATGCTATAGTGTATGCAAGAGTCAAAGGCAGACAGTTGTAACTGGAGTCAAATGCAATCATGTGGCTCAGGTGCCTGAGACTGTTCACACCATACTGACCAAACAGGTGAAAATTTGAAAGACTTGATCTAATGATCAGTTTTGTCTCAAGATACTAAAAAGATGCTTTAATTTTTGTGCAGAGAATACTGTCTTCTTTTCAGGTTTCCTTTCCTTTAGAATGGAAAAAGGTTATGGTTTAGGTACAAGAGTCAATAGTAGTAGTTATCACCTCTAGTAAACTCACTTTTTCACACAAGTTTTTTGATTCCTTCCCGTATGTATCCAAAGAATTTATTGGAGCCTCTACCTTGGAAATTCCTGTTTGAACACTGCCATTTGTTGTTGAGTTCTTTTAGTCATTTCTGTCTCTTCATGACCCCATGTGGGGTTTTCTTAGCAAAAATACTGTAGTGGTTTGCCATTTCCTTCTCCTGTTCATTTTATAGATGAAGAAACTGAGGCAAATAGGGTTAAGTGACTTGTCCAGGGTCACATAACTAGTAAAGGTCTGAGGCTAGATTTGAACTCAGGAAGGAGTCTTCCTTGATTCCCGGCCCAGAATTCTACCCACTACACCACTATTGAAATTATCCCTAGTGCCATTTCTTAGGTAGCTCTTTATTAAGCTACTACATTTCCAGCCTTACTTTACTCCCTCCCAAATACTCCATAATTCTTTCTGTTCCTCCTTATTCTGAGTATTCTTCACTGGCCCTCATTCCTGGAAAAAGCCCTTGCTCTTCACTCTGGCCTCCTGGATTCTTAGGTTTCCTTCAAATCTCTGCTGAAGTCCAATGTTCTGCAAACAGCCTTTTACCAGGTCCCCTTCATGGGGATGACTTCCCTCTGAGATTATTTCCCTTCTACTTTGTGTATATCTTGTGTGCATATTGTCTCTTCCATTAGATTGTGAGCTCCTGGACAGCTGGAGCTTATATTTTCCTTTCTTTGTATCCTCAGTACCGAGCATGGTTTATGCCTCTTAGTAAGTACTAAATAAATGCTTGATTTGACTCATTTTCATGTACACCTGATGCTGCCTGTGCTAGAATGGGGGCTGTGCAGTGAGTTATCAATAAGATACGGTACTTTTACTTAAGCACCATCTCGATGAAATATAGCCCAGATTAAAATATGATGTTGCTCGAAAGAAGTTCTTATGAAATACTATAATGATCACAGTAGACATAACTATTTACAGGTAGTGAAGGGCAAGGCAAGTTTGATGGGAAAGATGGAATTTGAGCTGAACATAAGCGACAGAAAAGGTATTAAAAGACAGAGACCAATGGTAAGATTCCAGGTATAGGAATGAGCAAAGGTAAAGAGAAAAATGAGCATGAAATTTGTCTTGAGAATAGCAAATAATCATGTTTGGTTGAAGGACAGAATACATTAAGCAAGGGAGACATGAGATAAAATTGTAAACCCAGAATTGACTTTGGACAGCCTTCAATGTCCAATATAACTTGGACTCAATTTACTTGCCACTTAGGAGCCACTGAAGAGAAAGTAGGGCCTTACATGAGGAAGGTTAATCTGATAGCATTGCAGAAGATGGGTTTGGGAAGGGAAAGGCTGGAAGTAGGTCATTTGAGTAGAAGGTAACAAAACTTGTTAGAGGTAATTGAAGACAACTAGGACAATGGCACTGGAAGGGGTAAGGTGGGAATGGATGTAAGAGAGAGTTAAGATATAGAACCAATGGAAGCTGGTGATGGAATAAAGTTCCTAACTTTGGCATTTAAGGCTTGGCACAGTTTAATTCCTATCTACATCTCCAACCACATTTCCCCTTCTCCTTTACATAAACCTTTTCCTAGCATTAGCAAAATGTTTTCATTTCTCAGAAACATCATGCATATTCCCACCTTCATGTCTTTTCTTATACTATTGTCTCTCCTTGGCATGTCTCCCTCCTTCCTCTTTGCTTTTCTGATGCCTGCCTAGCCTTTAAAGCACAACTAGAGACCCATCTCAGACATTCAATCAACAGACATTTAAAACCCCCCTACTTTGTACCAGGTTTGCTGCTATCTACTAGGAACACAAGGATGAAAATGAAGCAGTTTTCATCCTTGAGAAGTTTAAATTCTATTAGGCAATAACATATACAAATGTAGTTTTATACAAAATGTATAAGAAATGATTTTGAAGGGGACTACTAGCAGCTGGGAGAATTAGGAAAGGTTTCATCTAGAATACGGCTCTTGAGCTGTGTTGAAGGAAATTAGGAACTCTTATGAAGGAAATTAGGAACTCTTATGAAAGAAAGGTGAGGAGAGAATATATCTCTACCATGGGGGAAAGTCCTGTCCAGGAGAAAGAAGTGAGAAATTGAATATTATGTCTGAGGAACTGTAAGAAGGCCAGTTCGACTAGACCACAGAGTGAATAAAGAGGAGGAGCATGTGATGAGGCTGCAAAGGTATGTGGGGGTTGGTTGTGAAGGACTTTAAATGACAAGTTTATATATGTTCCTTGCGATAATAGTGAGTTATTGAATTTTATTGCATGGTGTAAACATGTGTATGGGGAGTGTGCTCTGGCACACTTTAATGTCTTTTTATTTTTTTATTTTTTTATTTTTTTGCTGCAGGGCAATGGGGGTTAAGTGACTTGCCCAGGGTCACACAGCTAGTAAGTGTCAAGTGTCTGAGGCCGCATTTGAACTCAGGTACTCCTGAATCTAGGGCCGGTGCTTTTACCCACTGCGCCACCTAGCTACCTCACATTAATGTCTTTTTAAAAAGTAGTTCTATATTAGGGGCAGCTAGCTGGTATAGTTAATAGAGCACCAGGCTGCCTGGAGTCAGTAAGACTCATCTTTGTGAGTTCAAATCTGGCCTCAGACATTTGCTAGTTATGTGACCCTGGGCAAGTCATAATCCAATTGCCACCCCCCAAATAAAAAGCAGTTCCATATTTATTGAGATGTATGAGAAGACCAATGACAATGTGGCACTTTGCTTTTTTTCTTTTTGAGACATTAGAGCATGCCAGAACACAGTCAGAACAGACTGTAAGTACACCTTTTTGGAGAAACAGGTTTGTGCCAGGTAGTGACACAGACCGGCAAGTTAGGAAAACTACTTTGGCAGCTGTGTAGATGATGGATTGTAGGGGAATAAGAGGCAGGGAGAACAGGAGACTACTGGAATAGTTCAAGCAAGAGGCCTTATAGGTCTGAACTAGGGTGGTAGCTGTTGGGTGGAGAAAAGGGCTCTGATGGCAGAGATATTGTGGAGGTTGAAATGACAAGATTCAGATATGTGGGGTAAGGAACAATTGGGAATCCAGGTTGACAATGCAAACCTTCATGAGACTTTGTGTTTTTAATGAAGCTTTTCCTGACTAGCCCCTCCCTGAGTGTTGGAACACATAGAGCCCCAATAGTCTTCACCACTCATCTGGTATTTAATATAGGCTGATTTCCATGGGTAATTATCTTTTTTTAGGAATACAATCAACTGTGAAAGACTTAGCTACTCTGATCAATGCAATGATCCACGATAATTCTATTGGATTCATGATGAGAAATATTGTTCATTTCTGGAGAGAACATTGATAATCTCTAGGGACAGAATAAAGCATATATATTTTTCCACTTTTTTCTTGCATTTTTTAACATGGCTAATATTGAAATATGTTTTGCATGGCTTCACATGTATAATAGGTATCATATTGCTTGCTTTCTCAATGGGTGGGAGTGGGGCTGGAGGGAATGAGAGAATTTGGAACTGAAAATAATAATTGAAATAAAAAAAGGAATATATCCTGTTTCTCCAACTATGCTGTGAGCCTGAGGGCAGAGACTGAATTTTATTGATCCTTGTTTCTTTCACAGCAGCACTGAGAAACTCATAGATACTTAATGGGTATTGATTAAATTGGGTTTGGGATTAAAGAATAAGAGGAGAACATGTGGGTTTTTTTGCGTGTGTGCAATATTATTTAGATTGTAAGTGATATGGTGATCTGGCTTGAAGTAACTAGGTACTGATTTGCCTATAGGCTAAGGAAACCTAGAAGAACACCAGGTGTAACCTGAAGGCTCCTGGAGTCAGAGGTAATGGAAACACCAAGGCTTCATATCCAAGCACACAGTGCATGTTTTGTAGCATTATCCTGGAGTTAAAAATCAATATTTAATTAGATTATTTTAAAACAAACTTCAAAAATTCCTGGAAAGTCTTCTCTCTCCCCTTTTGGGCTGTATCATAGGAATGCTGTAGACAAGAGTGATAAAACAAATCCCTCAGACTTTCGTCTTCAAGGAAGCACAGGCCAAATGTTTGTTGTGTCTCATATTCCACCACGAGTACATCAGTGATTGGTGGGGGAAGGGGGAAGGCACAGATGGGACATGGACAGTTTTTCATTGCTTGTTCCATATGATAGAGCTCAACACATCTGGTCGGTTACGAAAAGCATCTTTGCACTAATTTGTTTGTCAGTATCCATTGAGAGGACTATCTGTCATCCTGTCGTATTTTGGTTGCCCCGAGATGTTTGAAGACAAGGCTAGCCACAAATTGTGTCTGTGGCCACCTGGGAGTCAGTGGCAGAAACCACCAGCTGTTCTAAGTAACATCAACTGAGGATATTGCCCCCCTTTAGAAAAGCTAAAATTTCAGCTGAAGCTCTCTTAAGGCTTTTAGCAGCCGCAGGATGAAAGCAATCATCACTGGGATTGGGAGGGAAGGCAGGGGGAGAGAGAGAGACAGAGACACAGATACAGAAACATAGACAGACACAGATACAGAGAAACAGACACAGACATACACACACAGAGAGACAGAGAAACAGACACAGACAGACACAGAGAGGTGTGTGTGTGCGCATCCGTATCCCCAATTCATCACTGACAGCTAAAGTAAAACAAGCTCACCCCCACCCTGCCTGAGGTTCAGAGGAAATGAGATCCCTTACTTGCAGCCTGGTATTTTAAAATTCCCATGGTTTAGGGCAAGAGGAAGTTTGCCGTTAGTCCAAGAAACAACATTTATGAATTAGATGAAATGCATCTTGAGTGAAATAATAAGGGCACCAAGATAATTCTGACTGTTTAATCAATATTTAACCAGTGCTGATTTGGCTTCATTTATCCCCTGTCTACCACCAACTTAACGGATTCCATGGCTGCTGGGGGAAGTTATTGAGAGTGGTAGCCATGGTAGGAATATAGAAGCTGGTGGGCTTAACATCTCAGGCAGATCCCTAAGCCATTGAGTTCAACTAATTGGAAAAATTCTGGTCTATTTCGACAGCCCGTGGCTCAGCTGGTAAAGAAGCTTTGATTCTTCCTCCTCTCCCTCCACCTCCCCTTGGACTTGCTTGTTTTCCTGTTTCTAGTTGCTACTGCCTTAGGCCCATTCAGCTCCTCTGAAGGATCTATAGAGGCAATCTTAGCTACTGACCTTGGTTTTTACTTCAGACGTTGTTATTGCCTGATGCTTGCAGCGCCCTAAGATTTATAACCCAGGCCTCTGACCTCTGTTTGCTCATTCTGCTTCTTTCTCATTCATTCCTACTACCACTACCTCCCATCCCATGGCTTAGGAAACTGTCCTGGCTAAAATTTCTCCAAACTAGGCAGAACTTTAAAGTAAAACCTAAAAAAAGATTTTTGAGTACTACCATCACCAATACAAGAACTACTACTACTACTACTACTACTACTACTACTACTACTACTACTACTACTACTACTACTACTACTACTACTACTTACAACAAAAACAACAGGAACAATCTTTTCCCCAGTGAGGAAGAACTCAAAAGAGTACCCTAGAATTGGAGAACCCTAGCCTCTTTTAGATTCTGAATATAATCCTGCCTGGCTCGGTCCAGGGTAACAGTAAATGATATTCCCCCTTTCTTGCTTTGATACATAGTTGCTACTTATTCTTTCCGCACTTTCAAAGCTAGAATTTTTCCTTATTTTTGTTTACTTTATTCATTTCTCTTACTTACATGTCACATATTGTTAGGTCTAGAATTTGTTCAAGGTAATATGCTTTTTTCATTTTCATAATTTAAGTACCAGTTAAATTCTCTTGACTTTGTTACTTCTGGATCTAGCTTTTCTTCCACTACGTTTTGTTGTTGTTGTTTTTGTGAGGCAATTGCGGTTCAGTGACTTGCCCAGGGTCACACAGCTAGCAAGTGTCAAATGTCCGAGGTCGGATTTGAACTCAGGTCCTCTTGACTCCAGGGCCAGTGCTCTAACCACTGTGCCACCTAGCTGCCCCTACATGTTTTTTTTTTAAATGAGTATCTATTTCTCAGAATATTATTACCTCTCTCTCTCTCTCTCTCTCTTGCTCTCACTCTCTCGCTCTCGCTCTCTGTATCTGTCTGTCTCCGTCTCTCAGAATATTCATTATTCTGAATGACTTAGTTAAGTTTAATATTTATTTTCCAATAGGAAATCACCTCTGATGCCCATTGCCTATGGTGCTTTGGGTAAATACTTAACCTTCATGGGTATGAGTTCCCTCATTCGTATAAAAAGGGGTTAGACTACATGACCTCAGCTGTCTGTCCAAGCTTTATAATTATGCATTGTGTAGTTTCTACCCAATGTCTTAGTATAGCTTTCAACACCAATTATTAATAAATGCAGAATGATATTTATTTAGGATACTCTAGTGCTTATTTAATTTTAAATGTCTATTATTTTGTTTTATTTCTTCCCCAAGTCAGAATCATTTTTTAATAACTCTAATTTCTGCTAATAATTGGCTCAAATGTTTCATCACAGAGATGTGGGCATTTTCTGAAATATCCTTAAAGCCCTAGAACTCTTCAGAGCCTTCTAGAAGAATGCTGTAATCAAAGGGGTTTGGTTTGTCCATCCACACAGGAAAAAACAAATGCATGAAAAATTTCCATCATACAGATTTCAGTATTCATTTGGATGGACCTTCTATAGAACTTTCCAACAGTGTGTATAGATACACAGTACAAATGGACAACGAGTGGGGCCCATAGGAGGAGGAACACTGGCTAAATTGCTTTTGGAAAATTGATAAGCTTCTTAACTGACTCCAAACTTTTTAAGAAGGTAAAGGCCCATTATTTCAATACTAACGTTCTATTGCTGTTCTGTTATGGAAGCAAGACATGGTGTACAATTGTCTCTAAGGAACTAAAAAGCAGCATCAAACCAAATCAGTGGAGAACTATGTGATGAGTGAGATCAAATTGCATCATCAAATAATGAGAAACTCCAAAGAAGAGGAGAAGGAGGCATCATCAACGGACTGTGTGTGAGAAGATGAAGATGGGTTGTTACATGTAAAGAATGGACATGTGGACAGTTGCATTTCCTCACATAGGAGGAATCAAGAGAAACCTCTGGGACATTTGTTGGGTTCCATGTGAATTTACATTAGAGTCACTCAAGAAATTTGATGAATGGTGATATGCACCACCATATAAATGAGATTACAGACCTTTTTTGAGTATATTTTTGGGAAAACAAAACAAAACAAAACAATTTTTCTGAGTTATTTGAGTTCCTAGAGCTAATTAGCTCCCCCCTCCCCAGCCCCATCTTTGGGTATATGAATTGACCAGTTCAAAAATATTTGATTTCCATCCTTCTCCCAATATTGCTGTCAATTCCTAATGATTGCCTCAACCCTGATTTATTTCACAGAGGAGGAAGTTGAATTGCCCAAGGTCACACAGGTATTTTTGGAGCTAAAATTAGAGGTCTTCTGAATTCCTAGTCCAGTTCTCTTTCCACTACATACGACCTGTACCCATGCCTGAAGGGAGTATATACCAATTCCTGTCAAGAAAATAGTCTTCCAACTCAAACTCAATTGTGGCAGATAAATATTGAAACTTGGAAAAAAGGAAGACTCAGCATAGTGTGGAATTACCCTGGGTTAATTAGAGGAGTGACACTGCAATAGAAGGATAATCTTTTCCTGGTAGAATCTTTTTTTTTTTTTTTTTTAGTGAGGCAATTGGGGTTAAGTGACTTGCCCAGGGTCACACAGCTAGTAAGTGTTAAGTGTCTGAGGCCAGATTTGAACTCAGGTCCTCCTGACTCCAGGGCCGGTGCTCTATCCACTGCGCCACCTAGCTGCCCAGGATAATCTTTTCTTAAAATCTCTCTCTATCCCTCTATACACATATGTGTATACACACATATACATACATGTATATGTATAGACACATAGACATACATATGTGTATATGCAGACACATTTATTCAGTTGTGATTTATCCCAGGCTTTCCATTGAGTCACGCTTCCATTTTACTTTTTATTGAAAATGACAACTGAATGGCTATTGAGGATAGCAGTTGGGATCTGATGCAGTAGTAATAGGAATGAATCTGTGCTTTAAAACTCTGTGGCACTTGCTGAGGGCTATACTTAGTTACTTAGTGGGATCAGATTTAGGAAATAAAGCAAGACATCAGCTGTTAGTGAAGTCATCAGTGAACTGATATCAAAACGAGCAACATTATTCTCTGAGAAAGTACAATTCTGCCATTTTAAAATTAAATTGGAGTACTGAGGGGAAAAAATGAACTACAAAGGACCACTTCCTGACTCCTGGACATGAAGGACAAAATGCCTCTGCTTGGCATTGAAAGGCCTTTTCAGGGTGGCTTGAGCTAACTTTTCTCACTTGTACATTTCTCTTCTTCCTGATCTCTTATGTTCCAGGCAGACTGCTCTCCATGTTGTACCCCAAACTCCCAATCCCATTATCTGTCACTGTGCTTTTGTACAGGCAATGAAGCATCTCTGGAACACCATCTTTCTGCATTTTTGCCTCCTTTTTCTTCAAGACTCTTTTCAAGTGGCCCCTGGTCTCTCCTGTTAGGGTTTGATAATGCAGATTCTTGAGACAATAAACTGGGATATGGAAGAAGAGAGCAAGGGAAAGGTCCTGTCACCACAGAATGACTGCCTATTTCCCAGTTTGGCTCAGGAATGGTTATACTACTCTGTCTCCTATTTTCTAGTTATCTCATTTGAAATCACTCTTCTGTGTTACTTTAAAACATTTCTTCAGCTTAGAAATCCTTCTATTTTGTCACTACTTCAGGAAACTTCAACAAAATTGTCTAACAGAGAAAAAAAATCAATTCATTTAGGTAAAAAAAAAACCCAACCCACCTCTGAAAAAGAATTCCTGTCAACTCATAAAATCACAGAATCCCAGACTTTGAAAGTTACTGGGAATTCAGTAGTCATCTAGTCTGAGACATACCCCAAAGAATCCCCACTACAAGATACCTGACCAGTGGTTTACTCAGTCCCTGCTTGAAGAGCACCTATGAGAGTTACCTTGTCACCTCTTAAGGCAGTCAATTATGATTTGGGGCAGTTTTCACTGTTACCAAAATTTTACTTGAAATCCATCTTGGACACTTTGTAATTCAGATATATGGTATGTAGAACCAGGAAAGAACATTTTCATTTCAATTTAATTAAACTCAACAAGCCTTTTGTTGCTTATAACATATGCCAGACACTGTGGATAAAGAGGCAAAAACAAAGTTATCCTTGCCCCCAAGGATCTTCAGTTCGCTGGAAACAAATGACACATACACTGATAAGTAAATACACACACCTATATATTGTGTACATATTATAT
The DNA here is from genome assembly GCF_019393635.1 of Dromiciops gliroides. NCBI lineage: Eukaryota > Metazoa > Chordata > Mammalia > Microbiotheria > Microbiotheriidae > Dromiciops > Dromiciops gliroides. Next base: position 79,768,292 of record NC_057865.1, on the reverse strand, counting down.
ATAATATGTATATGTCATGTATATGTATTATATTGTATGTATCCTATATTATATGTGTATACACACAAATGCAAAATCATTTTGGGGAAGGTAGCACACTACCAACAGTGGGAATCTAAAAAAGACCACTTACTTGTAGAAGTTACTCCTCTGTGTGTATCTTTAGGGAGCTAGGCATTATAAGAGGGAGAGGTGAGGTGGGGGAGTATTATCACACATTTTGAGCTGAATAGTTTGGGGAGTTAGTCTGCTATCCTGTGGCTTGGAATTAAGGAGGCATAATTTGATAACAAGCTGTTCTTCTATAGCCTAGACTTTTGAGATTACTACTGATTTCTGTGTGGTACTAATTACCACTAAAATAATATTACTTTCTGGAAGGTGAAGGACTGGGTTGTCTTGTGCAGAGCAAAAATATGTTTCCTAACTGCTTCATCCTACAAAAGCAACTTGTGCTTTAAGATCAATCTTTCTTTTGATCAAGAAAAATGATTCTAGGGATTCTTAAAGAAGTTCAGAGCTTTTCATCTTCAGAATGAAGGTCTACTGAATCAAAAGTTTAGTGAGTAGAAATAAGTCTCATGGGATGGTTATTCCTAGGAGGGAGAGTAAACACCTTAGCACCCAAAAGGCAAGCAATGACTTTCTGATGCTATATAGAGGCCATCTTTTAAACACTTGAATCCTGTCCATTGCCACTGAGTGACAGGGCCATATCTCCAATCCAGCCATGAATATGGATTCTGCTCATTAGAGAGAGGAAAGTAAATCTTGTAATCTTTCAACATTATCCTTTCTTGGTTTTATAAAGGAATGATTCTTCCAAAATCTTGTTTCTCCTCACTGATTCAGAGAGAGAGAGAGAGAGAGAGAGAGAGACAGAGAGAGAGAGAGACAGAGAGAGAGAGAGACAGAGAGAGACAGACAGAGAGCGACAGACAGACAGAGACAGACAGACAGACAGAGACAGACAGACAGAGACAGACAGAGACAGACAGACAGAGACAGACAGACAGAGACAGACAGACAGAGACAGACAGACAGAGACAGACAGACAGAGAGAGATTGATTGATTTCTGGTGATACCAACTTCTATTCTCTTTTGATTTCCTCATTGAGGTAGGTAACTGGTTTATCTCAGCTAAACTTATTTCACAAATGCTAATAGTCAGTGTAAAAAGAGTTCAACCCAACTATATACACAGAAAAATGAAAAGAAGAGAGAATACCTGCTAATCAGACTGTGGCAGACATGGTTGGAGAGCCTCTTGTATAAAAATATAGATCGAAAATTAACTCTGCGAGAATTGAATAGGTGAAGCAAAGGCTGGATTGCATTTGAAACATGGCACCCTACTTTTAATGACCTTGGCCTTCTCCTTAAAAAAAGAAGGGTAGTGGCAGCTAGGTGGTGCAGTGGATAGAGCACCAGACCTGGATTCAAGAGGACCTGAGTTCAAATCCGGCCTCAGACACTTGCCACTTACTAGCTGTGTGACCCTAGGCAAGTCACTTAACCCCAATTGCCTCACCAAAAAAAGGGGTCTTCTTTTCAAGATTTGGATAGCATTCCTTAAGCATGATACACCAACTCCAATCTTAGTATCTTTGCATTGCTGCTCCTTATACCTAGAATTCTATGCTTCTTCACCTCCACCTCAGCTTCCCTCCACCTTGGCTTCCGTCAAGGCCTCAGCTTTTGCAGGAGGTTCTCCCCTTACCACCTGATGCTAATGTCTTTCCTCTGCTCTTTATGTATCTTGTAGGTAGCTAATTGTTTACATTTTATCAACTCTTATGAAGATAGAGTATAGATCTCAAATTGACATTGCCTTCTGTGTAATTCTAGTTTTATCTTCCCACTAGAGCCATCTATATGTATACACACATGCACATAGATAAAGATAAACATGTATATACCTACTAGTATAGTATTTATATCTTCCTCCCACTACATCATTGACTTATCTCTTTTTTCTTTTTTGGTGAGGCAATTGGGGTTAAGTGACTTGCCCAGGGTCACACAGCTAGTAAGTGTCAAGTGTCTGAGGCTGGATTTGAACTCAGGTCCTCCTGAATCCAGGGCCAGTGCTCTATTCACTGTGCCACCTAGCTGCCACGACTTATCTCTTTTAACAGTCATAGATTTGCTTGATTAAATCTGCCTATGAGAAGATAGATTGAAAGCTAGAAGGGAAGATTTTCTAGTCCAACTCCATCATTTATTTATAGTTGAAGGAACAGAGGCCCAGAGATTTTCAATGATTTGCCCAAGGTCACATGGATAGTAAATGGGTCCCATCTGAAGATGAACCCAGGTCCCAAGATTCTAAATTCGTTATCCTTTTCATTATCCTGCTTTACTTCTTTCATACCATTTCTTTAGGGCCATTAAAGACTTATTTAATATGAAAAAAATGTCTGGCAGAGGAGACAGTTTGTATAGTAAAACTACTTCTGTTATGTAACATTGCTAGGGCCCAGTTTACCTTTCTCTTTGTTATACATCTTATTAACCAAATAAATGTTAGCTGAATTGGCGGAAATGATTTATAAACTGGAGAAGACAGGGGGATATTTTAGGTTCACTGCACCAATCATAATCCTTTGTAATGTAACATCTTTTTATGATGGAAATAAATCTCCCCAAACTCTCAGAGGTTTTATTTTTTGCATGTGTGTGAACAGAATGAATACTTTTATGCAAATACAGCAACTCTTCAGAAGCCACTTACATTTATGAACTGTTCATAAATTCACTGAAAAATCTACAACACGAGGGGAACAAAAGCAAGCAGCCAGCAATTTTCCTATAGCTTCTTTTTCCTATCTTTGAGACCCACAAGAATAGTTGGTTTCATGTGTTTGCCATCTCCATCCCCCACTTTTTTTTTTAAAGAAATGATTGTTCCTGATTTTCAAAAATCATGTTTGTTTCTGGTCTACAAAAGCTGGTGATATGGACAGTCTAAATAGCAATTATGTTTGGCTTTTCACTCAGAAGACAATTTCATGTGATAAAATAATAGAATGTGATGATGTTAAGACTGGATTTGGAGAAGCCTTAATCTCACCTGGTGCTAGTGTAAACAACTTGGTGATCAATGCATTAACATGATGAAAACTTAATTTCTGTTTTCTAGAAAGTTTCACCTCCCAAAGCTTTGAGCAAAAAAAAAAAAAAAAAAAAAAAAGAACATTAAAAGATGCTAATGTGCACAGATACAGCTAAATTTCCCTTGGGGAGAGAATACCTTAACTGTCATTTCAAGTTTTACATTCTCGCTTTAAACCAGTGATTTCATTTAAATAAAAGGGTCTTATTTTCAGTGATGAAAATGCAGCTGCTTCATGTAACCCTGCAGCATCTTGATTTATTCTTAACTATATCCTCCTTCAAGGAGAAGATTCCCCTCCAAGCCATTATGCAGGAGGCCTTATATTTCTTACTGCTTGGCATTTTGTATTAATCTCTCCATATCTCTGTTCATGCTATTTGGATAAAAAATTGGAAAAAATACAGCAGTTACATATTTGGATAAAAACATTTGTAAGATTGAATACATTCCATTCATCTGAATGAGTGAGCCTATTGTATGCCATTAGCAGTGTTAAAGGACACTTATGGATTAAAAAAAAGGCAGTTTGAATAGAAAAAAAGAAGGGAATCAAAGAACCTTCTTTTCAGGCTTCTAAGTCAATATAGATAGACGGCATGACTGATTTGAGAAAATATATTTGAAATAGGGAAGACCCTCAGATTATATAAAAAGTAAAAAAAAAAAGTGTTCCATTTCCCCTCCAGACACATTTTTAGATAGGATTAAGAAAAGAATGGAATGTGGTTATTTGGTTTAGTTTTTCATTTAGAAGCCTCAGTACCACTGGGACATTGGTGTGGAAGCAATGGAGAAGTCAGGGTTATTTTGTTTTATGGTCATAGGCATGGTTTATGGTTATTAAATCAGTCTATAAGTATTAATGGAGCAATTATGCATATAATACCAAGTCAGATGCGGTAGTTGGTTTGAAAGAAGTATATTACTTGGTCCTCGCCCTCAAGGAGTTTACAATCTAGTTAGAGGAAGATTAACATAGATGAAAAAAGGTGAACAATAGTACCATGTGGTAGTAACATTAAGCATAATAGAGGAAGAAATCTGTGTGGATTCAAGTACTTGGGAGGAGTTTCTTGAAGGAGGGAGAATTGAGTTGGGCACCTTGTTCATTTTAATGTGATTTATTGATTGAGAGGCAGAAGAATGGGAAAGTCATTCCAGGGAAAGGGAAAAGCAGGAAGAAAGACATAGAAGCAAGAAAAGACATGATGTGTTCAAGGAAATGACCTCAACTATATGGGATAATGTGTGTTACAGAACAACAGTAGTTAAGACAGCAAACAATCCTATTAGTCAGAATAATAGGACAAACTTTTTTCTTTAAGTAATTCTCCCCTGAAGAGAGATGTTTGTATTAAATCATAGACTTGGAATTGGAAAGAACTTGAGAGGTTATCTAGTACAGCTGTCTTATTTTATATAGAAGAAAACTGAGCCTCAGATGATATTAAAAAAAAAAAACTAACTCAAAGGCCATACAGATATTGAGTGGCAGAGCTGAAATTTGAACCCTGATCTTCTGACACTAATTTCTGATCCAATTCCATTTTTCAATGAGGAAACAAAGGCTACTCTAAACTCTTAAAAGGGGGCAGCAAGGTGGTGCATTGGATAAAGTGTCAGGTCTGGAGTCAAGGAAGACTCATCTTCCTGAGTTCAAATGTGCCCTCAAACACTAGCTGTGTAACTCTGGGCAAGTCACTTCACTTAACCATGTTTGCCTCAGTTTCCTCATCTGTAAAATGAACTGCAGGAGGAAATGGCAAACCACTCCAGTATCTTTGCTAAGAAAACCCCAAATAGGGTAGCAGAGAATGAGACACAACTGAAAACAACTGAACAACAAACTCTTGTTTACCATGTATTTACATGCCCAATCTTGGATTTTTCACTGGGTAAAACATAGTACCAAGGTAATCAAGCTTTGCTATTCTCAGATCTTTATAATTAGACAGAACTTCAAGATAACTGGATACAAAGTACTCTTTTCTTCCTTAGTTTACCTTATATTTTTGCTCAAGTACATTTGCAGCTGAGCCAGTGAGGATTTTGGGAATATATAACCTTCAGCTAGCTATCTAAACCGAAAACCAGTCTTAGGGTTTGAAAAGGAAAGTCTGAGGGGCTGTTCTCTGACTTTTGTTACCTGGAAATGCTAGCATTGACTGCAGTATTATAAGCCTGTATATAGCAGGAAGAGGTTCTAGTTATGATCTTTAGTAAACAAAAGTTGAAATAGCTTGGGTGGGCCTGAAGAGATGAGTCCAGAAGATAGGAGGGAGTGATGCCTAGTAGAGACTATATTCCCAGCTACTAAAACATAGCTTAAGTGACTGAGACCAAGAGGGAGCAGCAAAGCACGCCTTTTGGGTACTCTGAGACCAGTAGAGTAGCCAGCTTACACACAGTGGCTGTCATAAGCTCAGTGGAAACTACAGCAGAACAACCCACCCAATGGAGAATTCCCATCCAGGGAGAAGCAGCAGAATATCACACGATGATGTGAGGGGTCTGTAACACTGGAGGTGTGATTTGCTCCTCCAAAGGTCCTTATGTGGGTCCCTCACTATGATCCCTGTCCATTTGTCTGTATGTATATGTATAAATGTGGCAGCTAAGTAGTGCCATAGAATGACAGACCTAGAGTCAGGATGACTCATCTTCCCGAGTTCAAATCCAGCCTCAGACACTCACTAGCTGTGTGACTCTGTCACTTAACCCTGTTTGCTTTAGCTTCTTCATCTGTAAAATGAACTGGAGAAGGAAATGACAAACTACTTCGGCATCTCTGCCAAGAAAACTCCAAGTGGGGTCGTGAAGAGTCAGACATGAGTGAAATGACTGAACAATAGCAACATATATATATGTATGTGCACTTCTGTGTATATGTATATATATGTATATATATATGTGTATATATATATATATACATATCCATACACACATATATAATATCTCACCTTCAGGAATAAAACTATATATAGATGCATATACACATACATATATATGTCTATCAGTATGTATGTAGGTTTATGGTTAGAATGTTATATTGCCAAATTTCTTACCATGCTATTTCATTAAATGCTACCCACTTCTTTTATTGAAATAATAGTTTCTTCTGCATGATTGGAGAAAAAAGAGTAAATACAATGGTGGGGACTTGTGAGCTGTTTTAGTAGTTACAGACCCATGCATTACCTTAAACCTTGGGTTGCTATTTGGGGATCAGGTGATGTGCAAGAAGGAGTAATATGAAAACCTAGATGCTTCTGGTTTCCAGAGCTCAAAAATATTTTTAAACTGATATTCCTCCCACTGTGCAACACACACACACACACACACACACACACACACACACACACACAGTGGTTGTCATGGAAAAAAGACTGAGGGATTAGCTTCCCAACTATGTTGGATGGAGATTGATGTTACAGTTGCATGAATGTAACTGTTCAAATAAGCTGGGGATCAGAGTTTTAATTTGGCTTTCGTCATTTGGTATTTATCATCAGTCTCAGAGATTTTACCTGAGTGTTAGCCAAGTCTTAGGTGGTACAGTGGATAGAGCACTGGACCTAGAACAAGGAAGACCTGAATTCCAATCCAGCCTTACTAGCTGCATGATCCTGGGCAAGTCATTTAACCTCCGCTTATGTAGTTTCAACATCTCTAAAATGGGGGTAATGTTAGCACCTACGTCTCACGGTAGTTGTGAAGATAAAATAATGCTTGTAAAGCCCTTTGCAAACCTTAAAGTGCTATATAAATACTAGCTATTATTAGCCAAGAAGGATAGAAGTTAGCAACATGAACTAAATGATGTGCTCATGTTACTTTCCTTTTTTTGGTTGTTTCTGACAAATCAGCCTCTGTTAAAGGTTGGACAATTTCCTCCTGAAAATAGAATTCCTTTGATAGCAAAGGGATAATGTAAGGAGGATGTGGTCCAGTTGACAGAGTACTGAGCAGGGAATTGGGTTACAGTGTTACCTCTCTTGGATCTAGATGAATTTAACAAAGGTTTATTATGTACCCCCCCCTCTCTCTCTCTCTCTCTCTGTACATATGCATATGCACACATATATGTTCCCCCATATATATATCACACACACACACACACACACACACCTGCCAAAGGCTTAATCTGTAGCCTCATTGCAACACGGAGGTGGCCCTGACATGAATGTCTACGAAATAAATATAAAGTCTCATGTTTCAGTGGTCTGGAAAGGCTTTGAGCTGGACTCCATGACAAGATGGTCCTTGCAGTCAAAGCTAAGTTCAGAGAGATTAATGACCAGGTTGATGACAAGGTAAGGAATTTTTAGTCAGAGTAAATTTCAAAACCATGTACTTGAAGTTGTAGAAGTGGTTAGGATCTCATCAGTGGGGTGGCTCTTCATACAAATGAAATCACGAAAGCATTTTCAAGACCCTGGGTCATCCCCTGGGGAAATGAAGATGAAAAATACCATCCCTGCCTTCAAGTTATTCATTAAGTGAGAATATGGCACATTCACAAATGAACAGAATGGAAGGTAAAAGGTGCATGAAGAAAAGGTGCTGTTCCAACAAAGCACTTTAAGAAACTTTGGGGATGACAGATCACTTTCAATAAGGGTCTCATGGAAAAGGTGGCATAGAAACCAAATACACCCCCCAGATATCAACAATGACTCGCCTCACAATGCTTAAGTTTAGTATTGTGATGAAATACTCCTTTTAAAAAAAATCTACAGTTTGCGAAAGTCTTTCTTTTTCGATATCCAGCCTATTTTTTCTCATTCCTGGGCCTAGATTTAGATAATTCATTTATGTGGGTGCTGCTAAAATTATGTAATGCACCATTCCAAAGCTATATGTCTTTGCCTAAATGCTAACTGCAACCAAGCAACCTGGTTGCATTCTGTCAAAAGCCTTAAGGAAGACATGCCAGCCCATTAGACAATGCATTTTTCAAGAGATACAGCAGAAATGTGTTCATGTAAACACCTCAAGGGGCATATAGTATGAGGTAGGTTCCTTTTTTGCCCCTCCTAAGTTCCAATCGAAAACCTAACAGACACAGCAAAGAAAATGTGAGCTCAAGCTTTGCCATCAGAGAATGCTGAATCGGGAAGGTGGAAGATCTGTGTGCTTTCTGTGAAGATCTTTAATGATGAAAATTTCTTCCTACATGGGATGACAAGCTACTTCTCAAGCTTCCTTGGTAATGTCAGGTGAATTGCTGCTAAGTACACCTGTCATGGCCTGCCAGACAGAAATATTTGAATATGTGCAGTTGTTACCTGGTTTCACTTGTTAGAGAGTCATTAATAACTACAGTCCTCTCAATCTTTTTTTAAGAGATATGTAGGGAAGTGGTTGTCTGGATTAAAAAAAAAACTCACAGATAAAGAAAACAGTAAAAGAAAATATACTTTCTCAATTTTATTTTAAATTAAAGTATGTAGGTGGCCTTCTTTCCTGTGTTTGCTAGGAACAAAATATACCTGTCTGCTGCCTTTATTCCCCCTCTGACACAAGACTGCATTAATGTATTTTCTCTGGCATTTAAAAGAACAAAGCATTTATTGTCTGGGCAGTTAGGGATTCTGTATAAATGGGCAGTTTCACAGAGAAAGGTTGCTGCCCATAATTTATTATCATCATACAATTCCTATGTTTTTGAGGACTCCTTCCATAATAAATTCTCATTTAAATTCATTCCCCGTGTCTAAGAATTTGAAGAAGCCTCTTAATCTTAATCGTAGTTTAGCTGATGACTAGGCTACACTCTGGAATTCTAAAAGGTGCCCATCCCCTCCCCTTAAAGCCCTTCAGTATGCCAATTCAAGTCTGACTTCATGGAAAGAAATGACTCCGCATCCCTCTTGTTCCTCAGCGACCTAGCTGTGATCACTGGTCAACTTCAAAATACTGTTTGGTTCATCAGTATTGGCAAAGTCCATTAGTTATTCAACATCAACAGATAAAAAACAAATGACAAAACCAACTTTGCTGTTGGCTAAATGTTAGCTGAAAAATTATAAAGAACTATAGAACAGGGGCAGCTAGGTGGCACAGTGGATAGAGCACCGGCCCTGGATTCAGGAGTACCTGAGTTCAAATCTGGCCTCAGACACTTAACACTTACTAGCTGTGTGACCCTGGGCAAGTCACATAACCCCAATTGCCTCACTAAAAAAAAAAAAAAGAAAGAAAAAAAAAGAACTATAGAACAGATAACTTTTAAAACTATATTATAATTATGAATTTAAGTGTTCAAGTAAAGAAGCAGGATGGTACAGTATGAATGAGTGCTTCATTGTGAGTCAGAAAGACCTGGGTTTGAATCCTGCTTTTGGCAGTGACTAACTGTGTGATCCTGGGCAAGTATCTTTGTGCCTTAATTTCCTCATATCAGTGGTATGGTGGATGGAATGTTAGGCCTTGAGACAGGAAGATCTTAGTTCAAATCCCATCTCAGACATTTATTAACTGTATGATCCTGGACAAATCACTTAACCTCCCTCAGTTTTTTCAAATATAGGAATAATAATAGCAACTACCTCCCAGAGTTGTTAAAATTAAATGGAATATGGGGACAGCTAGGTGATACAGTGGATACAGCACCCAACTCTGGATTCAGGAGGACCTGAGTTCAAATTTGGCCTCAAACACTCAAGCCTCAAACACTTGACACTTACTAGCTGTGTGACCCTGGGCAAGTCCATTAACCCTCATTGCACCGCCAAAAAAAAAAAAAAAAAAGATTAAATGAAATACTATTTGTAAAGTGATTGTTACAGTGCTTAGCACATAGGTAGTTGCTACTAAATCCTTCATCAATCCCTCTCTCTCTTTGCCTTCCTGCTTCCCTGCCTTTCTTCCCTATAAAGTATAAATATTAATCTTTCTGACCTCAAGGATTATTGTGAGGTTCACATGAAATCATGTATGTAAAGTTCAATGTAAATGTTTATGTTTAGTCGATTCAGTTATACCTGACTCTTCCTGACCCCATTTGGGGTTTTCTTGACAGAGATAGCAGAATGTTTTGCCACTTCCCTCTCCAGCTCATTTTATAGATGAGAAAACTGAGGCAAACAGGGTTAAGTGACTCATCCAGGGTCACACAGCTGGTAAATGTCTGAGGCTAGATTTGAACTCAGGAAGATGAATCTTTGTGACTCCAGGCCTAGCACTCTATCCCCTGTGCTACCTAGCTGTCCTACATAAATATTAGATATTATTATCATTATTACTTTCATGTTAATCAGAATTTGAATAAGACCTAGTTTATTTTTTGTTTGTTTTCTTATATAGCTCTGTAACCCAAGCATGGTCCCCTCCCTTCTTGTCCAGATCTATCAAACACTCTTCTGAAATCCTGTGAATCTTTCTTGAATTGATCAGTCAGTCAACTATCATTTAAGTATCAACTATGTTCCAGGCACTGAGTTGACATTTCTCGTCATGCATTCAGTTAATGCTTTTTAAAAATCTCGGAGATCAATGTGTTCTTCATGTTTAGTTATTTCTGTTTTGCCTCTGAGATTCTAGAGTACATGGTTAGGTCTAAGTAATTTTCTTCCCAGTGACACACAAAAGATTCATATACAATTGAGGAAGCAACATGACAGTGAACAAAGAGGAGTGGGTTCTAGTCTTGGTTCTATCATTAACTAGCTGTGTGATGTACAATAAATTACTCAACCTCTCTGGGCCACTTTTTTCTAATCTGTACAATGAGGTGGTTGGACTATATGTGTCCACATCCCCAAGGCTCCTCAACTTAATAAATATTTGCTTCTGAAAAAGACAGTCAATTAATAATAGCTCACATTTCAGTAGTTTTTTTATTGTTTTGTTGTTGTTGGTTTTGTTTTTGCAAAATGCCTTCTTTATAACAATCCAGTGAATGAGGTAGGTTATTTTACACAAGAAAACTGAGACTCAGATTAAGTTAATGACCCACCTATCATCACAGAGCCAGAGTCATATATATAACCTAAGACTCTTTCTGACTCACAACTTGGATGTGGAGGCAATATGCCAAGCTGACTTTGTTAGCTGAAAAGATAATGGCATCATTGTCATATGCCCAACTCACTGCTATACTCAAGAAGATATTTCTTTAATGAGCCAGGATTCCCAAGAGTAAATATTCATGATATGTAGTAAAACTAAAGGACCAATTTACACTTAGTCCTTCCACAAAAGTCACATAGGTTGTAAGCTCTAGAGACAGGATTCAAACCAACATGATGGGAGTGGGAAGGGACCTTAGACACTGTTGGTCTTACCCCTCTCTCACTTAACAGATAAATAAACTGGAGAACAGGGAGATTATGGGATGTTCCTAAAGTCAACTAAGTAGCAATAATCAGAGGCAGGCAGGGGTGTACTGGTAAATGTTTAACAATTGGCTCTCAGAAAAAAGAAAACCTCATAGCACACTTGTAAGTTTAATTTGTATTATTAATATTTTCTTCATCACTTTCTCGAGTCAATCAATAAAATAACAAAAAATATAATAGAATAATAAATCAATCTCTAAATTATAGACTTAGTTGATTTCCAAGGTGTAGATGCTCATACTGAAAATTTAACTTTATCCAGCCATATTGTTAAGCTGAGCTGGTTCTAGCACATCTCCGAAGACCAGGTATAAACCCTGTTCCTCTGACTCCAATCTAAAGCAGTTGTATCACTCCTTTAAACCAATACGGGCATGGTGGTGATCCTGGGATGTCAGAAGGTTATACTGTACTCTCATTTTACAGATAAAGCCACCGAGGAACAGAGGTTAAATACTTGGCTGGGTTCACACAGCTACTATCTGAGGCAGGATTTGAACTCATACCTTTTTTTTTCTTTGAAGGGGGATTTATTTGGGTATTTTGGGGAATATATATGTTGTGTTAAAACAAAAGGTATAAAAGATACAGTCTATACATGGACAAAGAAAATAAATTAGTATAATCAAGAATAATCAGGGGAGCCCCTTTCTCACCATGGTATCCTGTAGCTGAGGTACTTCCTATGGAGCTATAATTCACATCTTCTTGATTTCAAGTCCAATTTTATTCACTATGTCACTTTATTAATGCAAGTTCTGGTAGGTCTCACTTCCTTGGAAAAGCTTTGAGTATATTAGCGGTATTGTTTCAGTTATCTAAGGACCTTCATTGCTAAGATCCTAGACAGTCCTTAGCAGTCAGTTGGCCAAAGGTTGAAAGTGTTTAGCCAATGCAAATCGTTAAAAAAAAGATGACCGGAGGGCATATCCATACCAATCAAATTCTTTACAGTGACCATAAACCTAATCAAGTGACTTTTTTTGTGGGGCAGTGAATATGAAGTTCAGATAGGATAAGATGGAAGAGTGAGTAAGAGAGATACAGAGAGGAGAAAAATCATATTAACAGACAGGGACAATTTGCCAAATTGAAATGACCCCTATGCTAAAAAGGCATAAAGAAAGGGTTCTTAACCTGGGATGCATGGGCCAATGCGTAGATTTCAGGGGATCTATGAACTTGCATGGGAGAAAAAATAACATTTTTATTTTCACTAACTTCTAAGTGAAATTGATCATTGTTTTCAATTAATTTAAAACATTATTCTGAGGAGTCCATAAGTGTCACCAGTCTGCCAGAGAGATTCATGTCACAAAAGGGACTATGTAAAATGGGTCTGTGGGTAGCACTGGAGGAAGAAGGTCCATTATAATTCTAGTGAGGCCAATGGATCAAAGGATCAACAAATCTTTGTTGTTGTCCTTCTATTCTATCCTTACCACTATATGAAGTCCTGAGAGGTGCCAAGATACTATTTTGTTACTCTAAGATTATTTGTTACTCTACTCTAATATTTACAATTTTGTTGCTGAGACAAAACTAATACATGCTAAATAGTAGCAAGCAAATTGAAGCCATGTTTATAATTAATTACCAAATTATATGACAGAAATCAAGGAGTTCAAACAGTAAAAGCAGATCAAGAAGTATTTATGAAAGAGATGGAATTTAAGCTGGGTGTTGAAAGATGGAGAAGATGTAGAAACGTTCCAGGGAGAAAGGATGCCATTCAAGGCAGGAGGAAACAATATATTTATAGGCAAGAAAATGAGAAAGAGAATGGTGTGCTTCAGAGGTGGCTAGAAAACCCCAGGCTGATAAGAGCAAAGGGATGCATATTGGGGAGGGATGAGAACCAAGGATGCGTCAAGATCATTATCAAGTACCTGGTAGTGGACACAATTGCAGGAAGGGTTGGAAATCAGATTGGATGAGATGGTCTTCCCTTCCAACTCTAAATCCTATGATTCTGTGATTCTACCAAGAAATATACTGTCTTCATACCATTATCATCTACTTGACTGCCATAAAACTAAAAATGAAACTGCATGGATATCATAACCCCAAACTAACATAAATAAACTTATGGCAAAGTGCTCAGCTGTTGTTTGAGCACTTACACAAGATGACAAATTGTCCTGAGATACTATGGGGTTCCCTAGGACAAGCCATTCTGTAAGGGGATGAGGGAAGAGTAAAAGGACATAGGTATACATTTAGTAAAGTACTCTTTCTGTGATTAGGAGTTTTGGGTGCTCCTGAGTGCTTAACTTGTTCCCAGAGAGTAGTCTGTTATTTCAGAAGGTTTCAGTCAAATATTTCATTTCGCTCTTTTCCCTAATATCATTACAGTCCTAGATTTCCTTGAAGCTCAAGACTTCATTAAGGAAATATTAGAAATTTGATTGTTTAATCTCTTAATTGTAAAACATGAATTAAAAAATCTCAGTTAATTATAGCTTGTGGGGAATAGTTTAATTACAATTTTATATGCCAGATCCTCCCAGAGTGCCTTACTGGTGGGGATTCAATTAGGTATCATTGGAGGTACATTTACCATTCTAGGCCAGTGGGGGTAGTATTTAGTGCATGGCACCAAGTAATTCAGCATGGTGTAGTATAAAGAGTATTTGACTATAAGAAAAGAGAACTAGGCTCTATCCATGCCTTTTTGGTAAGTTGCTTAACTTCTTTGTGTATCAATTTCTTTATCTGTGAAATGGGGATGGTGATACCACTTTCACTCATAAGGGAATTGGGACAAATAAGGCTCACCTTGTGAGCATTTAAACAAAAGTGAAGTTCATTCACCAAGAGCTCTAAAGGGAAATCCTAAGTTAGTAGAAGTAATTCTCATTAGGCTGTATTCAGGTGGAGATAAGCCCAAACCAGCAGAAGGCAGACGGTTGCCAGTAATCACACTTCAGGGGGAAATTATCCAATGACATGAGCAATTTTAGTAGTCCACTGATGCTGATGATTTTCTGGAGACTGGCCAGTTTTTGTTAGAAGCCAGGACAATCCCATACGTTACTGGTGTGTGTCCCTGGATATGGGAGACAGAAGAAAGCCTAAGGAACTGGATAGCTGTAATTTTTCTACGGATATTTGGCCAGAACTCTATCCTTGACCTTGAATGTGAGTGTGGTGTCGTCCTTTGAAGCTTCTCCCTGTGGGAGTTTTATCTGTATTCAAACAAAGTAGAAAATCCAAGGATGACTCCACTTTTCTTCAAGGCACCAAATCGTGATTAGGCACTTAACTATGAGCAAGTCACTTTTCTGGGTGTTTGAGATAAAAAAATAGACCTTGTTCTCAAACATCTTGCAATTTAATTTGTGCAAAGAAATATACCTTAAAAACTATTTTCCCCATAGGACAGTGAGACAAGTACAATGGAGAGCTCCGGGTAAAGTGCTGTGAAAAATTAAAGGTGCTAGATACCACTTTCACCTGGAGAGTCAGCAAAGACTTCAGGGAGAAGGTGTTATTTGAATGAGGCTTCAAAAGATGAGAGGGACATCAATAGACAGAGATAGAAGGAATAATCTATTCTAGGCATGAATGAAGGCACAAAAACCAGGAGAGAGCAATACTAGAATGTGGGACAACGATTAGCCAGTTCATCAGAAATTTAGTAAACATGAAAAAATATAAGATCAACCTTAGAGACAGGTGGATTGAAATTTTTTAAAAGCCTTGAATGCCAGGATAAAATTTTATATTTTATTTTCACATCCTTGGAAAATCCCTAAAGGTTTTTGAGTAGAAAAACAACATAATCATAGACCTAAGGATTTAGAGATAGAAGGGACTTTACAGATGATCTGTTACAACATCTTCATTTCACAGATGAGGAAACAGACACCAAGGGAGGTTAAGTAGCTTACTGAAAGGCATAGAGGTAGTAAGCAACAGTAACAGCAGTAGGGAGATTACCCAGAGAATAGTTTAGAAAGTGTTGGAGAAGTAGTAGACATGAGGAAGACAAGTTAAGAAGCTAATATAACAATAGATGTGAGAAGATATGAGAGGCTGAGCTAAGGTAGTTGCAGCAGGCTTTTGGTTTATATATCCCTATGGTTGTAGAAGTGCCCAGAAAACTTGCCCTAGGTCAGAAAGATCACTTGAAAACTGCTGCTGGGGTTAAATGAACCAAGACTCTTTGGTCGGATGCTTGCTTATAGGATGTTTTGAGTCATTTCCTTATCTTCGACTGGTAGCTGTGGTGATCAAATATCCTGGATTTTCAGGGATGCTTTTGATTTTAAGGAAAGTATATATATTTTTTGCACTTGCAAAATGAATATTCTTTGCTAGACCATGCATTTCACTTTTTTTAATTCAGAAAATATGGTCACCATAACTATGGTTAGGAAGAAACATAAGCTCTTTTCCTAGTATCCCCTAAACTAGAAAGTAAGCGGGTATCCATCTATTGGAGGATGGCAAACCATCCCATTATCTGCTAAGAAACAGAATCAGACATGACTAAGTGACTGATTAACAAGTATCTATTGGAGAAATGACCAAACAAATCCAAATGTATATAAAATACACAATGGAATAAGAGTGTGCTATAAGAAATTTCAATATGGGCAGTTTGAAAGGAAATTTGGATGAAAACATGGGGAGGCTTTACTTAAAAGAAGATAAAGCTGCCCTAAGGACATGAGAGGACCAGATAGTGTCCAACTTCCTTAATACAACTTCCTAGTCATCTTATGGCATAAAAACCCCACTCAGAACTTCCTGGAATTGGCAGATTTTTAAAGACTACAGAAGTTACCATTTCCTTCATGCATCCAGAAGAAAAGACATCTTTCCACATGAAGATGATGAGGGAACATAAAGCGAAGCTAAGTGTTACTGTATAATTGCAGCATCTTCTTGCTGTGTTAGGGTAAATGAAACCTCCTTTTGTTAAGTGTTCAGTGACTCATGAGTGCCTCATTTTATGTCAATATAGAACCTGAAATAAGAGAGTGCTGGTCTTATACGCATTCCTCTAACAACTTCTATGATCTAAAGTGAGATGAAGTGAACAGAACTAGAAGAGCAGTTAACACAAAAATGACAATATAGAGAAAAACAACTTTGAAAGACTTTACAACTCTGATGAATGAAATGATAAATTAAGAGTCAAGAGGACTAAAGATGAATTATATCACTACTTCCTGCCAGAGAAGTAAAGGACTTAAAATACAGAATGATACAGGCATATTTTGGACATTGTCAATGTGACCAACTCTTTGACTATACATATTTATACTTTTTTATTGTTGCGTTGGAGGATTATTGAGAAGAAGAGATAAATCATCAATTTTCTTATTTATTGACTTTATCTGGATTTCCCCAAATGTTTTCCTTTTCTATACTTTGTCTTATATTATGCACATATGAACCATTTTTCTCCATAGAAGAAGGCATAATATCTTATTGCATGTCACAGTTTAAAATGAAGCCAGCAACACTCATTGGAATAAGGAAGAAAATGGTAATTTTGCCACAGTTTAACTGATCAGACCAGTAGGTAGAAAGTGGCAGATGTAGAGGAGGTGGCAAAAGTAGATGTAGTAGGTAGAAATGAAGTCAAAGGGGTAGAAGGGAAGAAGGCTAAAGGAGAGGATGAACATGAGCAGGAGGAATATACTGTAGTAAGGATGAGAATATGGAGGAAAATCAAGTTATTAATTTATGGGTCCTAAACCCAAGTGATATCATTAGTAACTGAAATCCAGGAAAGTAAGAATTTATTTTCATTATTTTTGTTTGTTTGTTTTTTGTCTTGTTTTGGGGGGGCAATGAGGGTTAAGTGACTTGCCCAAGGTCACACAGCTAGTAAGTGTCAAGTGTCTGAGGCTGGATTTGAACTCAAGTCCTCCTGAATCAAGGCCAGTGCTTTATCCACTGTGCCACCTAGCTGCCCCAGAAAGTAAGAATTTTGATGTGAACTTTACAACAATAAAGAAAATTGATTTGGAGTCTGTATCAGGAGAAAAAAGCCTGATTCCATTAATTGAGCCAAGGCTAAAAACTCGTCTGCTACTTCTTTTCTTTCTTTCTTTTTTTCTTTTTAAAATTTTTTTCTGCTCCTTCTTTTCAAGAAGGACAGATAGACATGGAAAATATTGGTCACCTGGTTAAAAAATGGACGTTAGTAGTTCTAGCCAAGTTCTAAGGTACTAAGACTACTGTGGTACTAAGGTACTAAGACTATTGTGGGGTATAAACTAAGGAATATTAGAGTGAAATAGAACCATAGTAAGGGGAGGATGAGGTTAAATACCTACCATGTGTTTTTCAGTTGGGGGAGAAGGTTATAGATGGCATAAGGGATGGGCAAAGGCATTCTATATAGGGGGATCACAGAATCATCTGAGTGTAACAGAAATGTTTTAGGTAAGGAGAACAAGGACACAGCAGTACCTCCTGTAAAGTGTATTATGTGTAACCTTTGAGGTGAAAAAGGACATATCAATGCAAGCTGGCCAAAAGTATGTCATAATAAAATGGAGAAAGACACAAATGGGTCAGCTACAAGGACACAAAAAGAAAGAACAAATGGAACCAGTAACATTTCTACAAATGCATTTAGGTCTTGTGTTGTTAGAGAAGGAGAGGACAAGTAGAGAGGTCTCTAGGAATAGATGGAGAAATAAAGAAGAGAGATTTTACATTGTTATGTGGACATGAAAACAATAGGAATAGAAGAGAAAGAAGAAAGATCTTATGGAATAAAGGTCCAGAGAACACTTACATCAGGAGACACATCTATGTCTGAAGTTTGTAGAAATGAAAAGAAGGGAAAGAATTCTCCCATAAACAAATGGAGAGGAAGTCCAAAGAAAAAGAAAACAACATGTTTTGTGTATATGATACTCAAGTCCGAAAGGAGAAACTATATGGGAAGGAGAAACAGCATAGATTCTAGGGGAGATGTAGAGCTCAAGAAGTTAATAGAGGAAAGGAAAAGAAAAGAAAAAAAAGAGGGAGTCCAAAAGCATATACTGAAGGATTAAATAATACTGAATGAGATATATAAATGAGAATATATATATATATATATATATATATATGATACAATATAATACAATATAAGATAACATGTAATGTATAAAATATATAATGTATATATAATGATGCATGTGTAATTTATATTATGTAATATATAACGAGTAATATATAATATATAAGAATGTAGAAGCCTGGAGATGCTACCCATGAGATTTTAAGAAGAGAGAAAATACACCTAATTTCAGAATAAAGGAAAAGGACTGAATAGGAAGTGACTTAATTTTGTATTTGTCAAGAGGGAAAAGAAGCAAACAGGTGGGCTTTTAGTTTATAGTAAGTAATGAAGATGCTTGAAGAATGTGATATCTGGGTTACAAACGTATGTTTCTAGACATTTTTTGGAGGATGTCTTATTGGTAAATATATATGCTCTCCAGAAATATACAGGGGCAAATTTCTTCAAGGATGTACAGCATGTTGCTTACCAGGGAGTGCTTTTTTTGTGTCAATGTATGAAAACATGAATATGATTTTTTTGTCATTAATAGGATTTGTGTATAAGAATGGAGGTTGTGAAACGTAAAATAAATGCTCTTATTGTAAACTAAAAGCTCCCTTGGGCTTGACACCTCAGTTCTGCATTCTATAGGACTTCTGAGGTCTGGCTGCCTGAATACCTCTTCAGCTGATATTTTTAGTGGCCTTTAGGAGAAAGGTGAGAGGCACCCTGGATAATGAAATGAGCTTTAAAATTACTTTTAGAAGGGACGTGGTCCCTTTTAGCTCTACATCTATGAGGCAATATTATTATACTGGTACTAGTAACCTCAGAGGGTATGATAAGGGAGAGGGCTTTGGCAAACCTCCTAGTGTTATGCAAATATGAATCACTAATAACAAATTCATTTTAGTGCCCCTGCTTAACCACAGAATGGGCCAATTAATGCTGCCATAGTATTGCTGGTCTCTGTGGTGCTTTATGACTGAGACACACACGTTGACATATTAAAACTGGGAAAACATTAACATCACTAAAACATGGCTTGCCACATTTTTGTGGGCATCTCAAGACTAGCAGGAATAATCGAGGGTTTGATACACACTGTATGTCATAAAAAGGCAAAAAAAAAAAGCTGGCAAGAGAAATCATGGGGTATGCCAAAGTATGGAGGTGGGAAGGATATTTACTAGGCTTTGATTGGATAAGCCCATGAATTTCTCTTTAAGACCATGATAATAATGTATGTGCCTGATGAACTGGTGAAATACGTGAGGCCATTTTAAGCCAATATGACCAGCATCTTCACACTTAAGGGTTGGGTAGTGAAAGAAATTAAAGTGATAAGTGACAAAAAGAGTAAGGTAAGGTTGCCAATGTAGCTTGTTACTAAGTCTCTGGACCCTCTCAGAAGGAAATACACATCAAATTTGAGAGAAGTGGAGTGTAAAGATGAAAATGGGATGGTGATATGCAGGCTGAGCCCAGTTATAGCTTATGCAGATAACGTCACTCTGACAATAAACAAAGAAATGGACATAGACATTTTAAATATAGACAGAGTTGGAGAAGGCTGAGGACTGTCAACAAAACAAACTAAAAAGCCATATACATGGGGTAGGGTTGGGAGAAAGAAGTACAATTAGTATTGAAGATTAAATAAAAGTGGAGATCGAAGCTCTTTTTATATAAGAAATATTCAATGAGTGCTATATAAAGTAGGGTTGTAGATCTAACATTACAAGAGACCTTAGGGATGTTCTAGTCTAAAGCTTCCATTTTCCATAGGAGGAAACTGTGGCCAATGATGTTAAATCATACAGATCCTAAGAGAGAGAGGTAGGATTATAACTCAGATAAAATTCATGTCTAACTGCAAAACCAAAATTCTTTCTTTTATACCAATAGAAAGACTTAAATAGGAAGGTATTATTAAAATATTTTAGGAACTAGAGGAAATATATTTTTCCCTATCTCACACAATACATTTCTAGTTAAATTCAACTCCAGGGCAAAAAAAAATGTTTCAAGTTAAGAGAGATACCAGCTGCCCAAAAGACACAGTAGCCTGTGGTTGTAGACTGTATGCAAAAAAACTTTCAGAGAAAATTTAAGGTTACGGGGGCGGGGCAGAGGGGGTGGTAGAAGTGGAAGAACTGTTAAGCTACTTTTATAAAGAAGGAATACATAGAATAACTCATCAAAGAATCATGATATTAGGAATGAAAAATCTCTGGGGGAATATAAATATGGGACCACATATAAAAGAGTTGGAAAATTATCTAGGGATATATCACTATATCACTATAACACTATAAGTGTGGGTGCAACAAGTGGAGAAAAATGATGAAAAATTGAACACATTGAAGATAATAGAGTTTATGAGAAACTGATATGGGTAGTATGCAGAAAGTTCTTTGGAACGATTTTGAATATTTATAAAGCAGTGTAAATATAAAATAATTCATATAAGTATATAAATTAGTGTAGATATATAAAACAATAATTACATGTATAAATAATTTGAATGTAAAATAGTATATATTTTTAATAAAAATAAAACTGTGAGGGTCAAATGAGAATGCAAATGAAAGAATCATATAAGTTCTATATATACATGAGCTATTATTATTCTAGTGACTTGAAATAATTCATGTACTCTCAAATGTGTCCTATATGCCCAAAGTAGCTGACTTCATATATAAAATCCATTGAAAACTCTTTATAATTTGCCCACAACCCTGCCCATAGCACATACTCTGCAATCCAGTGACACTGGCCTCTTTGCTGTTTCTCACCCAAGATGCCCCATCCCCAGACACAGGACATTTTCTCTGGCTCTCTCTCAAGTCTTCAATGTCTCCCTCGCCAACTCCTGGTTTTCCTGGCTTTCTTCAAGTTCCAACTAAAATTCTACTTTCTTCAGGGAGTCGTTCCTGATCTCCCTTAATGCTAGAGACTCCCCCAACAAATGAAATAATATTTATAAGTGGCAGCATAGAGTAGGCACTTAATCAACCAAGGAAATGGGGGATGGGGGAGAAATAAATGTTTATTATCTCCAATTTATCCTCTACATAGCTTTTTTTGTAGGTAATATGCTTGTCTCCCTTATCAGACTGTGAACTTCTAGTGAGAAAAGACTTTTTTTTGCCTTTCTTTCTATCCCTAACAGCACAGCGTTTGGCACAGAGAAGATGCTTCATAGAGATTTATTTATTGACTGATTTATGGTGTTTATCATTCACTGGGCATGGAGATTTACCATAGTATTATTTTGGGATTTGGGATCTCACCCAAATATGGGAGACCACTGTTAGACTGGCATGTCTATGATTCCATCTCTCATTTCATATGAGAAATAAAAATGCTTTACAGGACAGGAAACCTACTTAGGTGTCCCATTTTGATTCTTAGGCTATAAAAAGAAATCTATTCTAGCTATAGAAGGTTTCTACATTAGGCCTTAAAAATCATAGCCCACATTTATAAAGCACCTTCTGTATAACTGCCACCCTACGATGTAGGAGAGGATATGTATTTTCATCTTCATTCTATAGGAAATGTGAAGTGACTTGCCTGTGGTTACCTAACTACTAAGTTTCAGCATCAAAACTTGAACTTAGGTGACAACTTCTTAACCAACAGTCTTGTGAAATCTTGGGGTAAGAGAATTAATAGTAGAGTTCAACTCTGATAGTGTCCCATTAAATCACACTTGGTACATGGAAAACAGTAGCAGATCTGATTCAGAAAGACCTTAGTTCAAATCCAACCTTAGGTGTATGACCCTGGACAAGTCACTTCAACTATTATTCCACATTATCCTCATCTGTACAATGACTATTGTAGACTTAAGGACCTCTAAGTTCCCTTCAAGTTTTAGATCTATGATCTGATGCCATATATAAAACTTTTTGAAGACCACCTATAAGCCTCATCATCTTTAGTAAATATGCCTATGTGAGAAGAAAGAACTTATTTCCGAAGATCAAAAGTAGCCTGACCTCCTTGGGCTTCAGTTGGGTCAACTGGAAGAAGAGAGGGATGAATTAATTTTGTCCCATAGGATACTTTGAGCTTGTTGTCTATGATCCTTGCCCTTACTAAGAGAAAAAAGTCCCCAAAACAATTAACTTTACTACTAGACTTAAACAAGGGAGAATACAGAAAGGGCAGAATTTCTGGATGTTATTTGAATTAAGAAGAGAAGTTTACTAAAAATTACCTCTGGAGTTCAACCTGTGATATTTAAAAAGGAAATACAATTTAACACTTAATATTTAACCATTTGTTTGCAAAACACTTCACATACCTGATTTCATGTGAGGTTGGTACTAAAGGTATTACTATCCCTATTTTACAAATGAGGAAAACGAGTCGGAGAGAGTATATGATTTGCCAAAAGTCACCCATTAAGACAGGGTTTGAACCCACATCTTTCTGACTCCCAGTTGAACATTTGATTTACTATATCATGATGTTGCTATTGGTTAAAAATAAGTAAAATGATATGAAAACACTAAAATATTAGCTTATGTTCTATATTTTCATCAGAACTGAAAGTAACATGCCAATTTTTTGTTTGCTTTTGAGTCTATATTTTCATTTGTGAAGGAACACTTTGTACCTTGCATGGTTACCACCAATCACCCCAGGAGGATTTGGGGTCCATGCTTCATCCTTTGAGAGCTTTCAAAAGGAATCCATGAATTCTTTGAGTACACAGACAAATAGAGCTGAACTATGAACCTTTCCATCCTCTTGGTTCTGCTCTTGGAAAAGGGAGAGTATCTAATAAGGCAGATGGAATTCTTTCTAACCTCATCCCTCATGTATGAGACCATTTCTTGTTATTCTGTTCTCAGAATAAATGGAGATAAAAATCAGTTTCCCTTCTTAATAAAAGTCCTTCAGTATAATCAAAGACATTCAGCCTTGTCTTCTGTGGCTAAAGTATCCTATCTCCTTTAAACTTTTTTTAAAAAAAGTGGTTTATTTAATATAGCAGAAGGAACAGTGGGCTGGGAGCCAGAAAACCTGGATTTTAGACCCAGCTCCACTACTAACAAGTGGTGAGAACCCCTTGTCAAATACTTTAACTTTTATTGTCCTTCGTTATCTCATCTGTAAAAAAGGGGGAATTAGATGTATTCTCTAAATATCTTTCCAAGTATAGGATACTATGATAGTTTCTACCCTGCCACCCTATCCCCCAACTTTATGGAAGCTCTCCAGATCTCTTTGGACCACCAGGTTCAAAAAATTCAGAAGGGGTCAGCTACCTGTTTCTAACAAAATTAACTGAGGTAGCTAGGTTGATAGAACACTGAGTCTGGAGTTTGGAAGACCTGAGTTCAAATATGATCTCAAACCCTAACTAGCTGTATGATCCTGTGCCAGTCATTTAACCTATGCTTGCCTCAGTTTCCTCAACTTTCAAAGGAGGATAATAACAGCACCTACCGTCCAGGATTATTGTGAATGTCAAATGAGATAATAATTGTGAAGTACTTAGCACAGTGCTTGGCACATAGTAGGTACTATATAAAAGTTATCTATTCTACTGTAATTAACAACAACTACTTCTACTTCTACTACTACTACTGCTGCTGCTGCTGCTGCTGCTGCTGCTCTTACATCTTATACACCTATCTATGTATCCCAGTATCATAGTTAATATGGAATAGCTATTATGTAGTAAGCTCTATATAAATGATAGCTATTACTACTATGATTATGACTTCTACTGCTACTATTACTCATATTAATAGTCGTACATCTTATACACCTATGTGACCCAGTGTGACAATTAAAAATATCTGCTATTTCTGTTTCATTTTGTTTTTCTATTAGCAATTAATTTTATTCAGTTTACCAAAGGTAATGATTTTTATCAGAACATGAGGGAATTCCATGGTTATCTATCTATTCATCCATCCATCCATCCATCTATCCATCCATTTATTTATTTTCGGTATGGCCCCGGTGAGCTAGGTGGCACAGTGGTTACAGTGCCATGCCTGGAATCAGGAAGACTTATCTTCCTAAGTTGAAATCTGGCCTTAGACACTTACTAGCTGTGTGATCCTGGGCAAATAACTTAACCCTGTTTGCCTCAGTTTCCTTGTTTGTAAAATGAGTTGGAGAAGGAAATGTCAAATCACCCCAGTATCTTTTGCCAAGAAAACCCCAAATGGGGTCAACAAGAGTTGTATATGACTAAAAATAACAACAAAAAGAGAATTCTTATAACAACAAAAAGAGAATTCTTAATGAGTAAACATCTTTTACCCATGAAAGTAGCTCATTAAAAGTTTATAATCTTAGCCAGCTGCCTAGTGACATTGAGAGGTTGAGTGACTTGTCTAGGGGCACACAGTCAGTTTAAGTCACAAGCAGAACATGTACCCTGGATATTCTTGATGCCAAGGCTGACACTCTAGTACACCATACTGCCTCTTTTGGTGATTATTACATCTATAATTTAATTCACCATTCATTCAAATACAGTTACATATTAATTACCTACTAAATGACTAGCACAACTTTGGATACTTTGTGGGGAGGGGGAAGGATATAAGAGAAGAAGAAATAGACTAAATGCTAGATATAGAGGTAGTTACTAATATGATGTATCTAGAATGCAATATTATTAAGGTCAAAGTAATGCAGTAAAACCTGGCTGGATGTCTTATAAAAGTTTGTTGCTGACTATAAAGAAAACCAAGTTTAGAGCACTGGTGGGTGAGACAATCCATCAGTGCTCCTGGAAAATTGTTTGAAGTTTGGCTCTTAGTAAAAAGGTGTCAACAGTCTCTAAATCTATGAACTGAAGATATTAAACTTGTATTAGTTACTTCAGTTAGATTGTAGAGTGCTATGTCTGGAGTTGGAGAGACCTGAGTTCAACTGCAGCCTCAGACACTAGCTGTGTGACTCAGTTTCTTGTTTTGTTGTTGTTCAGTTGTGTCCAACTCTGTGACCCCATATGGGGTTTTCTTGGCAGAGATTGGAGTGGTTTGTCATTTCCTTCTCCAGCTCATTTTATAGATGAGGAAACCAAGGCAAACAGGGTTAAGAGACTTGCTCAGGCAGAACCAGAAGAACATTGTACACAGTATCATCAACATTGAGTGTTGATCTACTGTGATGGACTAGATTCTTCTCACCAATGCAATGGTACAGAAGAGTTCCAGGGAACTCATGATAGAAGAGGATCTCCAAATCCAGGAAAAAAAAAAGTGCGGAGTATAGATGCTGAATGAACCATACTATTTCTTTTGTTTTTGGTGCTGTTGTTTTTTCTATTTTGAGGCTTTTCATCAGTGCTCTGATTTTTTCTCTTATAACATGACTAATGCAGAAATAGGATTAATGTTATTATGTGTGTGTGTATATATATATATATATATATATATATATATATATATATATATATATATATATATATATAAAACCTATATCAGATTACCTGCTGTCTAGAGAGGGGGAAGGGAGGGGAGGGAGGGAGGGAGAAAAATCTGAAATTGTAAAGCTTGTATAAACAAAAGATGGGAACTATCTTTACATGTAACAGAAAAAAAAATACTTTATTAATTAAAAAAAAAGAGAGACTTGCTCAGGGTCATGAAGCTACTAAGTGTCTGAAGCTGCATTTGAACTCAGATTTGAATCTTACTGACACCTGGCCCAGTACTCTATTCACTATACCACCTGGTTTCCCCCTGCCTCAGTTTATTCAAATTTAAAATAGGGATAATAATAACACCTACTTTCCAAGATTATTATGAGGATTAAATGAGATGATATTTGTAAAATGCTTAGCACAATGCCTATCACATAGTTATTCTTAATGCTTGACCCTTCCTTCATTCCCTCCTTCTTTCCCTCCCTTTCTTCCCTCCCTTTTCTTCTTTCATTCCTCCTTTCCCTCCCCTCCTCCCTCCCTCCCACCCTCTCTCCTAGGGCATTTATGAGGAAAGGACTTTGGCAAACCTCCAAGTGCTGTGCAAATATGAATTACTAATAGCTGAAATTCATTTTAGTGCCCCTACTTGACCACAGAATGGGCTAATTAATGCTTCTACAGTATTGTTGGTCTCTGTGGTGCTTTATATCTGAGACACACATGGAACTGAATTCTAGATGGAGCCCCAAAGATTAGAAGAGAAAGTCTCTGAAAGTGGTACAGCTACAAAGACAAATAAATAAAGCCCAGGGAGACATATAATCATTGCAGTGAGGAGCCTTTAAGGAATCAGCACATCTCGAGAAGTTTCCTGCTCTTGAAAGGCACAGTCATTTTCGCCTTTTCACTTGCAGATGTCCAGAGAAAGGGGACTGTGGCTACACAGTCACTGAAGCGAGGGGTCAAAGAATGCCAGTGTTGCTCATCAAGATATTTCAAATGGTGGAAATGGATAAAGCTCTGTGAGTCATAGCCAATGGAAGTTGGCCTCTAATTAAAATAAAAAGCCCCTGGCTTTTTGAGTCACTGCTTTTTACTAGGTCACTTCTGCTTTCCATACATCTGCAGGTGAACAAAAACTCAACACGAGCCCTCAAAATAAGGCTTATGAAGGTTTTGTGATTTTTTTTCTTATAAACATTGCTACCTCTTCAACATCTGGTGACTTGACTTCACTGCAGACCTACATCAGATTTTGCTATCGTCAATGATGAGTCCAGAGTTTCAATCTGCTTTGATACAAGATTAGGCCTAGGTACTGGAACTGGGATTTCACTGGTATATACTTTTACTGGAGGAAACTCTTCTACCAGGACAGGGGAGCACTTTTCTCTGCAATTTAGAGGCTCAGAGAGTTATTTAGGGTCACTGAAAGGCTAAATGAGTTGTTCAGGGTCACACAGCCACTATGTGTCAGGGAAGTGTTTGAACTCAGCTCTTCTGGCTTCAAGGCCACTCCTTTATCCAGTGTGCCAGGCTGCTTCAGTCATCACACAGTGGCATGAGTGATTTCACAGTCATGGATGCTCCTTGCAGTGAGTCATGTCATGAGACCCTCCAAAGTTTAGGATTATCAAAGAGTCACAGAATCTTGGAGGTTGGGAGTGATCTTGAAGGCCACTGAGTCCAATCCATACTTGAACAACAATCTCCTACAGTATTCCTGCTCTCACCCCCAAGGCTTATCTAGCTTTTGGTTGAAGATTTCAAATGATAGGGAGTCCACTACCTCTCAACTCAGCACATTTCACCTTTGGAGAGCCCTAGTTGTAAGATGAATTTTCCCTACATTTCAGATAATGGACTTATGCGCTGTTGTGTAGTTGACTCTTCAGGAGACATGTGGCCCAAAGCATTTATCACCAGAAGGTCAACCTTAGGTTGATGACATCCTTACATCCTTAGTCATGGAATGAGGCCTTACTTGAAACCCTTCGAGTTCTCTAGGATTTGCCAAAATGTCTAATCGGTGCAAATGGTAGAATTCTGGCCTTGAGGTAAGGAAGACTTGAATTTAAATTCTTCCACAGACACTTACTAGCTGTCTGATCTTGGGAATGTAACTTAACCTTCATCTTCCCAAGTTTTCTCATCTATAAAATGGGAATAATAACAGCATCTAGTTACTACAGTAGAGAGGAACAAATGACATGTATGAAAAATTATTTTATGAACCTTAAAGTGTTATGTTAATGCTAGTTATTCTGTCTACTTCACTGTCATAGCTTTTAAGATCCCAGGATTAGCTTTCCACCATTATTAGTCATGAAAATAGGACATGAGTGGAAGAAAAATTCAACAATTTAGCAATATGCAGCATTTATTTTTTAAGTTATTATTAGATTTTATTTTTCTAGGCCCTTTATTCTATATCTATCCCCCAAAGAGGTCTTATTTCTGAATTCCTCAAAGAGGCAGACATACTCAAAGTGTTTAGAGTTGTTACTCTAACATTAAAAGATACACAAGACAATTCCCTCTAAGTTTTCAGTAGTTCCCCATAGCTTCTAGAATTTTAAATAAATTTAAACATTTCTATGTTGCACTGACAGAGGACATTCTAAATGAGTTTAATAATCTAGGTTTCTTTTAAAATGCAGGGCAGTAATAAGAATCCTTAAGGGCTTCCCTCTGCTCCAAGGACAGATTTAATTCATTGTCATTGTAAAGCATCATTTTCATAGGTACAATTTATTTACCAGCAAAATCTAAGTTTTGCTAGCATATACAACCAGCCAACAGATGCTTGTTAGTAAGGATGTACAGGTGAAAGGAAGGCTATTTGTTAAGGAGCAGATGCTTCCATATTCTTTTGCCAGATGCATATCAAACACCACCTGGAAAGAATTTAATCATCTGATATGTATTTAAAAATAGTCATTATGAATTTAAAACGTTAATTTGTAATGGTTAAGACTAACACAATGATTAGGAAATATATATGTACTGACTTGGGGTGATGGTAATTTAGCCTAATATAATATTGACTACTCTATATATTGATGGATCTAATAGCAAGTGCCAAAAATATTTTAAAATTTAAAAAAACACTTGTTTTTTAAAAAGAAAATAATGAATGGCACAATATAAATTCATTATGGAAAGTTATATGTCTGGTAGTAGACAATATTATGTCATTCTACTTTTTTGCTTTATAATATGAAATCTAAAGTATTTGAAAAGTGTTCTATAACCATAACAAGATTTTTGGGAATGATATATATTTTTAAACTTTGCCCGCTTTTCTTTATAACTATTTCAGAATGGAAATACAGTTAAAAGAGAGGAATGGATTAAACAATCTCTGACATGCCCATCAATGAATGTTGGTTACCTGTGATGATCAATTTGCAAGTACCTAGATATACTTAAACCTATCTATAAAAGTATTCCTGGAATGAATTTAATTTCCTTAAGTAATTTATCTCTTCTGATGAGACACAGAGAAATGAATTTCTAAACCTGCACATAAACACACATTTTTCCTTCTACTCACTCAATGGTTCATCAAACATTTATAAAACACCAACTGTATATAGATTGTTAAGGGCTAAAATTCTAGCTAGTCTGTCTAAAATATTTAATGAGTGGTCGCCAATAAATTATAAGCTTTAGCAAGAGTTAGACTTTTAAGCATTTATTAAGGAGAATAAGAATTTGGTAAAGAGAGAGAAAGGCCTAGATTCCTATCTATTAAAGGGAGAGCACATTTCTAGCTCCGCTCTCCACCCGAGTCCAGAGGAAAGAGACCCAGAGTCAGCGCCAGTCTCTTCCTTCCTCCTCCCACTAGTCCGCGTCACTTCCTCCCGCCAAAGAAAAGACTCCTGGTCTTGCCCTCAAAGACCTTCGCTTCATGGGCAGAACTCTTCTACAGTAAGTATCCAGCAGGTGGCATTATTCCAATCATTACAAGATCATGGTACCATCACGTTGGTAAGCACCATACACATTTCCAAAAAAGAAAAAAAACAATCCATATATTTTGGGAGTTTATAAACCAGTAGGGTGATAAAACACAGACTCAATTATAATATGAAATATAATAGAATATGCATGCTATAAAGCTACAAAACAAAGTTCTTTATGAAGTAGAAGTGGTGCTGGAGGGTCATTACCAACAGGTTTTCCTAGAAGCAGTAGCATTTGAATTGGGCTTTAAGGGATCTCTTCAATAAACAAAGAGAGGGTTGAAGGAAATTTTAGACCTGGGGATGAGCATGATTAAAGCTATGGAATCAGGAAAACACAGAATTGTGGAGAAATAACAAAGACATCTAGTTTAGTTAGAGATGAAGGGGTTAGTTAGTGAAGGGGAATAATGAAGGGTAAAACTCGAAAGGTAGTATAATGGCAGACTGTGGAGGATCTTGAATAGCCAGAAAAGGAGTCTGAATCTTAGGCAGTGGACATTAAGGTGCCTTATTTATCCGAGGATTAATATAACTAGATCTCTACATAAAATGGACTAATCAAGCAGTGCCATGAAGTTTTGTGGAGAGGAGGAAGATACTGAAGGTGAGAAGCTGAGGGCATGTATCAAAGGTGTTGGCAATGGGGACAAAGAGAATGGGGCAGTATTACAGAGAGACATTCCAGGAAGAAAAAGAATAGACAAGTCTTGGTGACTGACTCCATATGACAAGTGAGGAAGAGAGAATGGTCATGGACATACCCAAAGTTTCAAAGTTGGGACACAAGGTAAAGGGTGATGACAAAGAGAGAAATAGTGAGGCCAGTGGAATGAGATACAAGCTCCATTTCTGATGATTTGATATTGAGATGATGATAAGACATCCAGATCCAGATAGAGATAGGAAACTAGAGCCAAAGACTTGAGATAGTTGTATTTGAATCTCTGGGACTGAATTGGATTGCTAAGAGAAAGAATATAGAGAGAAGACAAGGTCAGGAATAAAACACTGAGGAAAACTCAATGAGGTCAACTCTAGCCTTTTCTTAAATAACAGGGTTGGATTAGTATCCTAGGTTAGGTGGTGAAGTGGATAGAACCCTGGGCTTGAAATCAGGAAGACTTCTCTTAATGAGTTCAAATCTGGCTTCAGACACTGACTAGCTGTCTAGCTCCAGTCAAGTCACTTAACCCCATTTGCCTCAGTTTCCTAATCTGTAAAATGAGCTGGAGAAGAAAATTATAAACCACTCCAGTATCTTTGCCTAGAAAATCCCAAATGAGGTCTCAGAGAGTCAGATACAACCAAAGTGACTGAACAGCAACAAAATCCTTTCCATTTCTAAATCTAGAATCTTAGAGCATGATTTTGCCTTATATATGTCATGCCTTTCTAAATGCGATTTTCATCAAGGCCAGGAGCTAGATTATTTCATTGGCATAAAGGAACTACCAAATAAGGAAGTTCCCTATACCAATGCAGGTCAATGCCTCTAAGTTAATGTCTCAGAGAACTGCCTGGAACACTGAGAGATGCTTAGCCCAGGATCACACAGTCAGTATTTGTCAGAGGTGAGATTTGAATGTATATCCTCCTTGTCACAAGGCCACCTCTCTATTTACTCTGCCACATACTATGCCACCTTTTTTCTGTGGCCAGAGAGAGGGGAGAAAAAGTAGGTTATTATACTAATTCATTTTGAGGAATGGAGAAATGCCATTAAGAGAATATCATGTTGAATAGTCCCAATCTTCCTAGTGAAGATCGAGGGTAGGTGTTCTGCTTTAAGTAGTATAAAGAAAAAACATTTGGAATTCCTATTTCAAAGAATGAGGTAAGAAAATTGATAAAGCACAGAAGGACTGTGGAGTAGTAATGAGTGCTCTGGTGAAGTAATATAGCGAATTTGTAACTATCATTAGATAACACAAATTCTAGATTTGAATGTAACCCAAGGTATCTATAACATTAAATTGTGAGGTTTTTTTTAAGTCTATCACCTACGTTATTTCATGTATTTACAACAGTCAAGTATCACATGAATGTCTGGGTTAAATCTTCATTCATAATAGAATAATAGAGGATTCTACTTCCAAGAGAGAATAATTCAGTTAAAGTTATTATATTAGTATTCCTCTTCCAGGATAATTAATTAATAGTTGGGATAATCCCAATTATGTAATTATGAGTAGACCTAAGAGTTTAAGTCTAATTTGCTTATTACTTCACAAAAATGGAGGTTCATAGTAGCAAAGAGATCTTGTTTATGACTATCATAAATAGAGAGGCAGCATGGCATCATGAAGAGAGGGCCAACCTAGGAGACAGGAAATCCCAGGTTCCTCCTGCTTCTGCCTCTGACATATATTGGCTGTGTGACCCTGGGGGAAAGTTAGTTAGCTTCCAAAGGCCTCCTAGAAGCTTTCTAAGACAATAAGTTACAAAGCCAAGTTAACTCTGAATTGGTAGAAGGAGTTTCCTTACTGAGAGCTCTTTATGCCAATGAAATTGCACAGCTGGTTCCTGCCCAAATCCCACAAAGAAATAACATACTTTATGAATGTTTCTCCATCTATATGTGATGTAGGCTCTTGTCAATAGACTTGTGTATTTAAAAAATCTTATTATTATAAAGGATGACCCCTGTGATTGAAATTATAAAAATATATTATAATATATATTATTATATATTACATTATAAAAATACAAAGGGCAACAATGAAAATCCTTGGTATCAACCTTTCTAGGAACAAGTTATTTCCAAAGTTGATCATTTATGCAACTTATACATTATCCTAGAGTTTTTTGGGGGGAGGGGGGAGTAAAATTTTATATATATATATATACATACATACACATACACACACACACACATAGCTGGTAATCTTTGACTGTGTCCCTTTACTTCCTCTAGCAAAGGGGTTGCTAAAGACAATTAGTCAATTTCTTAATATAACTTAGGGCTAGGTCTTGGGGATTTATGATTCCTGAGAGGCTAGAGGAGCAAGAATTATTCGACACTCCTACCACACTCTCAATGGGAGTTCAGGACCCGTGGTGGACTAAGAAGAATGAAGGTGGCTAACCTTTAAGCATTGCTCAAAAACTAACTGGCACTCCTCCTTTACCTTTTCCATACAACCAGCACCTGTTTTACAATTTCACCCATCCTTTCTTTTGTTAGAACACAATGAGGGGCAGCTAGGTGGTGCAGTGGATAGAGCACTGGCCCTGGATTCAGGAGGACCTGAGTTCAAACCCAGCCTCAGGCACTTGACACTTACTAGCTGTGTGACCCTGGGCAAGTCACTTAACCCCAAGTGCCTCACAAAAAAAAAAAAAAGAACACAATGAGAGGTTGGGATTTCCTTTAAAGAAAGAACATCTTTCTATTTCCTGGGGTATGTGGGGTGGAGAAATACCTTTCTGGAAATAAAATTCTCCCATGAGACCTCAGAGGCTAAATTTTTAATTTTATGTAATATGGATTCCTTGACTTGGAAAAAAATCACTTATGAGAATTTTTTTTTTTTTGGTGATGCAATTGGGGTTAAGTGACTTGCCCATGGTCACAGAGCCAGTAAGTGTCAAGTGTCTGAGGCCGGATTTGAACTCAGGTCCTCCTGAATCCAGGGCCGGTGCTCTATCCACTGAGCTACCTAGCTGCCCCACTTATGAGAATTTTTATAGGCAATAAAATGTGATATATATATATATATATACATACACATACACACATACATACATATACATATGTATACATGTATATATACATACATACACACACACATATATATATATATATATATATTTACCAATACTACTTCTCAAAGATTAGGCCTACTCACTGATAAGGCTTGTGGAGATTCAAGCTAATATTGTGGATACTTAAGTACTCACCAGCCAGACTGTAGAGTGTTTTGGAGTGAGTTGTCAAGAAGTAGCTGACTTAGGTCACTTTCTCCCTCTCTCTCTTTTTCTTATGCTACACTATAAAAAACCTCATCCAGCTGGGCTTGGAAGATACACTTCATTAACCTACATACATAAAAACGTATCACTGCCTCTCTAGATTCCCTGTTATGCTCTTAATAGATATATAGAAGAATCTCTGTAAGTCTCCACAGGAAGAACAACGTATGTCTACATTTAAATTTCTTGCAAATCAGTCCCCTGTGCAAAACAAGTACTTTTTACCAACCTCCTAGTTGCCATAAATCTTCTGACAGCAAATGAACTCTTAAGTAAATAAGTAAACGTCCCACTGGAGAACCAAGCCTTTGAAATTTCACACAGACTCATCTATTCCCTGATTTAAGAATGAATAATTTTCCAGAAAATGAGCCTTTGATTTGTTTTTTCTTTTCTCCCTTTCTCCCTTTCTCCCTCCCTTCCCCCCCCCCCATATTGGCTGTTCTTTGGGAACAATGTTGATTAATGTGAGCAATGAGCAGGAAGGCAGTCACTCCTTTGATTAAGAATCATCAATAGCTCCCTATGACAAAATGTGCCAAATTGAAACTGATTCCAGACTTTTAGGCTATCAACTCTTTCAACTCCATGTATTTAAACATGCTTCTCATATCTCTGCAACTCAGTACTTCAATTGAAGTCTAAGTAATTTGCACACTGACCACTGCAGTAAGACCTGGGCTCAAAACTCACATTACTTTCTTTGGCCCCATACAAGTGGCTTCTTCCTTGTGAGGATCAGTTTCCTCTCCTGTAAAATAAAATGGATAAGCCAGATAATAAGCTTTTAAAATGTGCTTTCCTCACAGCAACACCATGAAGTAGGTAGTTATTATGATGAATAATGCATAACAGTTATTATTATTAATGATTTTATTATATTATATGAATTACATTATATGTATTATAATATAAAAACAATTATATATTTATATTGCAGCAGTTATTATGACCATTTCAAAGACAATGAACATGAGGCTAAGAGGGCTTGTCATCTGTCCATGGTCACAAAACTATCAAGTGGCAAAGTTCAAAGTTCAAATTAGGACTTTTGTCTAGAAGCCTAGCTTCCTTTCAAGTACAGTGGAGTGATTGGTAAGAGTGCTAGGATTAAGAAACTGGTAGATGTTTAGGCATTACACACACACACACACACATATATATATATATATATATATATATACACATACATACATATATATGTATATATCTATATAGTATTTCTTTCAGGGGAAAATGTTTTCAATACAAACCAGAAAATATTCATGTTCCTATATGTTATGAACCAACTTTGTAGAATACTACCTATTGTCTACATAGGTTAGGATGCAAGAGCTTTGTACTTCGAATCTTTATGATAAATACCTCAAAACTAAATTATTTCTGTGACAGAGTTGTTCATTATAACATTTCACACAGGGAGGAAATGAGAAACTATCCTCTAATCCTTTTCTCATGGAGTTGGGTGATTTATTTCTCACCAAATGGACTATGGAAGAATTTCAAGGACAATTTGTCTAATTCTATTTCTGTGTACATTCTCAAGGATTATTTTATGTAAGAGATTTTCTTCCCAATTAGGAATAGAAAAGTCATGAGGGATTCTTTGAAGATACAGATCTCTTTGTTCTCTCGTGCTCAAATTATTGTTCAAATTAGGATGTGGCTTAAGTCTTTACATGTTTCTTTATCAGATTAGCAAGGAAAAAAGAACCCTTGAGAAAAAGTAGAGGAGAAATTAAGGTCCAGAGTACAGGACAACTCTGGGGGAGATCAGGTTAGTGTAAGAGATAACAGTGGTGCATCCAGAGCATGAAGAGGGGCCAACTACGCATATATTTGTGATAGTGCTTTAAATGGGGGTGGGGTAAAATACTTCCATTCTCATTTGATTGCAGAGTTTCAGGTATTTCTGACTCAGTCACAGAACATGGTCCATATTTGGGAATAAAATTAGGGTGCCTCGGGGCAGCTAGGTGGTGCAGTGGATAGAGCACCGGCCCTGGAGTCAGGAGGACCTGAGTTCAAATCCGGTCTCAGACCCTTAACACTTACTAGCTGTGTGACCCTGGGCAAGTCACTTAACCCCAATTGCCTCACTAAAGGAAAAAAAATTAGGGTGCCTCAACCTAAACCACTATTTGCAAATATTTTCAGCCTGATCTCATATTACCAACTTCCATACAATACAAATGCCTATAAGAAAATTGATTTCTTTGTGCTGGCAATCCATTTGCCCTCTAACTTTTGTGCCTTCATTAACCCTGCCTATAGCTAGATTCCTTTCCTCTTATTGCTTGAAGAATTCCTACCCACCTTTTAAAGTCCAAATGAAATACCACCTTTTTCCTCACCTTCTTGGATCACCACAACCTATCTGAACTGAAAGTAATGACCTTTCACCTCAGACCTCACATTGCACTACAGTTTGTACCTGTAGAGGACTGGTTGTGTATGTTGTCTTACTGTTACCTCTATT
Organism: Dromiciops gliroides; assembly: GCF_019393635.1. Taxonomy (NCBI): domain Eukaryota; kingdom Metazoa; phylum Chordata; class Mammalia; order Microbiotheria; family Microbiotheriidae; genus Dromiciops; species Dromiciops gliroides. The sequence continues at coordinate 79,731,980 of NC_057865.1, read as the reverse complement.
TTTAATCACTCTACAAAACTAGAAAGGCCACAAAGGCAAGGGATGCATCTTATTTAAACTTGGTATCTTCCCTGGTACCATGCCCTGCGCATTAAAGAATATAAGGTGCTTAATGAATGTGTATCCTTGGATCTGTAGCAATTTTTAATTGGTCTCTTTTGTATGCAGAGATTCTATAACCAGCCCAGTTGTTTTAAATGGAGAGGGAAAAGAGAAGATGAGACAGATACAGAGAGAGACAAAGACAGACAGAGACAGGGAGACAGACAGGGAAACAGAGAGAGACAGAGACAGAGAGACAGAGAGAGATAATATTTATTAAGTATTTATGAAGGAGCTCTATTAAACACTGAGGATCCAAATGCAAGCAGGTAAGACAGTCCCTGCCCTCAAGGAGTCTTTATTCTAATTGGGTTGTGGAGGAGATAACACATGAGATGAGAAGAATAAGAAAGTGAGTCCAGGCTTTTGAGATAAATCATGGCTGGGGTCCTTCTGAAATAGTGGTCTCAGTGAAGGAGTCACAAAGCCGGAGAGTGGGACTTCAGAGAAGAGTTTTTTCCATGTTGGGAAGGTATCTGGCGAGGAGAAAAAGTCCAGAAAGTGGCTTTGGAATCAGGAGACTTAGGCTTAAATCTGCCCTCTGAAGCTCACAACCTAGATGACTTTGGGACAAGTCACTTAACCTCTGTCACCTTCAGTTTCTTTATCTGTGAAATTGAAGGGCAATGTATTAGATGGTCTTAGAGATCCCTTCTAGCTCTGACTCTATAATCCTACAATAAGTTTGTATTCAGGGAGTCATATTCTCTCCTCTAGATTTCTTTGTGAATCAAATGAGATAACTTATGCAAGGTACTTTGAAAAACTTTAAAATGTTCTATAAATATTAGTTATTTTGTTGATGTTGCTGTCATTTGTAAGCATTAGTAAGTCCCTGCCCAGATCAGGGACTAGTATTCCTCTGCTGTGGCACAGATTCATAACAATGCTAATTTCATCAATCTACCCCTCACAAAGTTCTCAGTCAAGGCTCAGTAGATGACAACTAATCACATTAGTAATGATAATAGTTTTATGTCGAAGCAATGAATTGCTTTCATTTTGCCCTAAAGCAGACACTAAAGAAAAAAAAAGAGCATGTTTTATTTTTTTAACAGCATGAAATGTATTTCTCTTGGAGTGTGGCTGGCAAAGGAAACATTTGGCAACGTCCAAATTCACAATCTCAGCTTAAGGCAAAGGAGGCAGCAAAAGCTTCTTAAAGTTTCAAACTGTCCAAAATCACTTGAAGTTCCCCATCTTCCACTGTGCACTACTTGGGTACTTAATACTAAGAAGAGGGTTAAGTGAACTACAAAGGAAGCCTGAGGGGGCAGCTAGGTGGTGCAGTGGATAAAGCACCTGCCCTGGATTCAGGAGGACCGGAGTTCAAATCTGATCTCAGACACTTACTAGTTGTGTGACTCTGGGCAAGTCACTTAACCTTCATTGCCTACCCCCCCCCCCAAAAAAAAAAAGAAAAAAAAGAAAGCTTGAGTATGCCTCCTATTTCTTCTCCCAGCTTAGGTATTCCCTAAAATGATTTTTCTGGCCCAATAGGAAGGTCAAACTAGACACATGACATGGAACTCATCAAGACTGGAAGAAGAAAAAGGAAAGCACAGAGAAAAGAACTTTCTCTATTTTAGGTGATTTGAAGTTTTGAAGTGTGGTGATAGGATAGAGACTGGACTTCTCATTTCTCCTGTTATAGGAAATTCTTTCTGCCTAGAGGCAGGAAGATTTATCTTCTGGTCTTCCTGATTACAAGTTGAGCATTCTATCTGCTACATCATATATACTACAAACCATGTCTCTTCTAATCCTGAAAGCATTAAAGAAATCCGAATTACAATAGTTTTGATGATGGTGGTGGTGGTGGTGGTTATTGTTTTTATCCAGCTTTGCCAAAGAAGTATTCAACCCAGACACAACACTGGTTGATTGTTATAGAAAAAATGCATATTTCTGGAGAGGGTTTGGAAGGGTAACTCCCAGAAGCCGTGACAAGTTTGAGATTCTCAGATTCTGTGAACCCTGTGTAGGAGGCAGAGCAGCTACCCTTATCACCCCCATTTGACACAAAGAATGACGGTAAGTGCCCCATGTCACATGGTGAATTAGTGTCAGAGATAGACCAAAAACCAAGGCCTCCCAATTCCTTCCTCCAGGCTCCTTTCACTATGCTATATTGTACAATACTAATTTTAATGATACATTATGGTTCTTTTACAATATCCACTATTTAAACTTAATGACTCTGGAAGTTATTTCCATATTTTTCTTATGTAACCTCCTGATTCAAAGCGAAACAAAAACAAAAAGGGGGACCTAGATGAAAATAATAATAAAAGACCTTCCTGTAGCTACTGACATTCTTTTAAAATGACGTAGATAGATTTTCTTGCTGATTAGTTATCAAGTGTCTCCAACATATGCCTCCTGCTGGAGTACTGTGTATAAGGAGAATGTCTCAAAACTGAAGAAACATGAGTCATTAGAGAAAACACTGCATGCTTAATCACTTTTTTCCCACCATAACCCTCTGTCTTGAGTGTGCTTATGAGGGAACTGATAAAAATAAAACAGCAAAATAACTTTATTTCAAAGTTGGAGAAGTGATATCAAGGAAATGTTTCCTTTTTGCATTCATTTGTTACTGTTTAAAACAAGAAGGCATTTCTTAAGCATATACTATATTCCAGGCACTGTGCCAAGGGCTTAAGTGTCTAGTGTATGTATGCATATCATTCTGGTATTAAGAGCAGATAGATTCTCATTTTAAAAGTCATTAACATCTCCACTACTAAAACCCTCCTCTGATGTCTCTTTCTTGTGTAGAAGTAATTTTAATTTCTTTAAAGGTTCTTGGGTGGTTGGACTGCAAACTCTGACAGGTGCTACCAAATTGGAGAGGCTCAGAAAATGGACCAAACATTGACTTCTTGTTGTTGCTGGTCCTTTATTTTTGAAAAAAGACCAAAGACATCTCGATGAGTGATATCTTGATTAACTCACTTGGGAGAGGCCAATTAACAGAAGGTTTGACACTGAGGATGAAGATTTTGGTGGCCCTACTAAGGTCTGTAGACTAAAGTATGGAGGGAGTTACAGCATGTATTTGGGTAGAGACTATTCAAACCATCATTAATGTACGTTTCTGAAGTCGCAATGGGTGATGCTTTAAGATTTGTTAACAAGTGTGCAACCTTGATCTCATCCTTGACAACTCACTCACTCTTAATCTCCTCACATATCCATTTCATTGCCAAATCCTGTTATTTTTACTTCCACAACAACTCTTGCATCTGTGTCTTTCTCTATCGTTATACAGCCACCAAACTAGTTCGGGTTTTATCTATGGCCATAGCTTCCTAATTGGTCTCCCTGTCTCAATTCTTGCCCCACTCCATTCCATTCTCCATACAGCTGCCAAGGTGATTTTCCTCATCTCATTCCCCTACTAAATAATTCCCCAAGGTTCCCTACTAGATTTAGGATCAAATATAAACACTTTTGTTTAGCGTGTAAAGCCCTTTAGAACTTAATCCCGACACTTTATTATACAATACTCCTATCCACACACACACCATTGTCAAACCAAACTGACCTTTTTTTATTCTCTGGGTCTTTTTCCTCGTGCCTGAAATATACTCCCTCAATTCATTAGTAAATCAGCATTTATTAGGTGCTTACTATTTACCAGACACTGTGATCTTCATGCCTGATTCCCTTCAAAATTCAGTTCAAGCCCCAGGTTTAACACAAATCCCTCACAGCAGCCAGTGCCCCCTAATCCCATCAATTTGTATCTTGTTTGAATATGCCTATACAAGTGCATGCTGTCATTCCTGGCCAACCTCCTCAAGGGAAGAAATTATTTCTATTTTTGCATCCCCTGTACCCAGCACAGTGCTTGGCATATAACAGGCATGTAATTAATACTTATGGATTGATTGATATTAAAGCGGGTTTTGTTTAGCCTTGTCTCTGTCCTATGGATAATGATGAGTATTAGGTGATTTCTACAATGACCAAGGAAATAAGAGTCACTGATAAGTTCAATGTTTCCATCACATTGCTAAAACAATCTTTCCAAAGCTCTCCCCTGCTCAAGGTTCCAGATTACCTGTGGGATAAAATGCAGGCTTCTCAGTTTAGAACTCGAAGCCCTTCAAAGTATGGTTTTAGATTATTTTCCAAATATATTTCTCATTACCACCTTCTCCTCACCTTCACATGTTATATCCCAACCGCTCTACTTGTCCTTTTCCCATAGTCAGCACTATGCAGGTTGCCCCTCGGCCTTTGCAGACAGACTCACATACCCACAACATGCTCTTTATTTACTTATACAGCTTGGAATCTTTAGTTTCTTTCAAGGATCATTTGGAGAGCCACTTCTTTTGCAGAACACCATCCTCTTCTGTCTAATTGCTAGTACTCTCTTCCCCTTTGCTCAAATAGATGGGATCTGCTTAGTAGAATTAAAGCTCTCACCCCCTCCAACCTACCACTAAGTGCCTAGTACAATACCTTCCATAATACAGACATTTAATAAACATTTGTTTGTTGAATGCCAGTTATGAGTCTACTGGAAAGCATGGTATTGTTAGAGATAGGAGACTTGGTGCAGATTCAGGTTATGACAATCTAGTGCTGTGTGACCCTGGCTAACTTCCTCTGCCTTGATGAGCCTACAATTATACATAAACAAAATGAGTATAGTCATTCTTGGCCTACTTCTTCCAAAATATTGTAATGGGGAAAGTATTTTATAAACCTAAAAGTACTATATACATATGAATCATGATAATTGTTTTGAAGTGCAGAGACCTGGGTCCAGGACCAAGACGTTCATAACTTTATGACATAAGCAAATCACTCGATGTCTTAGAACCTGCTTCTTCAATGACTAAATAATAGGGCTCTGCCAGGAGATACTAAATCCTATTCAAGGTGGCTCAAGGGATAGAGCACTGGCCCTGGACTCAGGAGGACCTAAGTTTAAATCTCATTTCAGACATTTATTCGTGGTGTGTTCCTGGGAATGTCACTTAACCCCAATTGCCTTAAACATCCAGGGCCATGTCCAATCATCGTGATATATATCTTGCCACTGGATCCAAATGGCTCTGGTTGACCTTACATAGCCTCCCCTCACTGAAATCCAAGTCACTGCAAGTCATGACCATCACCTTGATGTCATTGTCCTCTCTGAGAACAAAGGACAACAAAACAACAAAAACAACAACCACCACTCCTATTATTCTATTTTACAAGTAAAGTCCTCAAAGAAATCAGGTAGAAGAGAAAAGCTTTCTCTCTCCACACAGCAAGGCTTCTTAAACTGTTTTGTATTATGGACCCCTGGGATATTTTGGTGAAGGCTATGGACCCCTTCTAAAAATAATGTTTTAAAGTGATTGAAGGAACTACCCAATTTCAGTTAGTGAAAATAAACATGCAATCTTACCCCCATTCAAGTTTACATTAGGAACTCTTGCTAAGAATTTTGTTTGATCATTTGGGTAGCTCAGTCACATAGTAGATAGAGCTCTAGCCTTGGAATTAGGAAGCATTGAGTTCAAATCCTGTCTCTGACACATACTGTATATAAAACCTTAGGAATTCATTTAAACTTTCTAAGCCTCAGTTTATCCATCCTTAAAATGGGGATAAAAGCACTTTACCTCCCCACGGATATTGAGGACCAAGTGAAATAGCATACATAAAGTGCTTTGCACACCTGCAAGTATTATATAAATGTTAGTTATTATCTTTTTGTCATCTTGCTAGTCCATGAAATGTAGTCTGAGAGTTCCAGAGTCAGCCACATTGTTCAGAGTAAAGTATGAATTATTTCCTCTTCTCTATATTTTTAGATTACTTTTGGTTCTGATGAGGACAAGATTTCCAGGGGTTGACAGAAAGGGAATCTTCAGGGTTTATATTATCTGAGATTTTACTGTCTCAGTTTTTAATACTTTTAATATAGATTTTTTTAGTGAGGCAATTGGGGTTAAGTGACTTGCCCAGGGTCACACAGCTAGTAAGTGTTAAGTGTCTGAGGCCGGATTTGAACTCAGGTACTCCTGACTCCAGGGCCAGTGCTCTATCCACTGCACCACCTAGTTGCCCCCTAATATAGATTTTTTTAAACCAAGATTTTGGAGAAATGCTTTCGGTTGGCACAGGAAGATCACATTGAAAAGATCCACTTCTCCTTTAAAAAAATAAATCTTTTCTGATCTAAATATGGAGAAGGAAATAGTATAGCTCTTGGGCATTGTCCCTCCAATTTGCCGAGGGAGAGAACACACTCAGACAGTGTGATTCATTAGGTTTTTGACTTTTCTGTTGAGACTACCAAAAAGAATGTCAATGTGTAATTCATTATTTTAAATATATCCTGAATTCTCATTGCCTTCAGCACTCCTGAAGGGAGAAGGATTGCACTGGGTTTTAGAGTCACACCCTCCAATGAGAAACTAAATTGCTGATGGACTAAAGTGGGTGAAAGAAGTGAAATTATGAGGAGAGAAGAAGAGAAACCCAAGTGTATGTAGAAAAAGTTTTGCTCAGTTTATTAAGGTACTGGATAGCCAAAGGACATAATACTCATTTAATACCTTTTTCATTGTTGTTCAGTTGTGCCTGACTCTTCATGACACCATTTGGGGTTTTCTTGACAAAGATACTGGAGTGGTTTGCCATTTCCTTTTCCAGCTCATTTTATAGATGAGGAAACTGAGGCAAATAGAGTTAGACGACTTGCCCAGGATTATATAGCTGGCGTCTGAGGCATGATAGGAACTCAAGAAGTTAAGTCTTTCTGATTCCAGGCCCAATACTCTATCCATCTCACCACCTCTCACTTGAAAAATATGTCCTTCCATGGCAAAAGCTGCTCACAGCAGTATTGGGAATCTGGTTACTTCATTCACATTGTAGTATAGCAATATATCATTTACTTGCTATCCCAAAGAGGTTGGCATTTTGTAAGATGTCCAATCCTCATTTAACTCATTTTGGGGTAGTAGATAGAATGGTAAATTTGGGGTCATGACCTTGGAGTAAAATCCTGTATGAGACACTGGAATTGTGATCTTGGGCAATTCAAGTCAACTCACGGAACCTTGGATTCTTTTTTTTTTTTTTTTTTTGCGGGGCAATGGGGGTTAAGTGACTTGCCCAGGGTCACACAGCTAGTAAGTGTCAAGTGTCCAAGGCCAGATTTGAACTCAGGTACTCCTGAATCCAGGGCTGGTGCTTTATCCACTACACCACCTAGCTGCCCCCGGAACCTTGGATTCTTAATCCAGTGATAATATCCATGCTGCCTTCTTTATAAGATTTCTATAAGGAAATCACTTTACAAATCTGAAAATGATTTACTTTAGGAGCTATTATTTGTTCTGAAGTGAAATATAAGGAATCAATGGGGCTTGGTTCAAATTCTTTCATTGATGCTCAGTGTTTGTGAGTCTTGGGTGAGTCACATAATTTCTTTGGGCCTCAGTTTTCTCATCTGTAAAATGAGGAATCAGGAATTAGATGGCTCCTAAGGGCCAACCAAGTTCAAGTCTCATCTATCCTACCATGAGGTCAAAAATATAGAAAGACGTCATCACTCTTTTTTTTTTTGTGAGGCAATTGGGGTGAAGTGACTTGCCCAGGGTCACACAGCTAGTACGTGTTAAGTGTCTGAGGCCGGATTTGAACTCAGGTCCTCCTGAATCCAGGGCCAGTGCTCTATCCACTGCATCACCTAGCTGCCCCAACATCATCACATTAGAAAGCTGTAGCAGCAAGTCAGTAATACCAGAGTAAGGTATGGGTTGTTATGCTAATGAACAGAAGGCAGTAGCTGAAGGGATTAGAGCACAATGGTATCATGACTCTGCTGCCTTCTTACCCTAGAACTGTCCTCAGCTTCTGGGGCCTTCTCACCTTGAAATATCCCTCTGCCATGCCAGCTTCCTTCTCCCATAGATTAGTTTTTTTCAGGGGCTTCCATTTTTGGGATGGGCCCCAGCCAGTTATGTTTCATTCCACTGCTGGTTGTGCTTCCAATTCTGAAGATTTTGCTACCATGCCCCTGTATGGGCACATTCTATTCCCCTCCTCTTCCTCCTTTCCCTTCCTTTTATGGGTCATCTTCTCTCATTAGAATCTAAGTTCCTTGAGGACAGGGGAGTGTCTTTCTTTTTGCTTATAATTGCATGCCCAGTACTTAGCATGTTGCCCTTCAAATACTAAGTGCTTAATAAATACTTGTTTGCCTTCTAATACAACATAACTAAGCTGTAATGGGGATAAAGAGGGGAAGATCATTGGGATAAAAGGAAGGAAGAAAAGAAAGTAGAAAGGAAAGAAGGAAATAAGCATTTATTAAGTCATGACTTTGTGCCCTGCACCACAATAACCACCTGGTTAAACACACAAGCAAAAAAAAAAAAAACAACAACATAAAAACAAAACCAAAAAACAACAGTCCTTACCCTCAGGAATCTTATATTCTTTTTATTTTATTTTATTTTAGGAATCTTACATTCTAATGGCAGGGTGGTGGTAGGTAGACAACACACAAGAAGGAGAAAAAAATGGTGAGATGGAATGAAAGTACCCTCTATAAGGGGATGATTTTGAAGTCCAGAGAGTGAGGAATAGGACCAGTAGGTAAATGAAAGCAGGCTTGCCTGGTTTCCTTCACAAAATAGAGGCTCTAAGAGGAACTCACCAAAGGAAGGAGGGGGTAAAGCCTTGTGGCAGATTATTCCAGGGTCTTCGAAAGCTGCAGGGATGGTAGGGTGTTCCCGCGTGAGGAAGCTAATGAAGGTTCCAAGATGAGACGGTAGAAAAGCATGATTTTCAAGGCCAGTCAGAAATAGGGCCCAGAGGAGAATACAGTAGTGGGTAATTTTATGCACCAAGGCGCTCAATACTTGGTGGAAGGGATGTTAAGGGTAGGGAAAGGAGGTCCAAAAGGGGAACTCATGTTGAAGAAAACTCATCTCATAACCTTATCTAAAACTGACTAGACAAAATATACTCTAGTGGTTTGCCTTTTCCTTCTTCAGTTCATTTAACAGATGAGAAAACCAAGGAAAACAGGGTTAAATGACTTTTCTATGATCACACAACTAGTGTTGGAGGCCAGATTTGAAATCAGGAAGTCTTCCTGCTTCCAGGCCCTGTAGCTATCCACTGTGATTACTATCTGCCCTCACAATGATATAACTATGTAAATAGAAAAAACAACAATTGAGACAGAATCCTCAGTAATTAAAATGACCAAGTCAGGCTTCAAGGAATGATATGAGAAGACACCTCCCTCCTTTCTTTGCTGAGGTAGGGGCAATGGGTCTGGAACACTGTAGATAATGGTAAATTTTTTTTTATGTATTGGTTAGTTTTCGGACCTCTTTTTTCCTCCTTTTTATTTTTTGTTTTCAAAGGATGGCCCTCTGAGACAGAGAGGAAAGAGGGGAAGGGGAGAAATGTATTTAGAAATATATGAGATAAAAACAAAAAATAGCAATAATACTTCTTTAAAAATGAAGAACTTTTGACAATGATTCAAGACCCAGAATATTGAAAACAGTATTAATTCTTTAAAGCAAATATCTAAGTGATTGAAGCAGCTAGGTTACACAGTAGATAGAGCCTTGGGCATTGGAGTCAGGGAGACCTGAATCCAAATCTGGCCTCAAATGCTTACTTGCTTTGTGACCCTGGGTCATTAATATCTATCTGCCTCAGTTTCTTCATCTGTAAAATGGGTTGAAAACAGCCCCTGCCTCCCAAGGTTGCTATCAGAACTAAATGAGAAAATATTCCCAATGCATTTGTAAGTCTTAAAGTGCTACTTAAATGCCATCTATTATTATTATTATTAAAAATCTGTCCAATTGGACTTATGTGAATCATTTAACAGAAGATAGTGAAGGTTCATGAGTTCTATCATTTAAGTCTCCTTCCTGTTTCCTTGAGAATTAGGCTGAGCTTGGAAAGTAAATCCACATGCTGGTCCATTTTGTTTGTTTGTTTGTTTGTTTGGGTTGTGTTGACATATTAAAGTCATATTGCTTCAATCGTTGGCACATGGCAAAATGGAGTTTTAGATAGTGGGTGAAGGGACAGACAAAAGGCACAGTGCCACCTTCATGTGGGAATCAAACCCATCACTGAAATAGGGCTCATCCAACTCCCAAATATTGGTTACTAACTGGTCAGCTTTGTTCTCCCCAGGGCAGGGAAAACAAAAATCAACGTGGATTGTGTAAGCATCCCCAAGGCAACACTGACCCTGGTGTGGTGGGAAAACAAAAATAAATGTTTATGCTGGTGAATTGTAAAATCTCCCACTTCCTTTATTCTGTCTTGTGCTTTTAAATAGAACACATTAAGCTCACCAGGAGAATCTGGCTTTGACACAGCACTGAGCCCCTCTTCATGAACTGAAAGCAATCTGTCTGCCTAGGACATTGAGGACCCGTAATTTACTAGCTCAGCTGTAATTTTAAATGCTCGCCCACTGCAGGGAGTGAAGCTTTCATTCTATAATTATAGTAGAATCAAAAGACTAGCACACTAATGTATTGAGCTACCCAGCCAGCTATTTATAATAGTCGCTTCTCAGCCAATATGTTTTTAATATGTCACCCCTACAAGGCTGTGGGGAACAATAGTTTTCTTTATCTAGGTGTTTTTGCCCCCTAAAATAATCTGATCATTTCACCATGTAAATATTTGTGCAATAAAAAGAGGAGAAACACACCAGTGAAGTACAATTTAAAAAGCAGAGTCAAATACAATCATTTATTTCCCTTGTTATGGGCTTAAATCTTATACATGAAGTATCAAAAGCTGGAAAGGCAGTGAGAGGAAACTGTCTTAATTCTGAAACATTCTTGTTCATGGTTGTAATAATTTATCTAAAGAGCCCAGGTCTAGATGCAAACAGCCAGGAACTATTTGATATCCATCTCTATCACTCTTTGCTCTGTAGCCCTGTGATTCATCCATCATGTATAGTGAGTGACAGCTCACCTAGACAGTGATTTTTTGAAAGCAACAAATTTCTAATTAAGTAGCTATACCACAATATCTCTTAAATCTCTGGGCAGGACAAAAATCCTCTGATTCTATGATGGCTTCCTTTTAGAATGTAAGCTTCTTTAAAAAAAAAAAAGTAACAGTATTTTATATTTTTTCCAGTTACATGTAAAGATAGTTTTCAACTTAAGTTTTTGAGTTCATAAATTTTTCTCCCTCACTCCTTCACTGCCCCCTCTCTAAGACAGTAAGCAATGTGATATAGGTCACAATCATATTAAACAAATTTCTATATTAGTTATGCTGTGAAAGAAGAATCAAAATAAAAGGGAAAAACCACAACGAAAAAACAACAAAAAAAAATGAAAGTAGTATGCCTCAATCTGCATTCAGACTGCATAGTTCTTTCCCTGGATGTGGATAGCATTGTGAATGTTGAATTGTCTTGGGTCATTGTATTGCCAAGAAGAGCCAAGTCTATCATAGCTGATCATCATATAATGCCACTGTTACTATGTACAATGTTCTACTGGTTCTACTCACTTCACTCAACATCAGTTCATGCAAATCTTTCCAGGTTTTTTTGAAATCTGCCTGCTCATAATTTCTTATATCACAACAGTATTCCCTTACATTAATATACCACAACTTGTTCAGTCATTCCTCTATTGATGAACATTCCTTCTATTTTTAATAGCACGTAAGCTTCGTGGGGGCAAGAACTATTAAACTTTTCTCTTTTTATTTCCAGAAATTAGCATAATGCCTGGCACATAGCAAAAGCTTACAAAATACTTGTTTACTGAATGATTGATTAATTCATGGAAGGCAAAAAAATTGAATTAACCTTTGGGGCTCCTGTTGGGAAGGTTGGTGAGCAAACTGGATAAATCCAAAGGAACAACACTGGCAATGATGATCACAAAAGTTATATCTTTATATAAGGGGTTCCTTCTTATATAAGTTTATATAAGAAGTGACTTCACTGTCAGGTGTCAAAATTCCCTCCCCCTGCTCCATTTTCTGATTTAAAGATTTAACTAAATGGTTCTATTGTAGTATCAGAAAGCAGGATTTATAAAAAACACATGTACCTAGAAAGTATCAAAAAAAGTTGCTAAGGCTATTTTACTAGATGAACCTCAAATTGTAAAATGAAAATTATCTAGCTTTACTTTCTATCTTATCAAATTATAGAATGTTAGAATGCAGATTGATTGTAAGGCTTACCTAGTCTGATTTTGTGGCATAACAGAATTATGTGTCTGGACTTATAATGAAGAGGAACCCTGTTCAAATTCTGCCTCTGACACATGGTATTTGTGTGATTCCTAGGCAAGTCAATCAACCTTTCTCAGTCTCAGTTTCCTCATCTATACAATGGGGATAATAATAGTGCCTTCTTCATAAGCTTGCTTTGATGATCAAGTGAAATAAGCAATTAACAAATATTTATTAAAAATTTAAAATGTACCAGGTACTGTGTTGAGTGCTGGGCATACAATAAAAATGAAATGACTCTTGACCTCAAGAAGTTTATGTTCTTTTTTCTTTTTGGGTGTGGCAATGAGGGTTAAGTGACTTGCCCAAGGTCACACAGCTAGTAAGTGTCAAATGTCTGAGGCCAATTTTGAACTCAGGTCCTCTTGAATCCAGGGTCAGCGCTTTATCCATTGCTCCACCTAGCTGCCCTGGAGAAGTTTATGTTCTAATGGAAAAGACATCACATATACATATATCTATAAAAATTATTTTGCAGACATTGGAAGGTTATACAGATGGGATTCATTATTTTTTCCAGTGAAGAAAGTAGAACCCAGAGAGGTCATATGACTTGCCCAAAGTCACAGAGCTAGAAATAGGACTCAGAGAGCCAGACTCTTGGGGTTCTTATAATTACTCAACACTTCCTTTTCCCTACAATCTCTGTAAGGTCCCTTCCTAGAACTGGCGCCAGCCTGTAGCTGAATCTATTTGCTTCTTTCTATATAGCATGCTGATCACAGACAAGGCACAAGTGATTTATTTTAGAGTCTAAAACCTCTAGCTAGGTTTAATTAGGGATGCTTCTCCAGCAGAACAAACATGTAGAAAGGACTGGTTAGCAGCTGCAAACCATGCTGCTGACTGCTAGAAGTCATTCAAGGTCAAATCCTTTGGTTCCATAGGCAAGAGAGAGGATTTCTTTTTTTTTTTTTTTTGTATTTTTTTTGGGGGGGGGGTTAGAAAACATGAAATAGGTTTTTAAAAACCGACGTTTTAATGTCTTTTTTCCCTCTCTCCTGATGAGATTTTACTATAGTATCTCCAACTCGATGCAACCAAAACAAAACTCATATCTTTCCATGAAACCTATCCATCTTCCAAAACACCCCTATTTCTCTTGCCTTACCCCCGTTCTTTGCAGCCACGTTTGCATCCTTGGAGTAATCCTTGGTAATTTCTTCTTCGCCAGGCCCTACATCAAAATTGCCAAGTCTTGTTGATTCCTCACATCTGTATCCATGTATATAGCCTTCATCTCCCTTTCTGGACCAGTGCAATATTCTCCTTGTTTATCTCCCTTCATGCAGTCAGCAAATTGATTTTCCAAAGGCAAAGATATGATCAGGTTACTACTTCTCAAAAAGTTCAATAGCTCCCTATTAACTCTAGGATAAACTACAAGTGCCTATGCCTCACATTTAAAACTTTCTAATCTTCTTTAAATCTGTTTTTCTAATATGATTTCACATTACTCTTCCTCCCTGCTTACATTCCAATGAAATGGGTCTCCTTGATGTTCCTGATACATGTCATTCCACTTCATACTGACATGAATTTGTACAGGCTGACTCCTATGCCTAAGATGACACCCCCCACTACCTTTTGAAGTTCTCAGCTTTCATCAAGGCACTATATAGGTCCCACCTTTACTTAAAGGCTTTTCCTGATTCCTAACCTTCACCCCCACATTGCTAAAGCTAACTTCTTTGGCAGTTACTATCAATGCATTTGTTATTACTTATCTGTGTGTGTGTGTATACACACACACACACACACACACACACACACACACAGATAAGTAAAATGTAAGAGTTTCATTTTTTTCTTTATGTTAGCCCAAGTGGCCAACACAGTGCCTTGTATGCAGTAGTTAATTAATAAATGCTTGATGATTTGAGGTGAATTGATACCCTGATAATATAGAAGACAAGGCATCAAGCATTTATTAAGGGTTACTGTGTGCTAGGGACTAGGCTAAGATCTTTATAAATATTACCTCATCTGATGGGATTGTCTGAGTATTGTCATTGACTACCTATGTGACTGTGGACAAGTCATTTTACCTCCTTATGCCTCAGATGTCCCATTTATAAAGTGAGAGTGTTAATAGGATCAACTCTCCCCTCCAAATTAGACCACAGTAGACATTTTTTCCAACCCATAATTAACTCAAAATACCCTTTGAAAAAATTGCTAAACTGGCCATCTGTGCCCAAGAAGTTATAACTGAACCTTTGCTTTTGGCAGAAGAGAAGGACAGTAGGGAAAGGGTGTGGGGTGGGGACTATCTTGGAACAGAAAGGAAGCAGCTTCTATTAGGGTCATTCTGGTGAAAGCAAAAAGACAGAACATATGGGAGCGACTTTACTTTATAAACAAAGAACTGATAAGACTTGATAATTAGCTTGAAATGTGGATTGAAGAAGGAGAAAAAATAACCAAATTGGAAGCAAATATTCACACAGAAGTAATTATAATAACAGCTCACATTTAAATAGTGCTTTAAGGTTACAAAGAGCTTTATCTTTATTACTTGTCATTTCTATGTGATGGTTCTAGCACGATTCTATCATATTATTGTAAATAATGCATACTTGTTTGACCTTTTCTTTGTGCAAAATATATGCTGGCTGGAACCGCCTTCTAATATCTTCTGGCCCCTCCTACAATGTGAGATCCAGTTATGCACTTGTACTCAGAGCAGAGTTTGATCTTTGTTCCAGATCTCACTGCCATTCCATCTAGCAGGGAAGATTCATTACAAAACAGATTTACTGCTTAAAAGTTCATTATTGATTTGATTAATCTTTTCTTGTGCTCCAAAGTGAAGATGACTTGCCTGAGGAATAAGTAGTATTGCCTACTGGGAAGATTATTGATTTGTTCTGGTATGGGGTGACCCACCCTGAAATGAATGGGACTGTACTCTGGGAAATGAACAAGCTTATCTAGAATCCATGGCTTTGCTGAGATACATCACAGTCCATTCTTCATCATGGTGAGGAGGAGATCCTGGCTTCCTGAAAACTATCCCAGCACACATCAGACTTTGACAGATCCTATGCTGTGCTTTGGAAAGACCTTCTAAAAAGGAGCCCTTGTTGAACTAAATATCTGTCATTGAAAGACTCATTTATCCAAGTTCCAATAGGCTATCAGAGGTCCAATCTCTAGATGAGATCTGCTAAAATAACTCATGAAACTATTTACTAAGGCATGGGAAGGGAGCAAACTATGTTGATTGAAGGGAAATTCATGTAGATGAAATGATGGATCCTTGACTTATTAGAAGTAGTTTAGCTTATGAGGTTTTAGTAATCAAAGCATAATTATTATTGATTGAAAACTGTGCCCAATATACCACTTACTATAGTGAAATAACCATTGGAGTGGCTTTGCAGTTTGGTGAGGGGGATGGTTGGATGAATATGTGACCTCATCAGTGTAGGGACTCTTTCTAACAATGGTGAAGGTGAAAAGAACTCTAAATGTGGGATAGGCTTCCTAAAGAGCTCTAGCTTTTCTTCCTCACAGAAAGTCTTTAAGCAAAGGCTGAATGACCATTTGATAAGTATCTTGCAGATAGCATTGTCCTTCTCAGGCTAAATTGCCCTTGGGATCCCTTTCAATTCTGAGATTCTTATAATTCTGTAGTTCTGGAAAAGGTGTTTCCCCTTCACTTGAAAGCCTCCAGGGAAAGGAAGGTAGACCTATTGCCTCCCAGAGGCTGCACAGTTTACTTTCAGGCAGCTCTAATAGTTATAAAAGGTTTTCCTTATATGAAATCTAAACCTGCTTATCTGCGGCTTCCACTTTGATCCAAGTTCTGCCCTCTTGTGCCCAGGAGAACATGGCCAATCCCACTCCAGCACTGCATTTCAAATATTGGAAGACAGTTTTCTTGTTTTATCTTAAGTCTCATCTCTTTGAAGCTTAAATATCACTATGTCTTTCAACCTAATTTCATAAGAAATGGTTCCAGTCCATTAATTGTCCTGATTTCTCTGCTTTGGACTCATGCCAGCTTGGCAATATCCTTTCTAAAATGTGGCACCGCTAACTCAACCCAATATTCTGGATATAGTCTGACCAGAATAGAATATATAAAATTTCCACATACCACATTCTGGACACAATTTGCCTAATCCAGTTGAGGATCATATTAGCCCATTAAATTTTTATACTTTCCTATCATAATGTCAATTCCTTTTGAAATTTTGATCAAATTAATATAGATCTTCTCTCCCCTGTAGAATGTTGTCTCCCTAGGCCCATTATCTTGAATAATGTAGTTAGTATTTGTTTTATTTTTTATTTTGATTTTTTTGTGGGGCAATGAAGGTTAAATGACATTCCCAGGGTCACACAACTAGTAAGTATCAAGGGTCTGAGGCCAGATTTGAACTCAGGTCCTCCTGAATCCAGGGCCAGTGCTTGATCCACTGTGCCACCTAGCTGCCCCATGGTATTTGTTTTAAACCCCAAATGTAGAACTTTAAATTTATCCCTACTAATTTTATCTTGGCCCATAATTCTATGCTACTGAGATTTTTTTTTTTGGTGTTTACTCTGTCACCTAGTGTCATAGCTATCCTTTCTACTTTCAAGCAAGTAATTAATAAAATATTGAACTGCAACGGTATAAGGACTTATCCCATGGACATTCTACTAAAGGCCCCCTTCTACATTAATACCAAATCAATAATGGATACATTTTGGATCTGATCATCCAACCATCTTGAAATCCACCCAATTATGCTATCAGGTGCCCACTTCCTTTCTTGTCTATAAGGATATCACGAGAAGTTCTGTAAAGTGCTTTCCTGAAATCTAGTTTAAGACAGTGGCAAATACCCTGATTTGGCAATTTTGTGTGTCTATCAGAAAAGGAATTTATTAGTTTGCAACAGCCTGGTCTTGATGAAGGCCTACAGATTCTTACTGATTGCTGCTATATTTTCCAAAATGCTCAAAAATCATTTCTTTGATGGTTCTATGTTCTTGAATCTTGCCAGAAATAAAAGCCAAGTTCACTGGCCTCTATAGTTTTCCAACCATGCTCTCTTAAAAAATAATCAGGACATCTCCTAATATCCAGTCGGGTGGCGAATCCCCTGTCCTCTGAGATCTTTGAAGTTTGTCAGTTGTTTCAGTACCCTGGAGTTTCATTGGCCCAGGCCTAGTGACCTGAAGTCTTTCATCTCAATAATTCTTAAGATTCCTTTGGACTCTTAACATTTTGTAATTCTCTTTTAAATTGTTCTCAGAAATGAGTTATAAAAAGCATTGGAAAACAAAAATGTCAGCTTAGGTGGTACAATAAATAGAACTCTGGGTCTTGGTCAGAAAAACCTAAGTTCAAATCCAGATTCAAACACTTACTAGCTGTGTTGACCCTGGGCAAGTCACCTGACTTCCCCCTTCCTCAATTTCCTTAAGTGCAAAATAGGGTTAATAAAAGCACCTAGATCTTAGGGTTGTTGGATAAGAGGAAGATAATATTTATAAAGTGTCTAGCACAGCACCTAGGCATAAGGCAGGGACTTTGCCAATCCATCAATCCTTCCTTCCCTCTCTCCTTCACTTCCTTCCCTTCTCCCTCCTTTTCTTCCTTTCTTCTTCCTTACCTTCCTCCCTTCATTTCTAACAGTAACAAGTACATATTAAGTGGCCATTATATGCAAAGCACCTTGCCAGGTGCAGGGGCACCTAAGTAGTTCACAAAATGCACAAAGATAAAACACCAATACAGAGAGTTATAGCAGTGGCTATTACAATGACTATTTGTGTTGAGGGTATTCCAACTTGAGGGAGGAAGATCAGGGAAAACTTGTGGGAAGAGTTGACATTTGAGTTAGACTTCAAAAGATGCATTCAGGGGCAGCTAAGTGGTGCAGTGGATGAAGCATCTGCCCTGGATTCAGGAGGACCTGTGTTCAAATCTGGACTCAGACCCTTGACACTTAGTAACTATGCGACTCTGGGCAAGTCACTTAACCCTCACTGCCTGGTACAAAAAAACAAGATGCAATCAACAGATGAAGAAGCTTAATTTTGGGCATATGAACAGAATGTCCAAAGGCTTACAAAGTCTACCTGGGAGTAGTATGACTGTATTCTAGTATTCCATTTCCATTATTTATTAGTTATATGATTTTGGTAACAGTCTCTGGCACTCCCTAGTCCCATCTAAAAACGGAGAAAATAATAGTAATGAAAAGAGTACTCAGCTTTCACATGGAAACATGGATTAGCATCCTAGTTCCAACTTTAACAAGTGTGTCTATAAGCAAGCCACTTCATCTCTCTTATCCTCATCTGTAAAAATATGTAAAATAATATTTATATTATTTATTTCACCCACAAAAATGCTTTGGAAACTTTAAAGTGTTATATAAATGTGTATTAATCCTATTACCATTACTCTTTACTCCACAGCCATAAACCATACACGATAAGTTATATACATTACATAAAAGTTATAACCTTTTCAGCCTAAATATATTACATAGCTTTTCACTACCATTTAGAAAGAACTGTAACAAAATGATTGGCAAAGGGAAGGGTTGTTCTATTAGAGAAGTCAATGCTTTCTAAAAACGTTTATCAGTGCCTCAAAGAAAGTAACTTTTGATAGTACCTAAAATTCATTGCAAAGACATATGAAATCAATAATATACTGATATACACTCATAAATTCCCTACAGATTTTCATAAAAAAACCTAAGTGGGAAAATAATGGATCATAGAGTGATTTACTTTGAAAATATCTAATTTTCATTATACCTAATATTTCATTTATTTTACAATAGTAATGTAAGAAGCAGTAGTTATTATCACTGGTATTTTAATTTTCCTTAAACTGCTGATTAGAGATATGGGATGGCTTAGTGGAGAGAATGTTTGGAGAAGAACATAATTTGGTCTTTTTTCCTAGACTTGGGATGGCTCACTGTGTACAAAACTAATTTGGTCTCTGTGTTTTCATATTTCCAAATGAAATAAAAACAGATGTGAACACTTCACACAATTGCTGTACTGCTTGACAAGATGATGTTAAATTTTTCTGGGCAGAACAAAATGGTAGTCTTTGACCCTGAAACAATTTAATCATAGTGACTTTTCCAAATTAGTTGAGATTCTGTTTGTCTTGAAAGCAGTCAAAACACAATTGCGAAACAATCCTCACCTGTTCTGAGGACAGTTTAAAAAAAACAATTTCACTTTTCCACTGAAAGGTCCATTTTGCAGCTGAGAATTGTCATTTGTAAGTTTAAAACAACTCTTTTTCTTGGTTAAAAAAACAAACCCCAACAACTTCACAACTAGATAATGCTATAATGGAAAGATGTGTTTTTGCCTCATACAGCTTTATTTTACCAGTGAAATAAGCTATTCATGGCTTATAAAGCCATAAACAGAGACATTCATAAAAGTCAGGAAGGTCATATGAGATATATGATGAGGTAGGAAAGGAAAGAGATCATGGGGGAGGGAGGTTTTAGAAATCAGACCTGGAAGGGGTAAATCGGCCAATGATAAACTTAAGTTGTTGAAGGACTGACCAATCATAAGTTCAAATCCATCTTCAAACACTTACTAGCTGTGTTTATTTGGTCTCCTTAATTCTATGATTGACTAAGGTACACAGGAAAGTAGTTTAAGGTACTAAAAACTGGGTGGGGGGGGAAGGGAGAGAATCTTAGAATGGAGAAAGCCCACACCCTGAGCCCTGGAAGATTTTCAGAAGACAGCATTGCAAAGGCACTAAAAAACATCTCACAAACCTTCCAGTTTTTTAAGTATGAATTTAGTCCTCCAGAAAGGTGTCTGATTGACAGCTCAGGAAAGCGAAGCCCCCAAACACATCTGGTGAATGGTTATTGCCTTTGCTTCCATGGAAACGAGCATGAGATTGGGGGAAACAAGGTAAGGGTTTTAAAGACTGACTTCTTTTTATAACTTCCCCTTACCTTACCCTCTTCCATCTGACCGCTGTTTCCATGGAAACTAGATCAGAAAGGCCACCAGAAGGAAGAACTCTTATTTGCAGAGTGGATTTTTTTTTTCAAAACCACTGGGTGAGGCAATACCACTCTCATCCAGGAGAGGCGAAGCCAGCCATTTTATATTATACCTTGAGTCACACTGGGGAAGGTGGAATGAAAGTCTCACTAAGATTCCTTGATGCATTTACACTACTCTGCTCATCAGTGTAGCTTTTGAAAACACATCCACCTGAAGAATAGTCTTATTTGTGGCAATATTAAGGTATACAAAAAATATTAAAGTATACAATCACACACAATTTATGACCACCTGAAAATCCCTTTCCTAACCGTCAGAGAAAAAAGAAATCCAGTTGCTTATGGATTGAAGAACAATAAATATGGGGAGAAATCTTCAGTGACTTTCTTCAGAATTATTTTAATTCAATGTTACAATAAAGTATTTTCAAAAATATTATCAAAATTCCCCACTAAAGAATCTTCTCATAACCACAAAGTTGGAATTTGGTTGAATAAATCTTCACCTTTTTAACTATCCTCTTCTGAATAATTTTAATCACAGTATAAGATCACAGGATGGGCTTTGAGGGCCATCACTAATGTCATGTTTAAGATTCCTCTGGCATATCCCACAAATACACAGGGATTTTTCACTTTTTTTGATTGTCTGGTCTTCTAAGTCTCACAAGTGATACATTTATTTCAGACTGGATAGATGAGGCTCTTTTATACACTCCAGTGCTACATTCTGTTTTCCCCCCTACATATTAACAACAGTTGACATGGCTGAAGATGAGTTGAAGCTTGAATCTTTTTTCTTAGGAATGTTCCTGAATTTATAGATTACCTGGTTTTGCAGAAAAAAGGGATTGCACCTTTCTTCATCCTTACCTAAGCAATGGTGTGTCCCTGAGGTTAATTATGCTGGAGAACAAGGGGATTGCACACAGATTTACTTTTATATCTACATCTTGATTTGCCCTCACAAGACCTTGTGCTGTTCCTTACACAAGGTACTCAAATATCCAATTCTGTGCATTTTCATTGGTTGTTCCCCTTTCTTGGAATTGTCTCCCTTTTCATCTCTAATGCCTAGCTTTTCTGGCATCTTTCAAATTTCAGTTAAAATTCCACCTCCTACAAGAAGTCTTTCCTGGTCCTTTAAAAATCTAGGGTCTTCCCTCTGAAACTACTTCCAGTTTGGACCTGTTTGCACATTATCTCCCCTATTACATTGTAAGTTCATTGAGGACAGGGGCTGTTATTGCCTTTCTTTATATTCTCTAGTATTTAGCACAGTTCCTAGTATATAGTAGGCACTTAATAAGTGCTTGTTGACTTAAGATATCTTGGTTTCAGAGACAAAACTGGTTCCTATCCCAGTTATACTTATGACTTATGTGACCTTGTAAAAGTCACTTAATCTTTTGGAGCCTCAGTTTCCTTATCTGTAAAATGGAGTCATACTAATGACCACTAACTTCTCCTCCCTTCAGTTCTATATCTATCACCCTTCCAGAACTATGTGAGCAACCTACATGTAAAGCTCTATAATGGAGAGACTCCAGGGTCAACATCTGCTCTGGATAGTTGTAGAAGACACAAACTTGTAAGAGACTGAAAGTCTGGGCTTTAAAGGGTTATCCATTGGAGGATAGTTTTAGTTTTCAAGTGTAGAGATGTTCTCTGGGGTTTTCTTTGACTTTCTAAAAAGACCTGTTTAGCAAGTGGCGCTGTTCAGTGAGTGGAGTGCTGAACCTCAAGTTAGGATTATCTGACAGCAGTTTCATATATTAGCCATCTCAATAGTGTTTGTATTTTTAATTAAATGTGGAGATAGCATATGTTAAGGAAATGAATTGACTTCATTCTGGTAGCAATTTCTGACATTGTGACATCTGGGTGTGGCAGATTTTTAGGTGCCAGGGTGTTTTCTATGCATCCTTTAAATCATATTTTATTGGTACCTGATAGCTATACCTGACATTTGGTACTTAGCGCCAAGTGAGTGAGATATATATATATATATATATATGTATGTATGTATATATGTATATGTATATATGTATGTATATATATATGTATATATATATATATTTCTGTTTCCACAATATGAAATTGTAAAATAACAAACATTTTATTATTCTGAGATAACCTCGAATTTAACTTTATCTTCTCAATGATACTTGCTGTTATCTTTCTGTATATGCTTAGTTTTTTTATAGAAATAATCATTTTTCATTTTCAAATTTTTATTGACTTTTTATATTGACTTTTGATTTCTGAATATATCCCCCCTTCCTAGCAGTAATCTATCTCTTATAACAAATAATTTTTAAAAAAAGAAAAAAAAAGGCAGTTCTGCAAAATTATCTGGCACATCAAATAAGGGAAGTGGTATATATGATGTTCCATATTCCTAATCCTCTATGCTGAAAGAGGGGAGCAAGACAAACTTTTTTTCTAGAGCAAAAATTAGTCATTATAATTACATCACATGCATTTTTTTGGTTGTTCATAGAGTGGCATTCTCAGAATGTACTTGGTTAAGTTATAGAGGTTCTATGCAAATTTCAGGCATCATCACCTCATTTCTATTTCATGACTCATGAAAATTTTAACTCTTCTTGAGCCTCCTTATATTAGTACTATTCTCCTCTCCTGTTTTCCATCATCATTTTCTACTTTGATTATTTTATTTTTCATCTGCTCCTTAGTATTAGTAACTCTTTTATCTTGGAAATTTTTAAACATAAACTTTTAAACCAATAACAGAAGATAAACTTTCAGTATGGAAACATGTAGAATTATATATTACTGTAAAAGTACTACTTTAAAGACTTTAACTATATATATACATATATATGTGTGTGTGTGTTGTAAAACAATGACTAGAAGACATGATCATATTTGGTATTTTGGTTTTCTGAAAGTTACTATATCTTCTTTTATTATTTGAGACCTTTAAAGAGGTATTAGGATCAGGCCTTTAAACAATTTTCATTATATGAATATGGTGGAATATTATGCCATTAGAAACAATGTATATGATGAATTCACAAAAGCCTGGGAAGACATCTGTGAATATATGATAGATATGAAAATGAATTATATATATAAAATTCATATGTGTATATATCAATTGATGCAAAGTGAAGTGAGCAGATAAAAAGTGGAAAGAATGAAAATAAAGCTATTCAAATTGGATGCTGTGAAATTACCAAACTTGACCCCAAATAAGAGGTAGAAGAAAACACTTCTGTCCCTTCTTTACAAAAGTAGAATACTACGACTATGAAGCATTACAGAGAATTTCAGACATTTTTGGCATAATTTGGCTAGTTTGGTTAAATGGTGTTTTATTTTTTGTCATAAAATAAGTTTCTCTGGGCTAAGAAATTAAAAAGAGATATATTGATAAATGTAAGTGAGGCAAAAACAAAATAGATCAATGACCATTAAAATATTGTCTTTACCGAAATGAATTGGGAATTTGTTTGTGAAACTATCATTTTTTTTTCAATATAAGTTATGCATGTGTAGTCACGTAAAACATTTCCACATTAGTCAGGTAGTGCAGCAAAAGAGACAAAAAACTTTAAAAAAAGGAACTAACAAAAATATACTTCAATCTGTATTTACATACCATCAGTTCTTTCTCTGCAGATGGACTGCATTTTTCATAAGTACTTCAGAGTTGTCTCAGATCATTGTATTGCTGATAATAACTAAGTCATTCCTAGCAGATCATCTTACACTATTGTTATTTTGTATACAGTACATGCCACTTTGCATCAGCTTATATAGTTCTTTCCAGGTTTTTCTGGAGCTTATCATTTTTATATAGATACTTTATAACTGATCAATCAATAAATCATTACTTATTGTTTACTAGGGAGCAATATAATATACACGTGTAGAGCAGTACCTAGTGCACAATTGGTGATTAATACATGCTTAGTAAGTGAATAACTGACCTCTAAGGCTTAGGAATCAGAAGAACAGAGCTCTGTTACTGGTTCTATTGCTAACAAGTCAACCAACTGACCTTAACCTAATACATTCTTCCTCAGTCTCAGCTGCTCCATCTGTAAGATGAAGCTAATACCTTCCTTACAGGATTGTTACAAAGATTAAATCAGGTATTGCATGCAAAAGCCTCTGAAAAGTCGAAAGCACTACACATATACAAAGAACAATTCAATAACTAGGCAGAGTGGGGGCTGCAATCAAAATAAATGGCAAATCTCTGTCCTCAAGTTGCTTAGAATCTCTTTGGGGAAATAAGACTGTCATCTGTGAAACAGGAACCTAAATGTCACATAAAAGATGCTGACATTAAATAAACTGAGGGTTCATAGAAGGAAGAGATCAGTGTGGATCATAACTGCCAGAAAGAGTTCTAGGAGGTCATAGTCTCAGGATAATCCTCCATAAGCAAATCTGACTAGAAATCAAGGGGTGAGAAGATCATGGCAAAGGTCGAGAGCAAGGACATAGAGGTGGAAATAATCATGTTAGGTATAAATGAGATCTCTGTCTCTAAAGAACTCCTTGGGTATTGGTTTTTGTTGTTTCTTTGGCTTTTTTGTTTGTTTTGGTGCTGTTACCATTCTTAAGGGGTTTAACTAAGTGATTCAAATAAAGCTGGAGGATAATGAAAAGGTCAAGATGGCAAGCTTCAGAATTATTTCTTCCTCTGTACAATGTAGTTCTTTTGCTAATTTTCTCTGTAATCATCAGTTCCAGGTCTTTCAAAACACCAAGAATCCCGTAAGACAAACTACATAGTACTCCACTGTTATAAGATAGAGCCTTCTAAGTAACCTCTTTATAATACTGTCCCATAATTCCACAGGGAATCTGGGCAGTCATTTCTCCTGGGTAACACAAACATTTGCTAAATAAGGATGTAAAATATATTCTATGTGATGAATTTCCTTTATATTCTACGTTAGAGAAAATGAGCTCTATCTGGACAATCCCACAGATCTCTTTCTGCTCCATCCTTTGACATGGTTTTCCTGATCCATCGATAGTGTGTTCCACATGGTCACACCCCAGAAGGTGAGTTTTGCAATAATGTGACTCTATCAAAATTGAAAAAAATTACTTGACCTCCTATTCCCCACCCAAAAGCAGAACCAAAGCTCTATAAACAGCTTGCCAAATTGGCTGAGTCTAGCTATATCAGTAATTCCCAGTGGTTATTGATGACCCTTCACTGTACACTCATGGCTGTGCTTCACTGAGGTCGTCTATTTATCTTGCAATGATGTCCTGGAGTCAGGTGTTTCTCTATCCTCGATTGCTGTCTTGCTCCAAAAGACATTTGCATTTCCCAGGTAGAAATATCAGGGAATAACTGAGCTGTATAATATCATGATGTTTAATCAAGTTAGACAGATTTTACCTTGTTATAATGGCTTCAACTTTGGAGGTGTTTACAGATCAACACTCCTGGAATACCTTACCTTGCCAGTTTCAGATATGTCACATAAGTAACTTAAATGACAACATCCCTTCTTGTTTCACTGTGTATGAGGAATTTTTCTTTCACGGAGTGAAAGAGTCAGCATCTCTGCTATTAACAATGCAGATACACATCAAAGCTATTATTGAATCTGACTTTCTCAGTTTATTTTCCCTTCCTATTTTTACAGCCTATATTTCTTGTTTAACAAATTGCTCTTGATGTGACGTATTCACAATAAGCCCATAAGCACAAACGGAAACACAATTTCTTGCTACCTTCAGTCAAAATACATTAATCCATTGGATATGTCCCAGGACAATACTATCTCTCATGTGCAGACTCTATTTCTCTCATTTGGCTGCAAAGAAAAAAAAATCTCTTAAAATTGGTTTGAAAAGTGACACACAAAAAATCCCATTGTAGGTAACGTGCCTCGTGCTCACAGAAACACTAAAAACAATCCATGTTTTCATGATGAATCATTGTATTAAATGTATCCATGATAGAGAAATTAAGAAAAAAGGAAATAGCTTAATGCATCGGTGTCACTTTTCAAATACTATTACAGGACAGTTTTGTTGGTTACTTTACTTTATAGATATAATTTCTTTTTGATTTGAGATATGATTTCTTTTGTACTCTTCTGTATCCATGAGGAATCTCACAATTTCCCCCACCCTTCCCCAATTTGTCACAATGACAATATTTCCTTTGCATTGGTCCATTTTCATAGACCAACCATTTCAGAGCTGGAAGGAATATCAGAAGTCATTGAGTTCAATTTCCCTCATTTTGCAGTGGAGGAAACTGAGGCATGGAGAACTAAAGTGAATTTTCCTAGGTCACCAAGGAAATGAGACAGAGGGAAAATTTGATAAGGGTTTCACTAACTTCAAATCCAGCACTTTCCCCACTATTTGAGTGCGCTTATATTTCAATTGTTCCATTGCCAGCTTACTAAAATATAATATATACACCCCCACATCAACTGGCTGAGACAATGTACATGCAAAAATGCTTATATGATGCTTTATTGATCTTAATCTATCTTCCTATGTAAAATAGCTTCAACATTCCTTTTTGATTGCTTTAAAGGTGGAAAGGGTGGGATGGGATTGTCTAGATAATAGAAAAATTTTGGCAAATACTTAGGACCATATTGATAATTTCTGATGATCTCTATAATGATTATAACTGCTTGAAGCAAACTGGATAAGAACATGCCAATTGACGATGTTCTTAAGCCACTAGGAGGATTATACCCTAAAGAGATCAAAGAAAGCAGAAAAGGACCCCAAACCGACAAAAAACAGACAAAAATATTTCTAGCTTTTCTTTAGGTAGTGACCCCCATACTGGAACTAAGGATCTGCTTTCTTGTTGGGGAATGACTAAACACATTATGGTATATTAATCTAGTGGAATATTTTTGTGCCGTAAGAAATAAAGAAATGGAGAATTTCAGAGGGCCCTGGGAAGACCTCTATGAACTGATGAAGAATGAAGTTAACAAAACTAGGAGAGTAATTGTATATTGACCCAACATCATGGAGAAAAATAACTCTGAAAGACTTTGGGACTTTTATCAATATAATTTTAACTCATGGGGTCCAAAGGACTAAAGAACAGATATGTCACCCATATTTTGTCAAATATGTTATGGACGTAAAATGCAGAATGGGACCTACATTTTTGGACATAGCCAATTATAGAATTTGTTTTGCTGGACCATACTTATTTGTTATGAGGAATTTTTGTTTCATTTTCCAATTTGGGGGAACAGTAGGAAGGAGAGAAGATACATATTTATAAAAATAAATAGTAAAGGGGGCAGCTAGGTGGTGCAGTGGATAAAGCACTAGCCCTGGATTCAGAAGGACCTGAGTTCAATCTGGCCTCAGACATTTGACACTAGCTGTGTGACCCTGGGCAAGTCACTTAACCCTCAGTGTCCCACAAAAAAATAATAATAATTCAAAAAAAGGGAAAAAAGAGTAAAATAAAACAGAGGGAAAAATGGAAACAGCCAGGAAACAGAGCAATACCATCTTCCAATAAGACCTTTGATTGTATATAATTTCAGTGCATAACTAAGAATCTTCCTCCCTGTCCTCCTCCCACCCAAAGGCATAGCATCATAGGATATAGGATCAGAAAGAAGTTTAGAGACCGTGTGGTCAAACTTCCTTTTTTTTTTTAACCAATGAAGAAACTGAGAGTCAGAAGTATAAAAGGTAATTAATAATGTTCATTAAAGTGTTTGATTTACAAAGTGCTTTACAAATATTAACTCATTTTATCCTTACAGTGACCCTGAGAGGTAGATGCTATTATTACCCCACTTTATATATTAGAAGAATGAGGCAGACAGAGGTTAAATGACTTGTTTAGGGTCATATAGCTAGTTAGTGTCTAAGGGAAGATTTGAACTCAGGGCTTACTCCCTCCATGTTCAGTACTCTTTTTTAGGGTTTATCTAATGTTACATAGGTTACAGATTCAGGAGTCAAATGGGGATCTTCAGACTCCAAATCCAGTACTCTTTACACCACATAATTCAGGATGATATTCATCAATTTTATGCATGAATTCACCAAATATTTGAGTAGCAACTCAAGTTTATATGGCTCTTTAAAGTTTATGAGGTACTTTCTTCACAACAGTCCTTTGAGGTAGGTACTGCAAGTACTATTTTTTCTCACTTTACAGAAAAAGAAACTGGATCTGAGAGAAGAAACAGGATCTGTCCACACCACACATGCAAGCACACACGGACACACACACACACACACACACACACACACACACACACACAATCAGTGACAGAGCCAGGTCTCAAAGGCAGGTCTTTTGACTACCACCGCTGTTCTTTTCATTAGAACACAGTGGCAGTTACATTTACTGAGCGTGGACACTGATATTAGCTTAATCATAGCAACAAAATTTATCTCTATCTCTTCTGTCTCTACTATACCATGCAAGATGTTATGCATTCATTCCACAATATTTACTGAGATCTACTGCTTGTATAGCATTGTTCTAGGAACTGTGGAATTGGAGCTGACCAGGGGATTAGAAAATAAGTTGAGAGGAGAAGGGGAATTAATACATATTAAACAGTTGCTTAAGAACATAAAGAAGTAGATCATTCATCAGCAAATTAGTAATATGTCCACTGTTGAGTTTTGGAGACGATGCAGATTATCATAGAAAGACATGATTCAGTAAGGCTCCACTGATACTTAGCACAGTGATATGTATGTTACATATGCTCAAAAACATTTGATGAATGTAGGGATGGATAGCAGATGGATGAAAGTGAAACTTGAGTTGAGCCTTGAAGTATGGCTAAGGTTTGAATGGGTAGAAAGTAGTAGTGGGGATGACATTACAATTGGTGAGGGGGAGGGGTAGAATTATGGTTGAAAACCACTTTGAGGTGGCAATGACCAAGATTTATTGGAGGCTGGTAAATATACTAGTGTGGTTATAGCAAAGGAGATGTCATATAAGATTTCCTTTTAGCTAACCCCTCCCCACTCTGACCTCTCATTCTCAGCCTAAGTATCCCAGGCATGTAGACCTGAGCTTGTCCTGTTGATAATCTCAAAGAAGTCTGTTTGACTAAGACCTGTGTCTTCGGAAATAATGGCCTTAAGTCTTTTCCCTTGTGGACAGGCAAGATTGGGGCTCTCAGATTCATTCTGTGCTCAGGAAAGGGGTCCATTAAACATGACCGGGACTTGCAGGCAGCAACTGATTCCTAACTTCCCCTGAACCGCTGGCCTAACACTCAGCCTTTCTCACTGAAGTCCTGTCACACTGTAATGATGTATGCCTCAGTAAGGTCAATAATAAGAATAATAGACCCTTACTGGAAAGGTTTAAGCTTTGAAAGAATCTTTGTTTGCTGTTCCTCTTCCAGGAAAAAAAAAAAAGAAGAAAGAATGTATAGGTTGGGGTTGATGCTCATTTCAATGCTGACTTCTGACATGATAGCGATGGACAAATAAATAAAGCATTGGCTCTGTTTTTTTCACTCTTTTATGGCCACATTGGTAGGTTTCCACAATTTGATATATGAGGAGAGCTGGCAGGAAATTAGTAACCCTTATGGGCTGACTGACACTCTGGGGTACTGCAATTCTGACCAGAGAAGGGCCAAGGCCACATCCAGTGGGGTGAATTCATGGCTCTTAGTGACCCTAGCTATTGATTTGTTTATCCACCCTCTAGACTTTGCTACCGTTGTGCAAATTTCCATTATGGGAATGGGGAGGGGCAGGTCATTGCTTAAGGTTCTAGTCTTAATTGTTTCATTAGACCTCAGAGGTCAGGTACTCTAGTATCCTTTATCATTTAGAAATCCCCTTCCTCTTCCATCCCTAAGTTTCCCTTCTATCATCCTGTGTCTATCCAGGGAAAACAAAGTGGAGAGGTAATTTATCCAGTAAATCAGATCATCTTAGACAGCTGGTCTGGAAAGCTGTAGCAAAAATAGTAGACAGACATATAGCTATAGTTGGGTAATATATCTATATATAGTAGTTAAAATGAACAAGGGTCTTTTTTCTTCTTTCCTTAATTAGCTAAATGATTGCTTAAACTTTCTGCTTGAGCTTCATAAAGGCAGGGATCAGGTTTTATTTAATCTGGTATCACCCACAGGACCTGGCCCAGTGGAAATGCTAAATACCTGTGTGTTAAAGTTGAATCTCACCTTTCTTGTCTAAACCCAGAATTCAACACTAAATGCAGCATTCATTGCGTTTGTCTTAGTAAATGCAATTGTCTTAGCTGGAACAAAGGGAAAGCAGAACTGTTGTTAAGGGATCACTGAAAAGCCAACCACAAGAACTTTTGCCCAGATACAGGCAACTTGGAGCATGCACTGGGTTTCCCAAGGTTTAGTCAATGAAGCAAGGTGAAACTCAGTGTGCGGGGAACCTCTGACTTTATAGTATTCTCTAAATGTCTGTTCTTCCCTTGGATGCATAGAGGATACACAGAGATGTTCTTGTTTGAACCTAAAGTAGTAAGAGTGTTTTAGAAATGTGAAGGGGATCAACAAAACTTCTAAACTTTTTGACATTTCATATTTCTAACTGAAGTATTCAAATATTCAAGTTCCTTCAATGCAGGCAATTACATACTCCTATTCCCCCTACCAGAATTAACCTTCATCTAACCCTATTCCCACCCTAACAGCCAGGTCTTACACTTGGTAGAGTACTGGGACCAGTCAGGAAGAACTGAGTTAAAAATATGGTGCCACATGGGGCAGCTAGGTGGCACCGTGGATAAAACACCAGCCCTGGATTCAGGAGGACCTGAGTTCAAATTTGATCTCAGACACTTGACACTTACTTGCTGTGTGACCCTGGGAAAGTCACTTAACCCCCATTGCCCTGTCTCCCCCTCAAAAAAAGTGCAGGGAACAGAAGTGGAAATCCACAGAAATTAAATACACTTGCATAGGAGCTCAATGTTTCACCTTCCTTCCTTCCCTGCTGGTTCCTACAACATTCCAGGCTCAGAAAAGAACAGGACTGCTTTATAAAATATACTCTATAGGAAGACAAGTGATGGGGTCTGCCCCATGATTTTTATCTGACTTGTTTCAATCTTTGATCTCTAGAAGCTTGAGACAAGAAGCCAGAACTGTGAGATTCATATTGGACCTAGGAAAGCAGAAGTAGCCCCAAGGTTGGAAAATGCTCTTTGGGAGACTGGTATGTTGCTGTACTAACTCCTGGAAAGAAAAAAAGATTATGGTTTTGATAAGCCATGTACTTAGGGGAATAGGTCAAGATGATGCCAATTGTTTCAACTCTTGAAATAGAATAAAAGAAAATGGTAGCTTTTTGAATGAACCGAATCTCAAGGTTGAATGGCATCCTCTCAATGCATGTCTAGAATGTTCCAAACATTTAGGACAGTGACAAACCTCTACCTGTTCTGATTTTGGAAGGAGCTGCCCTTGGAATGAGAAGAGACTTTGTGACAATAATTTCAGAGAGAAGGAAGAGGAAAACAGATGGAAGGAAATTAATTGAATTAAGAGCAGATTGGAGTCCTTCAACTGTAATGCTTTTTAATATTTATACTGCTGCCTCTCATTCTTCAATAATTGCTGAAATTGTAGAGGAAAGGTCAATGAGATCTATAGGGCTATACATCTGGGTACTTTGTGGATACACAGTCACAGATTTTATGGAGAGGCATTTATATGCCCCTCTCTCAAATCGATCTCTATTCTATAATACATAATGTTATTCTTAGGAGGAAAAACCATTTTTTTCAGTGACACAGAATATCAGGTTTGAGGAAAAGAAAAAAGAAAAAAAAACATAAAATTGGGGCTGTTTTTCTAATGACATTCAAAAATGATTCCCAGAAAAATGAAAACAGTCATATTTGTCCATGCCACCTGACTAGATCAGTGTAGCCAGTGATCTAGAGCTAGGTGGCTACAGTGTGATGTATTACCGCTCCCTCAATTTGCTGCAGGCAGAAATCTTAATTAGGGCTTTTCCTAAAGAGTGACCTTCAGGGAGTACATTACTGAATTGGTATAAAAACAGATGAATGCCCAAACATCACTGGCGAACCCTAGGGATGATATTAAATATCTATTTTCTTCTAAAATATGTTGTTATCACTTTTAAATGGCTAACATGATACCTTTAAGTGATCCAATTACCATTACGTCCCAGAGCAGGAGAACCTTCCTATTTAGGGGAAGAGGTGAAGGGAAATTCCATTGTTTTTATCCTTTCAAGATGTTTTTGTATTTTTCCCATGCTGCAAATATTTTATATCTCATGGCATACTTATTTTATATGTAAATACATTCCAAGGGCAGAGTTTTAATGGCAGAGAATGAACATGTCTTAGAGTACCTTTCTCCATGTTTCAGTGAAAGCTACATTTCTCGTCTTTACCATGAGGTGGATAAATATGGTACTAAGTCTACCATCCTATAATATCCCACTTAAAGTTGGAAAGCTTTTATAAAAAAACAGGCTGATGTTCCAAGTAAAGTGATAAGTAGCCCTGGATATTTAAACACAAAGTCTACAATATCTGGGAAGATTTATTTTTATGAACATTTTCACTCTCAACCTTCCATTAGACAACATCTAAAAGATGTCCTCACCTAATACAAGTGACAGGCCAACTGAATTGAAGTTAGACACAGTGCTAGAAGAGAACTGTTAATGTCCTGCATGGTCCAGTCTATATTCTTACTCTTACTCTTACTCTTACTCTTACTCTTACTCTTACTCTTACTCTTACTCTTACTCTTACTCTTACTCTCTCTCTCTCTCTCTCTCTCTCTCTCTCTCTCTCTCTCTCTCTCTCTCATATCTGTCAAGAGGAGGAGCTGATTGTGACAGAGCATGCTCATTCCTTAGCTGAAACAATCTCCTATTCTGATTACTGTGGACAATGTGTGCACGCATGCATGCACACACAAACAATAATAATAACTGGAATCATAGAACTTTAGCAATGGAAGGGACCTTCTTGAGTCACCTAGTCCAATTTCTGTGGTTATCCCTTACAGCAGCTTGACAAAGTTAACAGGATCACAGAATCTGTCCATCCCTAGTGGTTAGACCCTGCAACTGGCTTTTGTCATCTCATCTGAGGATTATTCTAACAAGCTGCTAGTTCGTCTTTCGCAAGTCTCTCCTTACTCCAGGCTATCTCCATTCTCCATTGGACTGCTAAATTTATCTTTCTTAAATTGCAAGTCTAAACCATGCCACACCCTCTGCCATAATAAACTCCTGTGGCCCCCATCACATCAAAAATATAAAATGCTCTCTTTAGTATTTAAAACCCTTCATAAAATCTTCCCTTTCCCCCACTTCTCCAATCTTTTCACACCTAACAGTTCCCTACAAACCAGGGATGTGCACTACCTTGCTATTCATCAATGAGAAACTCCATCTCTCTGCTCCAGAATTTTTCAGAAATATTTATCATGCCTGGAATTCTCTCCCTTCTTATCTTTCCCTCTTGGTTTTCCTGGTGTCTTTCAAGTCCCAGATAAATGTCTACTTTATACAACAAACATTTCACCTTCCTCTACAATTCTAGTGCCTGGTCTCCATTAGTTATTTCGAAATCCAGTATACAACTTCTTTGTTTATATTTTTTGCATGTTGCCTCTTCCATTAGACTGTGATCTTCATGAGGCAGGGACTGTTGTTTTTTTTTTTTTAAACATTTCTTTCTTTGCCCATTACTTAGCACTGTTCATTACACATAGTAGATACTTAATAAATCTATACTGACTAAAGACTGAAAACGAAGGTCAATATGCTTTGCAAACTATGTGAGCTCCTCTTGTAGCTTCAGTTACCATTGTAAGGGATTATAGAAGCCAGATAGTTCTACCCATTCCTGAAGAAGAATGCCTCCCCAAACCTGCCCAACAAATGCTTATCCCCCCCCACTTTGTCTCAATAGCTCTAATTGTAAGAAAGTGTTTCTTTATACTGAGCCTAATTCTTTCTCTTTGTAATTTCCACTCATTGCCTCTAGTTATATTCTTGGGCCAAGAAAAAAACCCAAGATGTTCCCTTTTAACTAATGTTCCTAAAGCCTTCCAGAAGTAGATTAGAGTTGATAGTAGAGCAGAGAGATAACAGGGAAGGTAGGCATGTGTATACATACGTGTGTATATATACATACAAATACATACACGTATATATGCATATGTATGCACACAACACGTGTACATATGTATCGTGTGTATATATATATGTATATGTATGTGTGTGTGTGTGTGTGTGTGTGTGTGTATATGGTTATGCATTTTCCAACATCCTAGGGCTTCTTCTTGTCTTGCTTCTATAAATAAGAGATTGTCTACTACCTAAAGCTATTTTTTTCTGCTACTCTCAGTACAGATGGACATGCACCTACCTACCATTAGCTCTTAGCTGCCATTGGTGTTTCTTCTATAGCCCAGGCTGGCACAACAAAAGAGGAATTGGAACAAATGGTGGAAAGCTGGAAGAGGTAGTGGACAGCTGGAGCAGTGAAGATGAGAGCAAGGGTCTAGTTAACATGACGATATTTTGTCCAGGTAGCAGGGCATAACCAGTGGGATAAGAACAAAAGGCAGATTTCACTGCAATGAAAAAAAGCCTAGAGACATGAACCTGAGAGACCAAACTTAGCTTTTCAACATTTTCCTCCTGTTTTCTTCTACTGTTTTTAGACCTGATGAGGTTTGATTCTTGCCGTGCAACTCTTTCTAGGATTCTTTTACCTATTCCCTGGGAGTAGTGAGGGTGTTTGGGAGGATGGATGGGAATGGCAATTGGGTGATGTAATTTCCTAAGTGTTTTTCTTCAAGGAAGCTTTTTATAATTGAGTTATTTAATAATAAGTGATAGAAAGAAGAGTTAACATTTCCCTTTAAGGTTTGCAAAGTCCTTTACAGATGCTCTCATTTGATGTTCATAACAACCCTCTAAAAAAAGTTCTATAATATCCTCATTTTATCTTTATTTCAGATTAGGAAAGTAAAGGAGAGACACAGACAGACAGATAGAAGGAGAAGGAGAGTTAAGTGTCTGAAGCAGAATTTGAATTCAGGTCTTCCTGACTCCAAGTGTGTCATTCTATTATTCACTATGCCATATAGCAACCAATGTGTTATATGACACAGTCATAATTATTTAACTCACTTTTGTTTTAATAAATCATGTGGCTAGTAAAAATTCGGTCATTTGAGTCTTGTCAATGAGGTTAGGTAACCAAGGGCCAGATATTTCCTAAATTTGGATGGAGGCAGAGCCATACTGATATTTTTATAATTCCCCATTTTAGAACAATATTTAATTCTCTCTTTTTTGGTGAGGCAATTGGGGTTAAGTGACTTGCCCAGGGTCACACAGCTAGTAAGTGTTAAGTGTATGAGGCCGGATTTGAACTCGGGTCCTCCTGACTCCAGGGCCGGTACCCCTAATATTTAATTCTCAATGAAACCCAAGATTGCATTAGTTTTTTAATCCTCATGTTATATTAATTATTCTTATTAAACTTAGAGTCCACTCTTGGATTTTTTTTAACCTTAAGCTTTTTGGTAATAATCTTCCATCTTATAATTGTATCATTAATTTTTCAAACCCAAATGCAATAATTTGCATTTACTGCTACTAACATTCATCTAATACAATTCAGTCCGCTGTGCAAAACATTTGGATCCTAAATGAAAAAAAACAAAAACCTTTTGGATCCTGACTTTATCATTGTGTGTTGGCTCAGCTTTGATGACTCTTTGTAGTTATCACTTTAAAAAGGATATGAACTTTGATTTTTGGAGACTCTAGCATGTTGCTACACTAGTTCTATTCAAATCATTACAGCATTCAGTGTCTTAAATAGAGAAAGCCACCAGTCAAAATACTTTACACAGTCTTATTTTATTGACCTTCATGAAGTGAGCCGAACTGATCAGTCTCATATTCTGAACTCCCTCATGCTATTTTTTGTATAGAGGTCACCACTGTACATACATGTTGCTACATGTGGTATGTGAAAAGACTGAGGAGAAAAATGTGTTTTTTTTTTTTTCAAATGAAAATAAGAAAAAAATGGATGTTGATCTCATTCTGTTTTCCAAGCCACTGGGGGGAAAAATGAAGATGGAAAGCTATTTTGTGAATAACACTTCTTATTAAACTATCCTCCCTAGCTTAACCTATATTGTCTTTGAGCAGGGTGCAATCTAAACTATTCATATAGTTATTTAAGCATAAAATTATTATATTTAGGGAATGAGTGGCAATAGCATTTGTCTCCATATTAAACAATACAATATTTTTTCAGCTTAAGAATGGGAAGAGCACTGGACTGGGAAATGGAAAATGGGGTTTTAGCCTCAGCGATGACTATAATGGCATTTAGGTAATTCACTTATCTATGCAGGGTCTCAGTTTCCTCAGCTGTAAATAAGGGGTTGCATTTGGTGGTTTGACTTCCCTTCAAGCTCTAATATTCTCTCGTTTTAAGTACAGGGGTGGTATCGTTTCAGTGTTTTGCATAACCCATGAAATATTATCAATAATTTAAAGGTTCCAGAGATAATTAAAATAGGATATTACTATTTTTATATCACTTTAAGTTTTGCAAAGCACTTTGCAAATATGTTCTCATGTTATCCTCACAATAACTCTGGAAGATAGATATTATTCTTATTATTCTCATTTTACAGGTGAGAAAACTGTGGTTGACCGAGTTTATGTGACTTAAGATCACATAGCTAATTAACTTTCTGAGGCTTTATTTGAACTCAGGTTTTCCTGATTTCAGAGCTAGTATTCTACTCACTTATCACTTAGCTGTCTCAAAAATTTTATGGTTTAGGGCAAGCTTCCT
Organism: Dromiciops gliroides; assembly: GCF_019393635.1. Taxonomy (NCBI): domain Eukaryota; kingdom Metazoa; phylum Chordata; class Mammalia; order Microbiotheria; family Microbiotheriidae; genus Dromiciops; species Dromiciops gliroides. The sequence goes on along the minus strand of NC_057865.1, from coordinate 79,694,723 downwards.
AAAGTCAGGAACTCTTCTTAATTTCTATCTACATGTCCCCAACTCCCAGTGCAATGTTTGGCATCTAGAAGGTATTAAAAAATTATTTTAGGGGGCAGCTAGGTGACACAATGGATAAAGCACTGGCCCTGAATTCAGTAGGACCTGAGTTCAAATCCAGTCTCAGACACTTGACGCTTGCTACCTGTGTGACCCTGGGCAAGTCACTTAACCCTTATTGTCCTATCCCCCCGAAAACCCAAAACAAACCCGCCAAACTCCCCCCCCCAAATCAAAACAAATGCTCGTACTGAATTTAATTGAATAAAAAATTAGGTCTAATCCCATGGTAGAACAAGCCTAGGTTTAAACTAGGAATTAGAGATGAAGGGCTTCTACTGAGCCAGCCAGCTATCTATCTATTCATCCATCCATCTATCCATCTACTCTCTGTTTTTATCTTCTGTCATCTATATCTCCTATTATCTATCTACCTATATGTTTATCTCCTCTATGTGTCTATCTCTTCTATACTCTCTTTCTGCTATCTTTGTATTTATCTATGTACTTATCCATGTACTCTTCTACCTATTATCTATCCTATCTATCTCTCTATCATTTATCAATCTCTCTATCTATAAAATTCAAGGACCTAGAAATAGACACTCTCAGTTTGAATTTTTACGACCTAACTTTTCAATTTTTGTCATTGGAACACAGTATGCTCACATGGTACCCATGTAGCATGAAGCTATGATACTAATTGAACCATGGATAAAACACCTTCTCCTGAGATCACAATCCAGGATACAATGATTATTCAGTACAGATTTAATCGTTTAACAGGCATTTTCTCTGGACTTAAGTCGAAATTAAAGAAATCTCAATGGGGCAGTTAGGTGGTACATTGGATAAAGCACTGGCCCTGGATTCAGGAAGACCTGAGTTTAAATCTGGCCTCAGACACTTGACATTTACTAGCTGTGTGACCCTGGGCAAGTCACAACCCTCATTGCCCTGCCTTCCCTCAAAAGAAACCTCAAGGCAACATAGACACTAATATGGTACCCTCATAGCTTGCATATAGCAAGCATTCAAAAGTGTTGGTTAAATTACTTAAATTTAAAACTGAGAAAAATGCATGGAGAGACATGAATTAGGAGTAGAGATAGCTTCATTCTTTGTATTTTTATCCCTATCACCTAGCCAGGGTACATAGTAAGCATTCAATAAATGTTTGCTATTTGATAAACAAATCTTCAATGTTCTAAAGTATTCAGAAGTGAATAATTCTTAGAACATAGTTGTATTAGTATCTTTTCTACAAGTGCATATGTTTTGGGGCAGCTAGGTGGCGCAGTGGATGGAGCACTGGCCCTGGAGTCAGGAGTACCTGAGTTCAGATGCGGCCTCAGACACTTGACACTTACTGGCTGTGTGACCCTGGGCAGGCCACTTAACCCCAATTGCCTCACTAAAAAACAAAACAAAACAAAACAAAACAAAAAACAAGTGCATATGTTTAATCATAAAGTATTTATTTTTTGCTATGTACTTTTATATTAATTCTGTGCACTTAACAAGAAGACGATGGATTTAGGACAGATTCATAGACATATGCATAAACCTATAAATCACAGGGTATAAATGCTGTTGTTCCTTTTAACATCCTAGAAGTTTAGAGTTGTAAAGAATGTTGAAGAGCATTGAGTCCAACCTCCTCATTGTACAGATAAGAAAACTAAGGTCATCAAAGGTTAAATGACTTGTCCAAGGTGACAGAGAGAATTAGTAACAGAGATGGGACCAGGACCTGAAACTCTTAAGAAAGAAGATACAAATGTATGATAAACGGAGTTATTAAGGTACACTTTACTGCCAATATATGTTGATGCCAATAGACTGAAATATGCTGCCGCAATCAACAAACCCACATGCAGGATAAATACTTCTTACTGGGGCTCTGCTTTACAGAAAGTACTTTATCAGCCACCTTTGATTGAGTTTCTTCATTTATGCTGCCTGTTTACTTTTCAATCTACAAATATTTACTGCCTGTAGCATGCTAAAAGGAAATGATTATTAGTGTACCTCTCTTTGATTGGTAATGACACAGTAATAATACCATCAGCTGCTGAATGTAAGGGAAAATAACCCTTTGTTCTCATTTTTCTTATCTGAGAACGAGAAAGGCACTCTTGGGGACAATAACCTATGCAATAGATTAAAAGCCTGTTAAATACTATTTTCAGCTTGGCAGAACACCAAACTCTAGCTTACCCTTAAGCTCTGTTTCCTTTGAAATATGGCAAACTTACTATAGCAATTCTACAGCGCTAATGTGGCATTTTAGAGTGATTAAATAACTGTCCAAACAAAACGGCATTAAGTTTATTACCTGTTCCCTATATGTAGAAGGGGTGGAATGTTAGCCAAGAATGGAAACACTTGTCTACTGGGTTGTACTGGGGCTGGTTCTTTTATAGCTTTTCCATATCTTGCTTATTTTATATTTTTGACAACAATGAGTGTAGCTTTCACTTGTCTGAGCAGGCAGCCTTTGTCCATCCATCCGTTTTTAAAATTTTATTTTTATTTACTAGTGTTGGATTCAGGTTACAAGGAAAATAATTGTTTCATTTTAGCCATAATTTATATCATATAGCTGGCTTGGAAAATTGCTCTTCAGCATAAGTAGTGGAAACTGACAATTAGAATACATTTAAACCTGCTCTCAGCAACATACTATGAAATCCTGCTGGAAAGGAAATTTCCTCAGCTCCGGCACATGGTTGTAATAGGATTACCAGCTGAATAGTGACCAGCTGAAGGTGCAAACCTGGAGGCAATATGCATGTAGTATGTCAAATATGTACAATGCTTTCTAAGCCTGGGCCCAATTTGTCTCTATGTTTATTCACTAGATCCTGCGCAAGGGCACTAGCATTAAGGAAAATGAACATGTGCATCATTTCTGAGTTTAAAAAAATAGTTCCCTGCTGGTTATATTGGCAGACAAAACCCAAATTAAAAACAATATAAGGAAAATTCTTTTTAAAGTAATTATATGACCTTCCCTGATATCTGCAGTTGCCAGTGCCTTCCCCTAAAAACTACCTTGTATTTAATGTACATTGTACATATATTATATATTACATTTATATTGTGTATATAGATGCATATATATATACACATATATCTTACATTATACACATATGCACACACATATAGACATATATATGTATGTATATATTCACCAGGAGATCAATATGAATTTTAAATTCCATTTAATTTCTTACCCCATCATCTTTAGAGGGGCAATAGTTCCTCTGGGTGAGGACTGGTAAATGAATGATCATAGAGAAACTCCCTCTGCTAAAGCAGATTGGTACCTCAGCAACTCATACTTTTAAACAGTTGTCTAGAATATTGAGAGATTATGTGACTTATCCATGGACATACAAACACCAGTCAAGTGTCTGAGGTCGGATTTGAACTTAGGTCCTCCTGAATCTAGGACTGGTGCTTTATCCACTGTGCTATCTAGCTCCCTCCCAGAAGACCACTCTTAACAGCAGATACATATCCCTGATAGAGAGCTCCAGTCTGGGACTATATTCAAGTTGAACACATTCTTTTAGCTAGGTGAGACTCCATTTCCCATGTACAAACAACTGGGAATAGTATATATGCTTCAACACATGGACACCACAATATAAAGTCCTGCTTTGATGTTTTAGAAGAAGAGAACATGAAAGATAACACCTGTGTCAGGAAGACCTTAGTTCAAAACCAGTCTCATGCTTTGTGACTCCTATCACTAACCTCTCTATCTTCAACTATAAAATGGCAGAAATAATATCACTGACTTCACAGGGTAGGACAGAGTTAAGGGTGCATAATAGGCTAAATATAAATGCTCTGCCCCCTTTTCAATCCCTATGTATAAGGGACTTGCCCTGTTATCATCAGGAAATGTTGAATGACATTCCTACTATATATAGGATGGTCTGCTGGAGACACTACTCTTAATAGTGAGGCATGACTAAACACATAGAACAAGAGGGACTATGAAATAGTGATGTGTCCTGAAAGAGAATTTTAGAGCTCAACATAGGCAATGGTAAATTACTAATAACATAGTAACAGGGGGAGAACAGACTCTAGTTGGGAATAATTAATTTTTGGTTTTAGAGTACTTAGAATGCCTTTGGACAAGGTGGAAGAACTCAGAGTATGGTTTCCACCCTGACTTCCCCTACCCGCTATCTCAACTTAAGGACAAGATGGTTGAAAACACACTATGTATGTTTATGTGTGTGTGTATGTATATATACACATATACATACACACACATGCATAAATACATGTATATGTGCATACACACATACATGTGAATATATATTTTATATACACACATATACACACACATTTTAAAAATTTAATAACAACATACTCACAAACTGTTTCCCTAAGCATTTTCCCCTCGGCTAGCTTAATGTGCAAGGGTAATTTTCCCTTTCTTATACTGCAAAGATCCATATTGTATTTAAATCTACTCTTTTATTACATCTGTAGTGAATTACTAGCCTGTATTTTTGTACTTAATTCTACTCTAAGCAGGTTTTTTTAAATGAATGTCGAGAGAAGATAACACAGTTTAATTTTAGTCAATAAATATTTATTGAGCACTTACTACATATAGTACATCATGGTAAAGAATACAAATAATAAAAAAAAGAAAAATTGTAAAGCATAATCCTTGTCCTCCAGAACTTTAGAACCTAGTTGGGGATAGAGGATCCAAACATGTGGACAAATTAAGTAACAGTGCAAGGCGGTATACTCTGTGATTATATGCTGAAGAGTAAAACTTGACTGTAAATTTTATAAAAGAAAGGCTTGTGTCATATATAATTTGTTTCTCCCCTAGGACCTTATTATCTATAATCAGTCAATCAATGCTGTTACTTTAGCTATATTTTATATATACCTTAGTGATCAGAGAGGCACAATATGGGTAGTATTTAGAGTGATAAACATGGAGTAAAGGAAGACCTGAGTTTGAATTCAACATCTACACTTACATGTGATACTCACTGGTTGTGTGACCATGGGCAACTCTTTATGTCTTTGAACCTCTATTCATCTGTAAAATTGGGGATATTATAACTTTAGTGTGTAGATCTCAGAGTAGATGTGAGGCTTAAATGAGATAATTCATGTAAAGCACAATATAATTGTCAATTATTATTACCACAGTGCTTTGCTGAATTGACACTATAATCAGTGAAAGGGAAATCATGGTGGGCAACATAATTAAGACATCATGGAAGAAGTGGGATTTGAATATTCCTAGAAGGAAAAGAAAAATTTAGAAAGGCCAAGAGGCAGGGAGAAGGTCATTTCAGGAGAGGAAGAAAATATGTGTAAAGACTGGTGTTAGATATGGGCAAAAACAGGTCCACATGTTACAAGAAGTAATTAAATTGCTAATTATAGCTAGTTTTATTAAAAGAGGGAATATAGACATTGCCTAACTTATAGGTAGTTTGCATTATAAAATTTCATTTGTCAATTAGTTGTTTGGAAATAAAAATGCATTTCTTTCATTCCTTAGTTAATAGTACTAAAATTGGTGATTAGGTTCTCAGAGTCAATCTCCAAAAGACTTTGATTCATAATGAAGTCGAATTACATACAAGATAACTTGCAATCCATTGAGTTACAAATCTTAGAGGTAGAGAACCATGACACAAAAATAAGGAGGAAAAAGAAAAAAGAGGGAAAAGAAAAAGAGGAGGATGAATTAAAGGGGAGAATCAATGGATGAGGGGAAAAAGAAAGAGGAGTGGAATCATCTCTTTCATTCCTAGATGCAAAACCAATCCAAGTCATAAAACTAATCCTAAGCAAAATTTTGAAATAGGTGAAGCACATTTTAGTCTTTCTTCCATTTACCTCAATGCATGCTTTTTCCACCTCTGAATGCCTCTTTTACATGGCTTCTGATACAGTCATGTTATTTATTGGGCCCCCAAAGCTACACCTCACCAAGGTCTTTCCTAAATGTAGAGTGTTTCAAAATCTGAAAGAAACGACTTGCCCTCACAACAAAGCAAATCCTCATTGTCTCAGAGCTGATTATTTCAGCTAGGAGTTAGGAGGAAAGCAATTTGACTGAATGAACTGGGAATACGTTGAAGAATTATTCCCTAAGGCATTTGATTCTCAGAACAATTCCATGTCTTTGTTCAGTCTTGAAAGGAAAAGGGATAGGTGAGCAACAATAAAGTGTTTGCAACCATAGCTAATTCCTTGGACTCAATGAAGGTCTCTCCTTAGCTAGACCAGCATGAGGCTCTGTTATGATGAATTACCTCAGAAAGCTGAGAGTTTTAGAGGAAGGTGACTACTGACCTAATTACAAAGGAACAGTGGATAAAAAAGCAATCTGTTCATTTTTCTTATTCAGATAAAATAGCACAACAATTAAGGGCTGTGGCAACAATAAAATGAGATCAGTGTCACTAGCATTCAGCTCCTTCCAGCATCTACTGTTGATGGCCTAAAAACCATAACTTCTAGCATGCTTAAGAAAAATGATATGCATATGACTTGGGTCAAATGTCTCCAATCATATTTTAGCTAGTTCTTAATTGACTGAGGTCAATTTTGCATACTAACAGATCCCAAATTGGATTTTACAGGCCCTCTCAGGGGGTGACCAGGCTGTGGAAACAATTGGCTTCAGCTTACCAGGATTCACTAGAGTCCAATTAATAAGCAAGGTGATTAGTTGGCATAGTGGATAGAATTCTGGACATGGAGTGACAAAGACTGAGTTCAAATCCTGCCTCATATGCTTAAAAAGATGTTTGTGATCCTGGGCAAATCAACTAACCTCTTATACTTGGTTTCCTCATTTGTGAAATAAGGATAATAATAGCACTTATCTCACAGGACAGTTGTGAGAACTGAATTGTATACACACACACACACACACATATAATATGTATATATACACACAAATATATCTTGCAATTTTCATTTTGTCCCCTAGGTACATCAAAACCCAAAAGGAGGTTAGAGTGTCCCAAAGAGGATAAGTGAATATCTAGGTTTACTGGAAATATATAGCCTCTACTGTACATCTGGATAATAAATATAAATAATAATAAATAATTAGCATTTATATGGTACATTCATACATGTGTATGTATAAGGTATCTATGTATATATAGAATATATGTATACATAAGATATATGTATATATGTATGAATGTACCAAATATGTTACTTATTATTGTTGACATTCTTGTTCATGATTATTATCCAAATGTACAGTAGGGGCTATATGTTTCCAGTAACCTGGATATTCACTACCCCTCTCTGGGACACTCCAACCTCTTCTTGGATTTTGATGTAACTAGGGGACAAAATGAAAATGGCTAGCAATGGAAAGTGGATGGACTTCAAAATTTACTTCTTATAAGGCACAGAGAACTAGGAGATTCATCCATCTATACATAAGGAACATCCCTTTTTAGTGATTGAAATACTTGCAACTCTCAGATAAAGTATAACGGTCTGGAAAATTTTAGGCTTACATGGGCAGATTGTTTCTTTCAAACTCTTCTATTTGGTTCCATGATAGGTGAAATGTTAATTTCCCTTCCCCTATCTACTTAACTCCTGTCTGGTCTATAGACTGGGAAGCTGATTCTTTTTTTGTTCCCTGACTATTACCAGACTCACCTTTCACCAAATTCCCGAAGTTCCCCTGAGGCCTGGTATCTATTTTACTTCAGGCCTTTGGGCAGGGAGCCATCTATCCACTTCCAACATAATTATGTTTCCAATTTGGTTTTCCAGCCAACCTGACTGGTCTCTAGGGAACATTTCTGCATATAACCTTGTACACATCCAAATGCCCAAAATGATACAAAATTCTGGGAACTGCAGTTGAACTGGATGCAATTTCACAAACACCTCAGAATGCTTATTTATAAAATGGATATAAATAGTAATTTTTATATTATAACTACCAGAAAATTATTAATGAAACTACTTTTAGATAATTTTATATCAACTACATTTTGAATCAAGGTGAAAAAATGTGTTTTCCCCATAAAAAGGCCAATCACAAAGTCACAAAGGCATGACATCACTGGAAGAATATAATCAGGGCAAAGACATCAGGAAAAGGAGAGTGCATTTCTTCTCCTGGAAAAGGACAAATGCTTGTATTTTCTTAAAGTGACCTTCCAAATGATCCTATTTACAACTTGACAATGGTTTGTAATATTGTTTCTTGACATTTAGTAAGGTACAAGTGTGTTAACATTCCATTTGTGTTATTGGAGCAATGCAGTCAACTGTTACTTTATGAAATATATTCATATGATTTAGCTCTAGCTAGAAATTCTTTTAGTCCCTGTTAAATTTCTCAATTATCAGTGTCTTGGCAGAGACACGAAGTTCACCAAGGCTTGATATGAAGGATTAGAAAGAAGGTGTGAATAGCCAGGCAAAGGCTAATAATATCAATTATTTTAAAAATGAAAGTTAACAGTAGAATATATAATATCTTGCCAGTGTTTCTTGCCTAAATGAGTGTAGGCTTCTGCTATTCTAGAGTTAATCAGTCAATCTATCAATCAATTAGTTGATCAATCAATTACTAAAGTAAGTGCCTGCTATGTACTAGGCACTGTGCTAAGTAGGGAGGATACAAAAGAGGTAAAATGCTGTCCCTACCCTGAACAGAGAGTTCTGGGCCTGGCATCAACAAGACCAGAGTTCAAATTCAGCCACAGAAACTTACTAGCTGTGTGACCCTGGGCAAGTCACTTAACCCTACTTACCTCAGTTTCCTCATCTGTAAAATGAGCTGGAGAAGGAAATGGCAAACCACTTCAGTCGCTTTGCCAAGAAAACCCCAAATGGGGTCACAAAGAGTCAGACACATCTGAAAACAACTAAACAACAACAAACCCTGAAGGAGCTTATAGTCTAATGGAGTTAAAGGTATTCAGTCATAGGATCATAGATATGGAGCTCAAAGGAGCTTAGTGGTCATTCAATTTAGAGATAAAGAAACTAAGACCCAAGGAAGTGGGACAATAGGCTACAAATTATACAACAGTAGAATGTGACAGGAGCAATATTCAAATTCAGGTCCTTTCACTCCAAAACCATTAAATTATACTACACTCTGACTTAACATATGTTTTATGTTTCACACTGTCCTACAATTCATGGCCAAAATGGTACTTCCAACTTGTCAATTTTACATCTATATTCTCTTGAGTCTTCCAAAGGAACTTTACTCACCTTATGGAAAAAGAATTAGATCTTCATAAAGGGCACACAACTCAGTACTATAGATTTTTCTGTATATCATTACTTGTTTACAATTAACTATTCACTTTACCTATTGTGCCAACCCAGTAGTTATAACTGAGGATAGTGAGCACATGCCTTAATGCAGTGCCATGTACTCCCATTGGCCTTTCTAAGTCATATAATAAGGTTTAGATCTAGAAGTGTCCTTACAGAAACTGTAAGTCAATCCCATCATTTTGTAAATGATCAAACAGAGAAGTAGCAACATAAATGACTTGTCTAAGGTCTCTCACATCTAATATATAGCAGAACTAGATTTGATTCCAGATCCTCTGACACTAAATCCCAGATACTTTCCATTTTACAACACAGCTTCTTATGTATGATTCAATTCAATTCAATCAGTTTTGTTGCATGCCTACTATGTGCTGGAAAATGTGTTCTATGGATACTCTCTGGTGATGATGAAAATAGTGACAACCATAGCAGAGGAAAATTGTGGTTTGTTTAGATTTATGTCATTATCCTTTAGAAAAATATCAGATTGGAGTGTGTGCGTGGGAAAGACACGGAAGTAAAAAAGCCACAGAAAATTGATAGAAGGCAGTTTCATCAATAAAAATGAGCTACCTTTGGAAACCAAATGATTCACCATATAATATCAGGCTTGAAAGATGCAACATTCTTGGAATCACAAAGGATCTCAGAAGCTATGTAATTAAACGTGTGCCACAAGAGAAATCCTTTGATAGCAATCCTAGCAGGCAGGCATCTAACCTATGTTTGAAGATTTCCAGTGATGGAGTGTCAATCCCCTTTTTTGAGGTATCATACCCTACTTCTGTACATCTTCAACTGTTAGGGAGATTTTTTTCCTCCTATATGCAGTCAAAATGTGTCTCTTTTCTATTTTTCACCAATTGGTCCTAGTTGTAAACCCTGGGGTCAAACTTAATTATTCCCCCCCCCCACCTAAGTCTTATCTTGACCAGATTAAACATCTTTTCTTTCAAATGATCATTGCATTGCATAATTTGTTTCCCCTCACCTTCTCTTGTCATTCTTCTCTGGAGTAGATCCAATTTCTTAATGTCATCATCATCATCATCATTATTTAAATGGTTAAGTGACTTGCCAGTGAGTCACACATCCAATAAGTGTCAAGTATCCAAGGCTGGATTTGAACTCAGGTCCTTCTAAATCCAGAGGTGGTGCTTTATTCAATGCACCACCTAGCTGCCCCTAATGTCCTTATGAATAACCAGAATTGATACAGATGTTACAGATATAACCTGGGAAGCTTAGAACATATTGGAAATAGAAACTCTTATATTCTGACCATAAGTACTGTCTTATGTGGTCTGAGGGGAGTTCGTACTTTAGCATTTTTTGACAGCAACGTTATCTGGATTCCAGATTCAGTAAAATCCTTTTAATCTCTGCCTCCCCCCCCCATAAGAGCAATACCTTTCCTATCTGGTACATGCAGGATTGATATTTTAAAACCTGAAGGTAGGACTTTATCCCTATTAAACTGTATCTAATTAGATTCAGGCCATCATCTTAGCCAATTGAGATCTTTATTATTATTTTTTCTGCATATTCACTGTTGTCTAAAATGTAAGCCATTTTTCCTAGCTTCGAATTATGAGTAAATATAGTAAGCATATTATCTAGTCAGTCTGTAAACATTTACTTAGAGTTTATTATGTGCCAGACATTATGCTAAACACTGGCATACAAAGAAAAGTAGACAAGGTCACACAGTAAACTAGCATAAGAGTAAGGATTTCAAAGGCTTATCTTCTGAGCCCTGAGTACAGTGTAGTCACTATATGCACCTTAAAGGGTATTGGTTTTGGAGTCAAAGGACTTGAGTTCTAATTTCACTTCTGATATTTACTACCTATATGATTCTCAGGTAAATTACGTTTCTCTCCCTGGGCCTCAATTCTTCCTTTAGAAAATGAGGGGGTTGGACTAGAGAGAGTTGTGGCTGCCTTTCAGCTAAAGAGCTATGATCCTATTAAGTTTATGTGAAGATCTTAAATATTAAATGCATTTTTTTTGTTTTTTGCAGGCAATGGGGGTTACGTGACTTGCCCAAGGTCACACAGCTAGTAAGTGTCAAGTGTCTGAGGCCGGATTTGAACTCAGGTACTCCTGAATCCAGGGCCAGTGCTTTAACCACTGCGCCATCTAGCTGCCCCTTAAATGTATTTTTGAGGGAGGGTAATAAAGGTTATCATTATGGAAACTGAGAAAGAAAAATTCTTTAAGTTGAATTTTTGAACTTGTAGATGGATGTCTCATAGTATGTATATATATATATATATATATATATATATATATATATATATATATATATATATACACACATTTGTTGTGTTGGAGGTAGTTATATCTTGGGTAGAGAATTAGCCTAGGAGCCAGGTTGATTGGGCTCACAATCCCAGCATCACCCAACCTCCCAACCTCTCAGAGAACTCTCTCAGATGAAAAGTAAAAAGGATGATGCATACCTTAATTGGCATAGGGTGATTCAGAGCCTAGAGTCACCCACCTCCTTCCAAAGGAATGTAATCACAGTCAGGCTTAAGTAGGAAAATCATGGAGATTTGCTGTCAAAAATCCACAAAGGCTGATCATCTCCTCATTTCTCACTTGGCTGCAGTACCTTGGGACTTCTTTGACTGACTTCTCCACCATCTCCACCAATTCCTCCCACTCTTGGGTACCTCCTGCCCCATTCCTCTACCTCCAGCTTTTCAGCTTCTATTTGTGTTTTGTCTTCCCCCATTAGACTGCAAGCTCCTTGGGGGTAAGAACTGTTTTTCTTTTTTTTCATATTTGTATCCCTATCTCTTAGCACACTAATGAGTATATAGTAGGCATTTAATATTTACTGACTATTGACTGCTTAAGGATAGTCAGGAGCAAATGGATAATCCTATTTCTGTCTGAAACTAGTGACCCAGGGGACATTTGTGTTGGCCAGTTATAGTGCCCAATGAGAGACAGATGCAACTTTGCTAGCTTTATTTCCAGGAAAAGAAAAGAGACAAATGTCAAGCATCAATAAGATAGCTGAAAGATTCTTTCAAGTGACTTCCACCCCCTTGCTGTATCACTATCCATCCTTCTAGGGAAGTGGAGCCATCACATTCAATAGCCATAACAGGAATAAATGGGTGTCACTTCAGCAGATCAGCAATGCCAGGAACTGTACTGAGAGCTTTCTATCAAATCACTTGCTTCTTTACCACAGCCTGTTACCATAACCTTTGCTTACCCCTTTCCTTACAACAACAAGAAAAGACTGTCTTTAAACAGAGACAGACTGAACTAAGCTATTTGATTTTTACTTACAATGCATCTTTAAGAATGAAAGAGGGGAATATTATCCCAACAAATCTAGCTAAGAATTTCCCAATTGTGAATAGGTCTGGGTAAGTTGTAGCGCCGTGTTGTGAACTGATTTTTAAAAATATACACAGAATTCATTTAAAAATTTTGCTTATCAGGGGCGGCTAGGTGGCGCAGTGGATAAAGCAGAGGCCCTGGATTCAGGAGTACCCGAGTTCAAATCCGGCCTCAGACACTTGACACTTACTAGCTGTGTGACCCTGGGCAAGTCACTTAACCCCCATTACCCCGCAAAAAATAAAAAAGAAGGGAATCTTAAGTTGAGGAAAAAATCTGGTCAAAAAGGTAAAGTTAGAAAAGTAATATAAATTTGGAGAACAGTGAATAGTCCAGTTTTCCTGAGGCATAGAGTATTTACAAGATAATAGCAAGAGAAAAGGCATTAATATAAATTATGAATAGGTTATACTCCAGTAGTCAGAAGAGATAGGGAGTGTAATATGAGTAAGCTATAAGAGGTTTAGTTCCTATGGTTCCTATGGACTATTTGTGCCTGATGTGATAGAGCCTTCCAAGCTCATATTGGTCTGATCAGCCACAGTTGAACATACTGTTCCTTGACCCAGACATAGTGATTCCATTTTGGTCCTATTCGAGTACAAAGGACAACAATTGAGAAGGTCTCTAAAGATGAATAAAACATAGTCCCTGCCCTGGAGGAATCTATAATTCTGATAGGTTGATGTGGGGATTGAAACATTAACAACAAACAGAAACATTCATTAAGGACATAGTATGTATGAAGCTCTGTGTTTGGCATTGTGGACAAAGACAAAAAGGAACTATACTCTGTCCTCAAGGTGCTTACACTCTATTAGGACATATAGGACAGACATTTGGAAAATAGATTTAACTGGATCCAAAAACAGATTAGAATGTGGAAGGGGGAAAAGAAGACAAAGATGATCTCACAAGACAGGGGAGAATTTGTTGCCATTAAGAGAAACAACAAGGGCTAGCTAGGTGGCACAGTGGATAGGGCAAAGGCCTTGGATTCAGGAGGACCTGAGTTCAAATCCAGCCTCAGACACTTGACACTTACTAGCTGTGTGACCCTGGGCAAGTCATTTAACCCTCATTTCCCTGCCCCGTGCTCCCCCCCCAAAAAAAAAAGGAACAATAAATTTGGCAATATTGGTGAGTTAAAATCTGAATAAGTCTGGTTTTGGACATGGGAATTTGAGGTTCTGCTGTCAAATTTAGGGAGCGATGTTAAGCAGCAGGAAATGTAAAATTGAAGGTTGGAGCTAGACAGAGAGATTTGGCAATCAGCTTTATATCGGTTTTTCCATCTCCAAGCTTTATATAAACAAAAGAAGTATTGAAAGTGGATATGTTGAATCCTGAGTCAGTAGAGATAGATCCATATGCTTACTGGGTTCTCTTTTTGTTTCCAGACATTAGAATTTGATGGGCTCATTTGTCATTTGTGGCTTTTTCTATCTTCAATGTAGCACTTCCGTATTATTTTAGACCAGACTTGTGATTTCATTGGTACAGGGAACTAAAGATGAACAAACTTTGTATTCCAATGTAAATCAGTATCTGACCCACAATTTAAAGGATTAGAATTACCTACAGCTTTGAGTAATTTTTTTATCCCTTAAATGCTAATCTCCTTAAAGTCAAGAATTGAATCTTTTACTTCCTTTATTATTATCTAGTGGGTCTTATAGATAGCACATGCTCAGGGATTGATGGCTGTGGATGATGACAGATGATGGTCACAATGAAGATGATGAGGATGAAGGAAAAAGGAGATAGAAGGAAAAAAAAGTGGAAGGAAATTGAAACCAACATTACAGATGAAGCAGGTGGTGTTAGTAAAGTATGCCTCAGATGCCACTTTTTCTTTTCTGAGTTTTATGACTGGTTTAACTGAGTCATGGAGAGGTTAAATGATTTCCCTAAGGCTCCATTTCAACCCCACCTTCCCACTGAAGAGGCTATGGTTATGCTTGAATTAGAATTCAAGCACCTTCCAGTTTCAAGTCATTTGCACTAACTAATAAGCCAAGGAGTCCCTCTTATTGGATAGCTCACTGGGCAGCATCAATGATACCTATTTCACTCTCATTTCTTGCCATCTGTTTTTTAAAGCTTCCTTTAGCAGAAAGAGGCAACCTCCAAACCAAGAGCCCTCTTGGCCTATTATAATTTCTTGGCTGATCTCTGAAAAATCAAGTTCTAAATAAATGGTTAATTTATTTCTTCACCCATGGTTCTGTTCCCCTTCCCCACCCTTATGCTATAAGAAAGACATTCACAAGATCATAGACTCAGAGCTGTCAGGAATCTCAGGGATCATCTTTTCCAATAGCCTCATTTTCAGATAGCAAACTAAAGCTGATCCAGTTAAGTGACTTGCTCAAAGTCATGAAGAGCTAGGATTTGAACCCAGATCCAAATCACTGCTGATTTCTACCACTTAATGTTCTTATTTTTCAATAACCCTAGGCATAAATGACTGGGCAGGTTAGTTAGGGTTTTTTTTTTTTTATGTGTGTGTGTGTGTGTGTGTGTGTGTGTGTGTGTGTGAAAAAGGTCTTTTGAAAATTATATTCAAGTAAGAATTGAATAACATAGACCCATTAGGTAAGCATGGATTTAACAAAGCTCTTAAATACATTTCTAAGAGTTTGTCTTTAGTAATGAAACTTGTCTCAGCCACATCTCCTCTGACCTCTCTGTAATAGAGAAAAAAGGCTTTCTGTAAATATTGTGGTTTTTCTGCTGCAATGTGTTAAAAGGAAATGCCTTATCAGAAGTCTCCTAGAGAATATTCTATTCACCAAGCTTTTCTCTGAGATCCAGGCTGGACTACACTCCACTCCTTCTCTGCCCATTGTATATGGCAACCAATCAGAACCAGTGCTAAACAATATTGTGCTTAAGTAGGGGAGGTTTATATCTGCTTGTGAGAGGCACTGTTATTTATTGGATAGAGAACTAGCCTCAGAATCAGGAATAGCCTCAGGAAGTCCTGGATTCAAATCCTTCCTTTGACACAATCTGATGGTGTGATCCTGAGCAAATCACTTAACTTCTCTGGAATTCAGACAACTGCCAATTTGCGGTGGTAGAGGAAGTCTTCTTTTTAGAGTTCCTTATATGGATGAAGTCACGATGGTACTCCAAAGGTTCAAGAGTTGAATGCTATCATTTTACAGGAGAGAAGATTAAGGCTCAAAGAAATCTCACTCGTTTAAGGCCACACAGTAAGATGGGGATAGTTCTAGGACTACAAAGCAAGCATTTGGAAACATTTAGTAAATGAACCTAATCCTTATTGTGACTGCTTTTTGGAAAGCCTGACTTTTGTTATTTCTACTATTATTCCACAATATCATTGCCTCATAAGATAGCTCCCATTGTGACTTCTCTGAGGCAGCCTGGCTCAGAAAATGATGCCATTTCCTAAAATGTTGTTACCACTTAAAGTTGTACCATCTTAATATGTATATCAAATGGTATGTTGGAGCTAACTCAAATTAGCTCTTGAAAGCCGATTGTTAAATTCTCAGAGTGAGCATGTATGCCTTGGAAATAGGCAAACACTACAGATGAGGGCTTGCTACATTGTTTTGCTGATTGTCTAGATTTAAGAGAGCAAAGGAGAAAATATTAATAATTCAGACTACAAGTGTGCCGGGAGCACTTTTCTTCCCCAGAGAGACAGTTGTTAAACATTTACCAGCACACTCCACTAAAATGTATCCCTAAAACATTTCATTTCTCTTTCCTTGTTCATTAAATCAATCATCATTTATTAAACATCTACTATGTGCCAAGTTTTGTCTGTCCTGCCTGAAGCGGAATATAAATTCTGTGTAGACGATGAATAAAATAAGAAATCTGGGTATCACTCTTTGTATTGAAAAACATCACTGCATCCTTTTCATCGACTTGTCATCTCTAAACTTATGGGCAGGATAAAAAGCCTTGCTTGATTGGATACTAAGATTAATAACTTTGCCATAGTAATCCTTTAGTTCTTCTGAAACTATGTCTTACATGTTTACAACTAGATCACAATTTCCCAGAGGGCAGTGACTGTGTCTTTCACCTCCTGACATCTCAAGTCCTTAACACTGCTTTGTTTATATATAATACAACAGGTCCCTATTAAATTCAGCAACAATTACCCATATGCTACCAATTTTCAGTATGCATAACACTGTGCTAGGTGCAGAGTTAGATATTTGAAACCCTGAAGGCTAGACCTGTTCTAGTTTTGTCTTTGTGTCTGCAGTGTTGAGCACACAGTAGGTGCTTAGTGAATCCATTTTGAATTGATTCAACGACTCTAGAAGTTTTCTGAATTTCTTAGCTGATTCTATTAATTAAATGGCTCTCTGAAATTATTTGGGGATATGTGGCAGACATTTGGGAAGCTTCCTTATATACTTAACTGAAATCTAAAAATCAATGGGTCAGTCAGTTATTCAACAAACATTTAAATATCTCTTATGTGCTTTGTACAGTGCTAAGCTCGTAGCACAGAAAAAAAGGCAAAAATATAATCTCTGATCTCAAGGAACTCACATACAAATAGGGGTGCTAACATGTAAACAATGAAATATAGCTATATCTCTCTCTTTATATCATATATATTACATTATTGAATCATATATATATATACACACACATATGTATAAGTATGTATATATACAACTATATGCACACACATACATACATTCATTTATATATACATACATACCCACATATACATATATGTATGTATGGAAAATTAATCTCAGTATGTAGGAAATGACAGGGGACATGGCTCCTATGCCAAGTGGGATTTGAAATGAGGTTTGAAGGAATCTGGGGAAGCCACAAGGTAGAGATGAGGAGAAGGAATATTCCAGGCATAGGGGCATGGGAATAGTATATTTCTTTTCCCAGCAGACTTTGGATTGAATTAGATAGACTGGAGATGAACTCTCACTATTGTTCTGAATCTTCACGTGCCCAAGACAAAGAACAGGGGAAGGAAACAAAGAAATGAGCATGCTTTTTAAGAAGAGCCATCCATCCATAAGGAGAATGTGTTACAGAGCATCTCATTGGGTGTCCATGGGTCTTTAAAGTCCCTGATAATTGTGTCTTCTCTTTCATGCTTTTATTTTCTGCCAGGCATTTGATGATCAGTATGCTTTTGTAACTAACAGTAACAGTATGCTGAACTAAAATGCCACTTCCCAAATAAAATAATCCATCTCTCTGACTCTACCAGTAAACATGTTTCATCAGGGGGTCACTAATACGCTTTTATTACCTCACTGTCAGAGATGATGCCATTACCAAGCTTGATAAACTATTCTTTAGAGGGTTCCTTTTAATTTAATTTTTTATGTGATCATGGGAGACCATAACCAATAAATTTAGCTCAATGCTTTCTCACTATTAACTAATTCTGAGGAAATCCTCTGGGGCAATCTGGGCACAAACACTTCAAAGAATTTGTGCAGGATATTGAAAATGATATTCACCCTGGGACAGAGGTTTAAGTACTGATCTGCTACTGTTTTCTCTACCATTAGAGTTACAACTCAGCTAAATGTCACTTAGTCAAAACACTGTATTCTTAAGGATTTTGCAGCCTGGGTTAACTATTTGCCTTTAATAAATTCATTGAATCACAGAAGCTGCGTTATATTATTCATTTGAATAAAAGAAGGGGCAAGTGGTACCAGACTGTGCTTATACAGTTTCTCATTAGATTCGTGCAAGCTCAAAAGTGCTCAAATCTAAATTAAGCTCTAGAGCCTTTTATTAGAAAACATATCAGCTGCAAAGGGGAAAGGGGAATTGAAATGAGGGTCTTTGCTAGGAATTTTAGGACAGGGGGTTATCGATTCTAAATTATATGGCACCATGAAGCCTACAGCAACATAGTATTTTAAGTCTCCAAGACTAACTAGGTTCCTAGGGAAAGTACAGGGAAAGGAAAGAGGGTAGGAAAGTTGTCTTAACTCACATGGGCTTTGGTACATCTTCTGTGGGGTGATAATTTTTTTCAGGTTAAATATTTTCCTCATTAAATGGTTTATTAATCTGAATTCTTACATTGGAACGGAAGACTCTTTATATTTTCTGTAGAGTCACAGACACAAATTCTGGTTCTCCAAAGAGAAACAACAGGTAGGGTAGATGAACCACAATGAAGAAATATTGTGATGAACAACCACTATTATATGCAGTCTGTGAAAATCTAGAGATTCAGTCCTGTGACACAGAATCAAAGCATTTTAGAGTTGGAAAGGTCGACAGAGATTATGGCAAAAATATCATTTGCATTGTTCTAATATTACATTGTCATAACCTGTTATAAATATTATTATGTAGTTCAATACTTATTCTGCAGATGAGGAGACTGGCACCTAGACATCATCTTACCTAAGGTCCATATGTAAATCATTTGTTAGCATTTTTGTACTAACCTCATAAGACCATGGCAAGCAGAAAATCTCCATCAATGTATGTTTTAAAACAAAGTTTTACACATATTAACTATTATTATATTATTTTGAATATATCCCAAATTAAATAAAATTATGTTTCCTTAAAGAGGTATACCACATAGTAAAAGACTGGTATAACATTAGAACCCTCTAAAATACATGCTTGTTTTATTCCATAAATGAAAAAAAATTAAGAAATGTGAAAAAATACATGGGCTTTATGATAATACTTTTCTTCAATGTATCTCAAAGGCCCATTTCACTTGGGGCTTGTAGCTATATCCTAGATGGTTGACATTGCTATAATTCCAACCTATAAAAGTGTATGGTTATATTTGCTTCCCTTGAAATGGATAAAAATATTGATTTAAAATGAGTTTGGTGTAGTTCTGAACTCAAAGAGTTCTCTCTGAGCACTATGACTCCATGAATCTGCAATCTAAAGTATATATTTAGGAATTAAATAATTATTAGAAAAAAAACTCCCAATGTGTGAAATTCTAATAGATATGCTAGATAAAGAAAGAACCTCATGAGCATTCCGAAGAGATGGCCTTAGATGTTTGGGGAGAATATAAGGTCTAATAACTGATGAGCCTTTTCTATCTCTAAGTTCTATGTCCTATGTATAGTAATGTGTGATCTTCCTCTGCCTTTCCTTCTCTCCTACTCATTGAAACACAAATGAATTTTGAATTGTAATAAAATTCTCATTCAACATGGCACTCTATTGATTTTTTTTCATTTCATCTATTAACTAGGAAATCTTTTCATCTAACCTCCAGTCTTACAATACCTTCATGAAGAAACTAATTTATGATAAAGATCATTTGGGAGGTCTTGGACTTCACACAGTTGACACATTCAGTTTGGTGAGTAGAGGATGGATTTCAAACTGTGAACATGGATTTCATTGTGAGGAGACTATGATACCATGTTAGGAGCATGGAAAATCACCACTTTGGACCTGTGCTCTCAGAAATGATGGACAACTAGGCGGCACAGTGAATAGAATTCTAAGCCTGGAATCAGGAAGAATTCTCTTCCTGAGTTCAAATCCAGCCTCTGACTACTAGCTGTATAACCCTGAGCAAGTTACTTAATTCTGCCCCATTTTCCTCATCTGTAAAATGAGCTGGAAAAGAAAACGGTAAACCACACCTGTATCTTTGCCAAGAAAACCCAAAAGGAGTCAGAGTCAGACATGACTAAAAAACTACTAAACAACAACAACGATGTATTATATATCAAATGGTCTTTCCCTATCTTACAATATATTTCTTCGAACCTCTTTTAGTGCATGGGACCCCTTCACTCCAAAATATCTATTCTCTTTTGTTGCCATCTTCTCTTGGCACATCGTTCCAGCAGGCTGCCCATCTTTTTCCATTGGTGAATTCCTCCCCAGGCTTTAATTTTGGGGTGAGACCATAGCTGACCAACCTTCATTTCCTTTCTGCTTCTCATTTTCTGCACTCCAGCACCATATCCTTACCTGGATGACCTCTTCCTCTCCCTACCTCCTTTACTACCTTTTCTTTATTGTTTCCCTGCATTAGAACACAAGCTCCTTGAAGGGAGTGACTGTCTTTCTGCTTGTATCTGTATCTATTGTGCTTAGCACAAAGTAAGTAACTTAATAAACACTGTCTCTCTGCCTATATCTGTCATTCCCTCACAGGTAGGCGCTTAATAACTGCTGGTTGGATTGAATTCTGTTGCATCTCTGGGTATGACCACATTGGAAAAAACGTAGTCAAGAAGAC
Source organism: Dromiciops gliroides (assembly GCF_019393635.1). Taxonomy (NCBI): domain Eukaryota; kingdom Metazoa; phylum Chordata; class Mammalia; order Microbiotheria; family Microbiotheriidae; genus Dromiciops; species Dromiciops gliroides. The sequence goes on along the minus strand of NC_057865.1, from coordinate 79,673,737 downwards.
AGATTAAAGAGCTGTCATAGCAAAATGAAAGTAAGTCTGGTACTCCAATAGGAAATATAAAATCCCCCGCCCCAACCCTCTACTTTTGGATTATAGCTAAAACGTGTTTTCTTAGACCAAATTGAGGAGTATATAAAAGATAATTTTGAAAAAAAATAGTAAAAATGAAAGAACAAGATTATAGAAATAGTTGACATATACTTTGTGTACAAAAGGAAGACTAGCCTTATTTAAGAGATAAAATGGGAGAAGACAGAATGGCAAAGATATTTCTTGAAGGTGACTAAGGATGCTTTAAGAACAGGATTAGGATCTGTGGCCTTTGCTGGACCAGATTTTAAAGACTAGTACCATATTAAGTTTATATATCGCAAGTTAGGTAAGAATGTGACATACTTCAAGCTAAATTTACTGCATAGGCCAACCTTTTCTAATTTGTCTCCAGTTATTGCTTGAGATGAGAGGCTTGGGGAAGCTTCCCAGAAAAGGCATTGAGATCAAAGGATGATTACATAGCAAGAGAAACAAGAATTAATTCTGGGAGTCCTTGTTCAAGTCAATGAATCTTCCTGGTTAATTTGATGAGGTGACAGGAAGTAAGCCTTTAATAAGGGGGGCATCATTCCCTAACCCACTGGTGAAAGTACACATGAAACTCCTTTGAATAATTTTGAATAAATAGGGCTGTTTCCAAGACCATGGTTGATAGAGAATTGAAGATAATGGTTTTGTAACTTTTTCTGAGGTCTCTAAACTCAATTTATTAAATAAGTAACTCTGTTGCTTCTACTTTATCTCCACTGGATTACCAGACCAACGATTAGCAAAGGGGATTTCTCTCTCTCCTATGCCAGTTCTTCTCCAAACCAGCAAAATCCTTGGTAATTTGAAGGAGAAGCACATGGCAAATGACCTGTGCTGGCTGAGAGGAAGCTATGAAAAGAATTTAGGCACCTCTAGTTCCTGTTTGCTTTCTGCCTCATTTCCTTTTTTTCTGAACACAAATCATAGTCCTGACAACAAACTTTATATGTGTCTTTAAGTATTCCCCAAAGGTCAGAGTTTCTGAGCTCTAGGATCCTGTATCAGCTTCCTAGAGGAACAATAATTCCTCAATAGCATGGCTATTAGAGAAGGATGATGATCCTCACCTGAGGATGCCCTGTAGCTGGAAGATGAAATATATAATTCTAGAAAAATAACCTGCAAATTTTAAAAACTAAAATTAGAAAAGTCAATGAATATGCCATGTGTACAGATCCTGCTATTATTGGGCTTCCAACACAAGTGATAAAAACCTTTTTGAAGCACAGAATGGTTTTATCAGACTATTTGCAGCCCCAGACTTTGCTCACACCTTCTCCCAAATGCCACAGCAAGTTGCAAAAATAATACAAATGTCTGACTGCTACTACTATACTTAAACATTCCTCCCATGCCACAAATGCACAGAAAGATACTCTGCCTTGTCCCATTCACCTCCTCCTAACCTTCTGTCTCTCCAAATGCATCACACAGATATTCATTTATTCTGTCTCTGCCTTTCATCACAAACCGACACCCAGACACACACGCACATACTCCTCTTCCCTGTCCCCTTCACCCTTTAACTAATTTATTATATATCTCTTATCACATATATCACATGCAGAGACTAATGTCTCTGTCCCTCAAGTATATCACATATATGTTTTCTTATCTCTCTCTTTCAATCACAAATATGCATTCTTCTTCCTTATTCTCTTCCCACATTCCTTACCTTATCTCTCCTTCCACACATATCACACACATATTCACTTTTTCTCTGTCTCTGTCTGCCTGAGTATTTCTCACCCCACATACACCCCCCACTCCCCTACCCCCTCACCACATACACCAGAGGCATCTGAGAATGTCTTCCTTTCTTCTGGACCCCTGACTGATTCCTCTAAGACCCCACTATGTTTTCATTTTCTTGACTGTTCCACATGCAAATAACAACCAGCTACTTCCCATAAGCCCTTTGAACAGATGGTTTCTTATTCATTTGCTGCTCCTTTATCTGGCTCAAGGAAAGCCAGCTTCCATTGCCACCAGCTCTTGGTGTCTATTTGTTTTTTGCACCCTCTCCTATCAAATAAATCCATAGTTCTCTGGCTTTTTTCAAGTTGATGTTATGAAACAATTTTATGGGGAAGGGAAAAATCAGAATAACTCCCTCCATGGTGGACAAAACCCCCAAAGTATGGGGATGCCACATTTGATGCTGGTGTTTGCATGCCAGGAAGGGGACTTCACACCTTGGGAGTACTTATCAGTAGATTGCTGGATGCACCCTACCCTCTCTCATGAGGCAAGAACATTAGATCCTAGGTTTCCAGCTACATCCCTGCTCAATCTTGCATTCCTGTCACATGAACCTCACAATAAGCATTTGCTTATTTACTTACGTTGGCTGTTCCATGCTTTAGAAAATGAAGGTTAGCATAATCTCTTATGATAATGCCATTCCATTTCAGGTCCTAATAAGGAGCAGAAAAGGAACACTTACTCTAATGGAGTTGCACAATAGCATCTTCTAAAGCACCAAGCTTCCTGAATCCCCCTCCACACACCTCCACTGTGATACAATAGCAACAAAGGAGAAAACGTGCAAAAGTTGGAGAATCATTTATTAAATGATATGAAACTGGTGGCAAAGAGCTTATTTTAAACTATTTGGGTTTTAAAGGGCCAAGATAATGATATCAGACAGGAGATATGCCAGTAATGTTATTGTAAATGTACTTGTTTGTGACTCAAACCTTGCCCCAGCTGGATTTAGAGCATCATTATTCATTTGAAGTAGCAAGATAGACCAGGCTCTCCAACCTGCTTTGACCATAAGCCAGTCATTTTTTCCCTCTAGTTTTTCATCTGAGTGCTGACTCTGAGCAGGAGAAAATGTTTGATCCCAGTGATTCAAGCTGTCAGGCCCCTTGCTCACTCAGGGAAGGATTTCTATTACAAAATTTTAAATTCCGAGTTTGAATCATCTGCACTAAGTGCACAAGAGATAATGTCACTCAGAAAGAGTACCCCTGGAAGTAACTTGGCTGTTTCCCATATTCTCCAGGTTTGAAGATGGCACTGTTTGCAAGAATGGAGGATTGGGGAGAAAAATTGTAGGAATTCATTTATCTTCTACAAAGCATTTAAGAAAAGGCAAAAAGGGCAGTCATAGAAAAGCAAATTTTATTGGTCCTTTCTTAATTTCTTATAAAAAGCAAAGCCCTGGAACTGGATAATTTCATACAGAGGGAAAAGAAGTTAAGGGTAATGATGATGTTGTCAGCGATAAGTTACTCAAAGTGTTAAGCAAGCTGATCAAGTTATTAGTTATTATGACTAACCAGGATCTGGACAGATGCAGACATCATCCTCTGCCTAGATTTTTTTTTCATTTCTTTGGTGCTTCCTTCTATAAATTCAGTGATTTGCATCCTACCTGCACTCAGTAGACCCCAGATCTGCTAACTACCAGAGCCATAAGATGTCTCTTTTTGAATTAGACCTATGAACTGGCTAAACACATTGAACCTGTGGGGTGTTCTTCTCTCAGAACTATCCTGAAACACTGAATCTACCTAACTTCAATGTAGAATTAGCAAAATAAAACAAAACCTGGATAAGGAACTGAGATGCTGGTTTTGTTCACTGTTTGATGAGCAACCTAAGATCATTTGTACTCAGTTTCTCCATGTGTAAAATGAGAAGGTTAAGCTAAATCCGCGATCTTTTGTGAATGTGTGCTATGAACTTTCCAACTCTCGGTTCCCATCTGTCATGTCTTCTTAGGCAAATTGCATTTGAGACAACTTCTTTTAAACAGCATTTATAACCTATGTTCTGAGACTAGAATATGTAACATTTAAGAGTAAATGTTCCAAAACCCATTGAAATAAATGAAAAGTCTTTAGAGAATAAACTAAAATGGAATCTATCAAAAAAAAAAAAAGATTTACTAAGTTGTTAAATGGGACATGATTTGCACAATCTGCTTAGACACAATATAAGTAAGAACAAAAATCCTAGTTTGTGTTAGTTTGAGAAAACTCTCTTCCTTTCCATTAATACTATCTTACATTTAGGAGTTTCCTGAGTCAAAGAGAAGTTGTGTGACTTGTCCAGGGACCAACCGGTAGTATCAGAGGTAGTGTTTGAATCTGGCCTCCCAGATGTCAATCCAATACATTACCCATTAAACCCCAGAGCCAATATAATCTGAATGATTACACATAAATAAATCACCATCTCCCCGAAGAACTGTTTGTTCTTTTTATTTGGGAGGCTAGGGCTCACCAGTGTGGATCAGTGACAGGAGTCACTGATCCACACCGTGTCAATCTCTGTCTCATGAAATGGATAGTAAATATGGATGCTCTTTAGGGAAACCAAATGGAACTGCTTACAGTGACTAAAATAAGCCATTTTAGCTATTTGATATTTATATCTTGGACATTTTGGATTAAGTGCTTTGTATGTATGGAATAATTTGGATATACTTTCAAATCCCAGTCATATGTAATAGCATAGAAACTTTAATGTAGGCATAGGGGAAGCTGACTTTTCCCATGGAATTTATGTAATTTCAAAGAAATGTGGTTGCATGAAATTATAAGAGTTATAAAGAAGATCCTATTGAAATTTATTTTCAAATACTCTCAACAGATTAGGGTTGAAAACCAAAGCATTTTAGCTCATCTATTCTTGTCTGTTTTACTGAAGAAAAAAAATCTACTTTTGGTTTCATTTGATTGATTTAATATTTCTTCACATTCAAAATGACATATTATGACCACTCACCATTAAGGCTGTGATAAATGAAAAGCAGTTTTTATGAAGAAATAATTGAAAGGAAATATTTTCCCATTTGTTTTTAAATGAATGTTTCTTTTCAGCTATTATTTATAGTTCTCCCTTCCAAAGGAAACAAGTTCTACTTGTAAGTAAATGTTATTTTTATTTTCTATCTTCAAAAACATTTTTCTTTTTAGGTAGAAAGAACATTGTCAGTCCTATTGAGTATTTGATCTACTTTCTTTCTTAAGCACATACCCCACATTTCTAGCCTCAATGCTTTTGTATTGTGATTTTGTCTTTTTTTTTTAAGTCCCTGAAATTCAAATACATTTTTATTTCCTAAAGGATGTTCTTTTTTTCCCTAGGGTATATAACACTACCTTGCACCAAGGCCAAAATTGTTCTAGCTGGAGAAATCTTCTGAAGTGTGAAATACACAGATATAGTTTCTGTTTCATCCTGTACATGGACTAATGTGCAAGAAGTCATTCAGTTACATTTCCTGTCATTTGGGCCGTTGGCAAGGAACTGTGAGGTCATCTTGACATTTTAGTCTTAATTTTCTATGCAATAATTTAATGTGACCAAAATAAAATATAATGGCATCAAAATAATATTTTAAAAAATTACATGGGCTCAGACACTTGACACTTTACTTGCTGTGTGACCCTGGGCAAGTTACTTAACCCTCATTGCCCCCCCCCCCCAAAAAAAATTACATGGAAGCAGGAATTTAAATTTTTTGGCCCCAAATTAGAATTCTCCCTTTAACTCTAGCTTCTCTTTCACTTGAAAGTTGAAATAATAGTGAATGTTTACATAGTCCTTCAAGATTGAAAAGCACTTCCCATATGTTAACATCCTGGAGCCTGAAAATAACCCTGTAAGGTAGGTGCTTACAGGGACTTGTACTGGGCTACATGGCTAGTAAGGAGAGATTCAAGTTAGGAGAGAAAAAAGAAAAGGCAAGGTGATAATGACATCAAAGATCTGGAATTTTATTAGAGTAGGAACCCCTTATAGCAACAGCCTGCAATCCTCTCTGTAATTTATTAGACAAGTCTTTAGGAACTGACTCAATCTCAGAGAGGTCCAGTGATTTGTTCATGGCCAATGAGCCAATAACTATTAGAGTTGAGGTTTGTACCCATGTCTTTCTGACTCAATATTGAGGATTCTGGCCTTTTTACTATTGCAATCTCTCTAAGGAGAGAGCGTCAAGTGGAAAATGTGTCATGCATAGACAGCCTTTTGAAAATCCTAGTGGTTTAGTACACATTTTTCATCATTCTTTGCTCCACAGTACTTGGGTTTGGTAGGGTTTTGTCTAAGTAGAACAGAAGCTAATGGTGCCATATAGCTGCCAATCACACAGATTTGTCGTATTAGTTGGGCGATAGGTGAGGATTTTTCACTTCCCTGACAGCTTGCTTTGGTTCTCCCCCCCAAAAGAGAGAACACATCTGGAACAGTTCTCTTGCATATAGCTGGTCATGGGGTCTATGAAAGGATGTTGTCCTAATAGAGTATCACAAATAGTCATGTGGTATTTAAGGGAGTAACAATCTGGGAGAATAATACATTCCAACTTAACCAATATTCCCTGCACCACCCCAATGAACTACTATGGCTATAAATCTAAGTTTTGTTGAAGATATGAATGAATATGTTGTTTTGTATATTTCTACTAAATGATCCAGTGGAATTAATGCCACAGGAATTATATCTGCAGTGGTAGTAGGTAGCTTGGGTGATATAATGCAGAGGGCTGGACTTGGAGTCAGAACGACATGAGTTCAAAACCTGCTTCAGATGCTTACCAGCTATGTGAAGCTGGGCAAGCCATTTCATCTTCATTTTTTCAGTTACAAAATGAGGATATTAATAATATAGCACCCACTGCAAAGGGTG